>NC_071572.1:637238-954738 GCF_024509145.1 Vidua macroura | reverse complement strand
ATGGACAGCTTGGAAATAAAGCATAACTGTCTTCAGTTTATGGGATGGAAATACCAGAACCCATCTGCTTTACCTGCTTCTCTTGGTATTCATGGAGTCATGATGGGTGAGGTTGGGAGGGACCACAGCGGCCACTCGGTGCCACCTCCCTGCTCCAGCAGGGCCATCCCAGAGCACAGAGCACAGGGCTGTGTCCAGGTGGCTCTGGAATATCCCAGGGAGGAGAGTCCAGCCCCTCGCTGGGCTCTGCTCCAGCTCAGTCCCTGCCCAGGGCAGCAGTTCTGCCTCCTGGGCAGGAATTGCTGGGCTCAGCCCCTGCCCGGGGCTCTGGGGCCATTGCTGGGCCTGGAGCAGAGCCTGGGGCTGCTCTGCCCTCCTGCACACTGGGACACACTGGGACAGACTGGGACAAACACACAGGGACAGACTGGGACAGACTGGGACACACAGGGACAGACTGACTGGGACACACTGGGACACACTGGGACACACTGGGACAGACTGACTGGGACAGACTGACTGGGACAGACTGGGACAGACACACAGGGACAGACTGGGACAGACTGACTGGGACAGACACACAGGGACAGACTGGGACAGACACACTGGGACAGACACACTGGGACAGAATGGGACAGACACACAGGGACAGACACACAGGGACAGACTGGGACAGACTGGGACAGACACACAGGGACAGACTGGGACAGACAGACACACAGGGACAGACAGGGACAGACTGGGACAGACACCCAGGAACAGACTGGGACAGATACCCAGGGACACCCAGGAACAGACTGGGACAGACACACAGGGACAGACTGGGACAGATGGACAGGGACAGACTGGGACACACAGGGACAGACAGACAGCCAGGGACACACAGGGACAGACAGACAGCCAGGGACAGATGGACACACAGGGACAGCCAGGGACACCCAGGGACAGACGGACAGCCAGGGACAGATGGACACACAGGGACAGCCAGGACAGCCAGGGCTGAGGCCCCTCTCACTGGGGCCCCTCTCCAGGCTGAGCAGCCCCAGCTCCCTCAGCCTCTCCTGGGCACGGGGGTGCTCCAGGCCCTTGCTCAGCTCTGCTGGATCTGCTCTGGGAGCTCCAGGTCTGTCAGACAAAACAGACTTGGAGATGCAAGGGCACACAACACTCACATCCAGCAGAGTATCCTGCACTTCCTTGTCCTCCTTTCCAGATCATTCTTGAAGCTAATGTCAGGCTGCCATTAAGGTTGGTGTAGTTGTGCAAATATTCCCAGCTTCCTAATTCTTGTCTTCCAGATTTTTGGGTTCAGTACTTGTTTTGAAGGAGGAGGAGTCAGAAATTGCCCACTGCCATTGTGTTAATGATGGTTTTAAACACACTCCCCCAAACAAGCAAAATGAGGTCACTGCTGCACCTGTGTGAGTAAAGACAACTTTAAAAAAATCAACAAATTGTAGCACTGAGAAACTCCTGGAATTCCTGATTTACAGGGTCTTATGGTTCTGAATGAAGCCAACAGCTATTAAACTGAAAATAAAACACTTATTTCTTATTAAGGGGTTCAGAAACAGTTGAGTGATACGCTGGCTTTTAATTGTGTTAAATCTTTTAAAATGAGAGTCAGTCACCTCTTGAACAGGGTGCTGCAGTCCAGTCACAGTTCACTTGGGACTGGAATTGCTGGAGGAGCCCATGTGTGAGAGATCCTGGGATCCCTGGGGCTGGAAAAGCCCTCCCAGCCCATGCAGTGCCAGCTGTGCCCACCTTATCCCCTCCTGTCCCTGTTCCCCTCTGGCTGCCCCCCCTGTCAGGCAGATGATCTTTAAGGTCCCTCCCAAGCCAACCCATTCCACGATTCTGGGATGCAGAAGTGACTTCTCAGCAGTTTGATCATTGCCACAGCTGTTGAAAATTGTTTGCAGTGGGGAGGTGCTTTGTTAATCTCTTCTGGGTGCTTCATACAAAATAGAGGAAATGGCAAGACTTGACATTTGTGAAGGTTTTTACTTTCCTGTAAGGAACAGAAACCCTGGAAAGTTTTGCAAAGTGGTGACTGAGTTATAATCTGATCTCCAAAGAGTCAGAATTCCCTGAATATCTTAAAATGCTTTTGTTTTCCAACATTGTTCCAGACTTACCAGGCTTTGCTAAACCTCTCTGAGTCCCTTGACTGATCTTGGTCTAGAGGCTTTCCCACAGAACATCTGCAAACCCCAAACCCTGCTGTCAGCCTGGGACACTCATGTGATGTCCTGCTTGGGGGATTTTGTTGTCATTTGGAATTCTTGGAGGATGTTGGGACTTTATCTGGTTGGGTTTGTCTCTTTTTCCTGTGGGAGGAGGAAGGTGACTGATAAGTGGCCTCAGGAATTAATTCTGGCATTCAGATCGAGAATTATCTCATGAGGAATTGTTTAGGAATAGAAATGCTGGGTTGCATTTTAGGGAAAACAAAACCAGGATCTTTCTTGTGTGAAACGTATCTGTATAAAGACACAGCACTGAAACAGCTCAATTATTCTTAATTTATACCTCCTGTGGTTTTATTGCAGTTTTCTCTGTAAACATGACCTCAGCAGAGCACAGATAACTTAAAATAGAAACTCTAATAAAGTTCTGAGCCATATTTTTAAAGTCCATATAGAATACACTGTGAAAGGAATTTTCATCTTTGTCTGACTCCTAGGAATAAATGTTTTTACTGGAGTTATCTTCAACCTGCTCATTTTTTTGAGGTAAAAGCTTTAAACATCAGTACTTAAATTTAGACATGGTCTGGGATTTTATATATGTGGAGTTTTCTCTACATGGTTCAGTTTTACCTTTATGTTTTACCTTTATTCTAGGGTTACAGTTAGGTTATCTATCTATCTATCTATCTATATAACCTAATATGTATTATATATATAAACTATATATATAAAACCTATATATATTTATATATATATATAATATATAACCTATATATATAAAAACACTGCTTGTGTATAGAGTACTGGTTTATGAGAAGAAGTAATTTGGAGTGAGAATCAAGAACTTAGGTATTTCTGAGCTTAGCTACAGCAGTGTAAGGTGGAAGAGAAAGCCCTGACAGCTGAGCAATGTTTCTCATTAGTTCTCATTAGTGTCTATAAAGATAATGGTGCAGGTGATAAAGTTCCAGTTGTACCTAATCTAAAGTGGTGCTGCTGGAATGCCTCGTTGCTGGTGTTTGTTGTTCACTTTCCATCCCTGTGCCAGGGGACATCTCATCAGGCTTGGGGAAAGGCTCCTTGTGCTCTGAGCTCCATGGGAAACCGTGGATGGGGAGGCTGTGGAGTTTCCTCTAGTGCAAGGTGTCCTTGGCAAGGGACAAGCGAAGGGGTGCAACTGGATGGGCTTTAAGGTCCCTCCCAGCCCAAACCATTCCATGATTCTGTGATTTCACTCCCAGACTTTTTGGGCTTTCCCCCTCCCAGGTGACACAGAGGTCAGCCCCAGAAGCCAGGAGATGTTTGGTGCAACTGGAACAACTTTCACAACCAGGGCCTTTCTGCCAGCCCAGAACAGCACAGGCCAAGGACCCTGAGCAGGGGGAAATCACAGAGAGCAGCTGTGGAATGGTGCTGGGAGCATTTCCCATTATTGATCCCCTGCAGTGCCATTGATCTGTCACTGCTCTCCTGACCTGGGAACACCAACACGCTCCAGTGCCCCACAGACCTGCCAGGAGGGGACAGCCAGGGGGGCTGGACTCTGCTCCAGGGAACAGGGACAGGAGGAGAGGGAACGGCCTCAGGCTGGGCCAGGGCAGGCTCAGCTTGGCCAGCAGCAGGAATTTCCCCATGGAAAGGCTGCTCAGGCCTTGGCAGGGGCTGCCCAGGGAGCTTTGCAGTGCCCATCCCTGCAGGTGTCCCCTGGAGGTGGCACTCAGAGCTCTGGGCTGGGGACAAGGTGGGCACGGGGCACAGCTGGGACTGCCTGGGCTGGGAGGGCTTTTCCAGCCTCAGGGATCCTTGGTGGAGAGAGGACCTGTGGGATGGCTGCTGTGGGCACCACGCTGGGAATTGAAAGCTGGAATATTTGCCTTTTCTGGAGGGTTGGGAAGTACAGAACTCGTGACTGACCCCAGTGTTCAGTGGTTTATACCCTGTGGGCGAGATGTGGGTCTCTGCTGTTCAGGGAAGAAGGGCTTTATGTAGGAAGGAGCTGTTTAATGTTGGATTGGTTTGGCAAATCCCAGTGCAGCCGTGGCTTACGCTCTTTGATGACAGGCAAAGTTGAGCAGCTCAAAATTCCTTGTTGTGCTCTCCAAAAGAAGGATGAAGTATCAGTTGCATCTCCTGACTGTGGTGCAGAAGGCACCCTTTGAGGCAGTGTTGGTCACGTTTCATTGCTGGCATGGCTGTGCTGGTGTGGCCATCCTGGGCTGCCTTCCCCAGGGAGCTGTGTGCACTCCACTGCTTCCCCTGCTCGTCTCCCCTTCTTCCTGTTTGCATCATTCCTGAACTCATTGGTCAGCAGCAACTGAATTTAGCAGAGTTCAAAAAATTGCTGAGGTGTCCAGGTTTATACAGATCTCAGTGGCTGGAGTGAAATCACAGCTTTCCTGAGGGAAGGACTGGCACAGAGCTCAGCTTATCCAGCCTGGATTTCTGGCAGCTTTCTGGGCGTTTGGTTCCTTCATGATTTTTGTTTTATCCCACTGTGGGTTCTTTCTTGGGGATGCTGGGAGAGACAAGGAAGGCAGAGGAGTGGAGGGAGTGCTGCTGTGGAACTGGTAGAGACTGGAGAATGTGGAAGGCACAGCTAAACAATTGGTTACTGTTTCAAAATAAGGTTGGAAATTCAGATGTCAGTTCTGAGCCCTCACTGAAGTAGAGACCTTGAGGGGTTGAAGAGTGTCCAGGGCAGGGAAGGGAGCTGGGAAGGGGCTGGAGAATTCCTGAGGGAGCTGGGAAGGGGCTGAGCCTGGAGCAAAGGAGGCTCAGGGGGGACCTTGTGGCTCTGCACAGCTCCTGCCAGGAGGGGACAGCCGGGACAGGGCTCAGAAAAAGGGACAGGAGGAGAGGGAACGGCCTCAGGCTGGGCCAGGGCAGGCTCAGCTTGGGCAGCAGCAGGCATTTCCCCATGGAAAGGCTGCTCAGGCCTTGGCAGGGGCTGCCCAGGGAGCTTTGCAGTGCCCATCCCTGCAGGTGTCCCCTGCAGGTGGCACTCAGAGCTCTGGGCTGGGGACAAGGTGGGCACGGGGCACAGCTGGCGCTGCCTGGGCTGGGAGGGCTTTTCCAGCCCCAGGGATCCTGTGCTGGTTTATTTGCCTCACAATACTTTACATGTATATGATATTTTATAATAAAACAACTGTGCCAGATGTTTGTGGGGATAAACAAAACCTGTTCTCCATCCCTGAGCCCTTCAACCCCAAAAACAGAATCACGAAGCGACTTGGGTCAGGATGGACCTCGAAAGACCATCTGGTCCAGCCTTTGGGAGAGAGGCTTGGGGCCCCTGGTGTCACCTCAGTCATGCCCAGTGAAAACTGTGCTGATGGGACTCAGGTGATCCATCAGCAATGAGCAGCAAACTCCAGCATATGCCAGCAGGGGAGAGATTTGCCTTTCCCTCACTTTGCTTCCCTGTCTCTCTGTCTGCAGTCAGCTTTGGTTTGGGTTTCAGCCTCTCACATTTAACCACAGTTCTCTGCTCCTTCTCTCCATTCCCCCAGCTGGCTTTGGTTTTTTTCTTGTTTTCTTCTTTTTTTTTTTTTAACCCTCTGGAAATTCTTTGGAATAGTTTCTGCTTTCCTTGGCATCCAGCACGGGGCTGGTGTTCAGACTTCCCACTGCCTCTCCTCTTCCTCCTGTGTTCAAGGTAAAGGGGAGACAATTCCTTTGGAATCCTGGGCAGTCTGTGGAGGAGGCTCTTCCCTGAAGGGCTGAGCACTGTAAATGCTCTGCTGCTTCCCCTTGTGCTAGAAAGGAACAGATAACATGGAAACTGCCCGGGCTGTGAGAGGGGGGACTTCAGGGGAATCTGCTTTTGAGTTTTCCCACTTTTTCATTTTTTTTTTTTTTTTTTTTTTGTCTGTTTGTTTTTTGGTTTGGTTTGTGGCTTTTTTTCTTTAAGTTTCATTTTGTTTTAGTTTTCTTTTTGCTTGTTTGGATTTTTTATTTGGTTGGGTTTTTTTTTTTTTTGTTTGTTTTTTGGGGGTTTTTTTCCTCTTTTTTTTTCTTCTCCTTTGCCCCCTTTTTTTTTCCTCTTCTTTTTTTTTTCCTTTTATTTTTTTCCTCAAGGTTTCCTTGCAGTCATAAAACCCAGCAGCATCACTGAGTTCTTTCCCACAGCAGAGAACAATAAGAAAACATAGGCAAAGATAAAAGTGCTGATCTTTCAGCACTTCAGGAATGCTTTTGGGAGAGCCCCACAGCTCAGGGAGCTCGTTCTGAACCCTTGGATCTCTGCACCTGGAATTTGAAATTTTTGGGATAACACTTGATGTGCAGGGAGCAGCATCAGCTGCTTGCCCTGGCCTGGGCACAGGGCTTTGGAGTCACCTGCTTGGCCAAAAAAAAAAAAAAAAAAAAAAAAGAGGAGGAAAAAGAGTCAGGATTGTGTCCATCATTCCCTAAATTCCAACTGCTGGGGAGCCTGGCTGGCAAAAGTGCCAGGGGTTTGTGCAGGGACATCTGGGGAGGGGATACAGAGGAGGTTCCCAAGTTGGAAACCAGAAGAGAATGTGGGAAGTGTGAAAGGGGGATGGGGAGGGGAGCAAACAGCAATTCAGACAAAAGGAAATTGTTGGTGCAAGTGAATGCCTTTTCTTAGGGATATTGATAAATTTCTGCTGCTGTTCAAGCAGCCTAAATTATTCTCCTGATTCTGTTCCCCTTTGCCTTTCTGCTGTTGCCTGGAAGACACGAGTGGAATCTCACAGGACAAGAGGCCATGGCTCATTGTTGTGCAGCTCCGGTGCTGGTCATTGTCCCCTGGCTCAGGCAGCTCATGTCAGCCTTTGTGTGCAGCAAGAAAAATGTTTTTCCTTTTCTGTGTCCAGCTGAAATTTGGAGCCTGTGGGGTGGCTTTGTTGGCAGAGCCAGTGGTGCTCTCCTGGAGGCTCCACTGCACCTTGGGCACTTGGTGCTCCTCAGGTCTGGGGCTGGGCTGGGGACAAAGCAGGACACAGAGTTTAATCTTTATCATGTGTACGGTTTAAAACAAAGGGACCCTGAGCAAGGCAGGGCATTTGCTGTCAGCAATAAAAACCAGATCACTGATGCTGGGTTGCAGCACTTGGAAATGGAGCCAGTTTTCCTCCTAAGCAGGAGTTGTGACACTCAGGAAAGTCACGGAGCCTGGAGCAGCATCCCTGGGATCTGACTGAGCTCTGCCCTCACTCCATCTCTGGCTATTTATAAAGAAATACTTATTTATAAATAAAGGCTGGTATTGAGGCCATTCTTAAAGCAGAACTGAAATGTAGCTGTTTGCTGGTAAGAAGATGCTCTCATAGATGCACAGGGAAGTGCAAAAATGAGACACTGAGTTTTGTATGTCCCAGTTGATGTGGGAAGTATTGATACAATCCTGCTTCCTCACTACCTTTTTTTTCCCTTGTAGTAATTAATCATACAGAAAATATATGGAAAATGGAAGATACTGTGTTGAATATCTAATTTTTTTTTTCTTTTCCAGGCATCTATTAACAAGCTAAAAGTGACAGAACCATGGCTCAGTTTCCAACACCTTTTGGGGGTAAGTGGTTTCTGATGTGCTCTAAACTGTTCCTGTGTGCAAAAACTTGGCATAAACGTGTTCCTTTCCAAGGGCTTTCTCTAGGGAAGTGTTTTTGTATCTCTCTGAGCTGAGAGTTTCTCTGCTTCGTGGTGGCTCTGCAGACACCTCCCTGGCAGTGGGCACCACCTCATTCTGCTCCACTTGCACTGGAGAAGTGCAGATGCTTTTTCCTTTCAGGGTTCCTGGGCTGGTTAGTTGCTGAAAGGTCCAGCAGATGCCTTTGGGTGATATCACTACCAGTTTTTCCCTTGTTGTCCCATCACCCACATTTAGGTTGGAACACATTTTTTAGCTCTTCATTTGCAACAGGGGAAGTTGCAGCATCTGGAAATGCAGTGGAAAATGCAGGATGGGCCCTGGCAGTGCAGTAGGGACAGGATTTTTTGCTATTCACATGAAATCACAGAATCCCAGCCTGGTTTGGGTTGGGATGCTCACCCCATCCCACCCCTGCCATGGCAGGGACACCTCCCACTGTGCCAGGCTGCTCCAGCCCCAGTGTCCAACCTGGCCTTGGGCACTGCCAGGGATCCAGGGGCAGCCCCAGCTGCTCTGGGCACCTGTGCCAGGGCCTGCCCACCCTGCCAGGGAACAATTCCTGCTGTATAACTCACCCAGATCTCCCCTCTTTGGGTCTGGACCCATCCCTGTCACTCAGTTCCTGAGGAACAGTCCCTCTTCCTTGCAGGCCCCTTCAGGTCCTGGGAATCCACTGGGGAGTTGAGTTCTGCAGCTGATCTGCAGAAGGGTTACAAAAGAGAAATATCAGTGCTGAGACAGAAACTTCTCTGGTTGCACTTACAGGGTGCATGTGGGCAGGCTCAGATGGGATCCTGGGGGGAAGAGGTGCCTTTGCAGGTAAAGGAACTGGAATTTCAGCTCTCTGTGCTCTGGGGGGCAAATGACCCCCACCCTTGGCTTGTTTGAGGAGGCCCAGGATGCTGAGAAATAATTACACTCAGAAATAAAAGAGGGTGATTTTTAGGAAATGTTTCTTATTTCCATTTCTCCATTTCTTTTGAACCAGGCAACCTGGATATCTGGGCTATTACTGTGGAGGAGAGAGCAAAACATGATCAACAGTTCCATAGTCTGAAACCAACTGCTGGATTTATCACTGGTAAACAAAGTTTCCACTTCTAATTTTGTTTAGTTAAATCTTAACTAGTGAGCCTAAATGTGTACAGAGCTGCCTGGGAGGCATATGGGCATCATAATTAGAAAATTTGAGCAGGTATTTCTTATTTTATATCCCATTGTTAAAATATTTTGCCACATCAGCCCTAACTTTTCTGTTATTTTCTGATATTTTCTCTTCCCCATCCTGCTGTGGAAGGGAGTGATGGGTTCTTTGTGCCTGGGGTCAGCTCACCACACTAATATTGTGATAAATAAAAGGTCTGATTAAATAAAGATGTGTCAATTTAACTGAAATCAGGTTTAGAAATTCAGTTTGTACAGCACTGACATCAGCATGGTTGACCTCTTGGAAAGATCTAAATGCAGAACTGATTGAAGCAGTGGGAAGCAAAGCTCCAAATCAAGGAATTGCACTGATCCTAATAAATTTTCATCAAACTTTGGTCTCAAAGGCAATAGGAGGCCTCCTCTTCATTACTTTGTTTTCTTACATTGAATTTTCTTAGTGCTTTGTACATGATCATCAGTCATGGAGTGGGTTGGGCTTCTGTTGCAGATGTTTTTGCCTCCTGACTCCCCGTTCCCTCTGCCAGGTGTTTGGAGCTGGAGCTGAAGCCATGTCCTGTTTATTTTACAGGTGATCAAGCCAGGAACTTTTTTTTCCAATCTGGGTTACCTCAGCCAGTGCTAGCACAGATATGGTGAGTGTGGGGTGGGCACGGGGCTGTGTGTGGGGCACACTGGGGCAGGGCTGAGTCCAGCTGGGGCTGGGCTCTCCTGGGGTTGCCCAGGCTTGGGGCCAGCCCTGCTCAGGCTCTTTGTGGGGATCTGCATCCAGAGGGGGCAGTGCCAGGCTGGTGGATGTGGCTGTGCCCCAGGGCAGGGAGCTCTGCAGGGGGATCTGGGCAGGCTGGAGCCCTGGGCTGGGGTCAGCAGGGACAAGTGCTGGCTCCTGCCCTGGGGTCACCACAGCCCCGTGGAGCACTCCAGTCCTGGGGCACAGGGGCTGGGAATGGCCCTGGGGGTGCTGGTGGCAGTGGCTGGACACGAGCCCAGGGGTGCCCAGGTGGGCAGGAGGCCAATGGCCCTGGGCTGTCCCAGCAAATGGCATTTTGGAAGCTGGCAGTTTCCAACCCTCATTTCAAGCTGCTGAATGCTTTCAGCTCTGTTAAAACTGACTACAGTACAATTACTCAATTGCTAAGCACAGTAATTAATAATAATAATGGGAGAGCCTAGGCAAGACCTGGAGTGTTAGCTACAAAAATGAAGATTGACATATTCTGTTTGCATTGGAGTTGGAGTCCAAGCTTGAAATTGGAAATTTTTGTCACTCCTTGGTGAGTTTAGCCAGATCAAATCTGCTGCCCACTACACAGCACAGACATTCCCACACTGCCAGATTTTCCTGCAGGAATGAAAGTGTTTCTGCTCCAAGTGCTTTGACCCTGCCAGACCTGCACCTGTGTGGAGGGACAGGAGCCAGGGAATGGCTCCCAGTGCCAGAGGGCAGGGCTGGATGGGAGATTGGGAATTGGGAATTGTTCCCTGGCAGGGTGGGCAGGGGCTGGGATGGAGTTCCCAGAGCAGCTGGGGCTGCCCCTGGATCCCTGGCAGTGCCCAAGGCCAGGTTGGACACTGGGGCTGGAGCAGCCTGGCACAGTGGGAGGTGTGGGTTGGGCTGGCACTGGGTGGGCTTTGAGGTCCCTCCCAGCCCAAACCATTCCAGGATTCCATGATTATTCATGGTTTGCATTAATAATATCACTACCAACACAGATACTGGTGTGAGACAGAGAATTAAAACTGATTTTCATTCCAGATTGGGTAAGAGGGATAGAGAACGTTGGAGAAATCTGTTCCCTTTTCCTCTCTGAACTATTTGAGAAGGAGTTTATTGCCATTACAAAAACTTTTCTGGTGCAGTTAAGGGCTGTTAAAGGCAGAATTTTGCTCTGTCAGGAGAAATAGGAGAATTATTTAATTGCTTTGGAAATCTGCATGCCCAGACCTACATGGCTTTTAAATAAAGAGCTTATTTTCTTTTCTGATTATCTTCATCTTACAAATATCAAAGCTGGACTGGTTGTCTTATTTGCTGAAGCCTCAGTGAGTGTTCAAATGTCCCTTTGGAACTTCTCTTGCCTCTGAATTAAACAAGGAAAGAAGTTTTGTCTTAAACAAGACATCCTTTCTCCAAAAATCTTCCATAGGCCTTGGCTTTAAAGAGGTGTTAACAAATCCAAACAGTTGTAAATAGTCTGACTAAGGATCTCTTCCTCTCTGAATTATTCAGTTTTCCAGGCTCTTGAGAGGAAGGGAATCATTCCACTCCCTCTGGAGTTGTCATAGAGACAAGACCTGCACATTTTTGTTAATGAAGCTGAACTAAAACTTATTCAAGCTGCCTTTCTAAATCATAAAGCAGCTCATGGACATTCCTTTCTCTCTGTCTTTTTTTTTTTTTTCTAATAATCTCTGAATTAAAACAAGTAAATATTTAAGTAAAACTCTTTATACAGATCCTTGAGTACTTTGGAGGGGGAGTTCTGGAGTAATGAGCCTGAAATCTCTGAGAGATGGGAGCTGCAGAAAAGTGCTCTTCCATCAGTGTTTGCTCCTGGAATAGCTGGGTTGGGCTTTTGGAGGTGGCATTTGGTTGTTACTGGGAGAGAAGGGGAGCTACAGGATTCCTCAAGGAAGGAGAGTAATTCTGAGTTAAAACAACTTGTAAAACTCTGGAATTAATTTTCTCATCTGAGAAATCCCAGACTAGTTTGGGTTGGGAAGGACCTTAAACCCCATCTCATCCCACCCCTGCCATGGCAGGGACACTTCCACTGTCCCCGGCTGCTCCAGTGTCCAGCCTGGCCTGGGACACTGCCAGGGATGGGAGTCCCTGAGGAAGTGTCTGTCTGGCTGTCTGGGTGTGCTGTTCTGGAAGTGTTTTCCTATTCTTCATCATTCTACTGATTTTAGCTACAATTGACTGGAAAATGGGAGAAAAGCCTGGCCTGTGTTTGCTGAAGGGTCCCTCACAGCTGGAGAGACACGAGGAACAAATCTGATCAATCCCTCCCCTCATTTCTGGGCCCATAAAAGCTTCCCCAGAATTCACAGTCCTTTGAAACAGCAGTTTTTATTAGCAGTGAGAATTCCTGTGTCCCTTGTACTCCTCATGCAAGGAAAGAAGTCTCTGGGAGCTCAGTGAGCAAAGGAGTGAAATATTATGGTCTGCCATGACAGCTTCTGTGCTGTTCTGCCCTTCACCACCTCCAGACTCTCCAGGCTGGTGATCAATTAAGAAGCCTCTAATTGGGCTTTGAGCTGGGCCTGCAGTGGCTTGGGAGATAACTGTGCTTAAGCAGAATAATCTGCCTTTTTTTAGAGCCCTGAGGAATGGGGCCTCAAAGAGCATCTCCTGTGTGGCCTGGCCCCTGGAATGAAAGAACTGAAATAATCAGTGCCAGCTGTTCTCCATGCATTTGAAGTTATTTATTTTGTCAGGACAGAGTCGCTGGGTGACTTCCTTGTTCCTGACATCTGCTTCCCTCCCAGCCTTCCTAAATCTGTGTCCAAGGGTGGGCAAAGTGGGGTAATTCTGGGAGCTGTGGCTTCCTGCACATAGAGACCTGAGTGCTGCTCACTGCTTGTGCCTGTGGCACATCTGGGACTGTGCAACTCAGGGGGGAATGTCCACCTAAATCAGCCCAGATTTGGGAACTGCACGGTGATCCCTGCTTTAACACAGGGCTGTTTTCATGGATAGGTGGTTTGTGTGCCTGTGTTCACTTTCTGCACCTCATACATGCAAAAGTAATCAAGCTTTTCATTCTGCAGAAAGGATGAGAGAAGGGAGGAGGAAGAGATCATGGGGAAGGATTTGTCAGCACCTGAGCCCTGGGGTGGTGCTGAGCCCACTGCAGCTCTTGTCATTAGATACAAACACAGGCCTGGCCTACAGAAGATAATAAATATTTAGCTAATGTTTAATCCATTTACTCTGCACTGGTTCCGGCCAGGCCACAAATGAAACAAATGCAAGGGCACCACATTGTCCCCGATTTCATTAGGAGCAGAAATTAGTGGAATTAGATGGTGTTTGCTGGTTCCCTGCATTTCAGGTGCTGCTTATTCCAGAGCAGCACAGTAAAATCCAGCAGCCTGACACCAACTTCTGCAACTAGAAATGGAAATGTGTCCTATTTTTGCAGGAAGAGTTTGTCAGACAAAAGCTGCTTTTTCTTTGCACTCTGTAAAACTGGAGAAATTCCGGGGGGTACATAGAACTCTCTGCACTGATATTTGTGCTGGTAATTTCAATAATGAAGCTGTTGGTGTAGAGTAAAGGAGTTCACAGAAGGTCAGATGGTGAATGAAAAGCTACAGCTGCTGATGTGAATTGGAGTTCAATGAGAGCAGTGACATCAGATGCACATCAGGTGCACATCAGATTTTCTGATTGCTGGGCAATGAATGTTTTCCCATGTGGGATCCAAAGATTTGCTGTGTCCCAACAGGAAATGGTGCCTGGAGAGCCAAGGCTCCTCCAGGGTGATCCTCACTCTTCCTGCATTTTCCTGGTCAGGGATAGAACCCACCGAGGGTCTGTCTGTGCTTATTAACAGAAGGGATTTTATCTTATAAATCAAAGTATTTGCAGGTGTAGAAGCCACTGGTAAGACTATTATGGGACAGGCTGGGAGAGCTGGGGGTGCTCACCTGGAGAGGAGAAGCTCCAGGGAGAGCTCAGAGCCCCTGCCAGGGCCTAAAGGGGCTCCAGGAGAGCTGCAGAGGGACTGGGGACAAGGCCTGGAGGGCCAGGAGCCAGGGAATGGCTCCCAGTGCCAGAGGGCAGGGCTGGATGGGAGATTGGGAATTGGGAATTGTTCCCTGGCAGGGTGGGCAGGGGCTGGGATGGAATTGCCAGAGCAGCTGGGGCTGCCCCTGGATCCCTGGCAGTGCCCAAGGCCAGGTTGGACACTGGGGCTGGAGCAGCCTGGCACAGTGGGAGGTGTCCCTGCCATGGCAGGGCTGGGAATGGGATGAGCTTTGAGGTTCTGCCCAGCCCAACCCAGTCTGGCAGTCTGGGATTCAGCATCTTCCAGGCACAGGTGCAGCACATGCTTTTGAAGGATATCAGTATTTGTGTCTCAGTGTCCTCTCCAGACTTTCTTTAAATGCTTCTCCCAGATTTTAATTCTGTTTTTTTTAGCCCCATGGCATCAGATCTGGTGGATTAAGGCAGCTACACCACTGTAAATCCTTTCTTGGGAGTTCTGGAGGGGTTTGGAGTGTCTGTGATGCTGCTGGGGATCTAAACCTGTGCTGCTCCCTGCTGGGATCTGCCTCTCCATGGGGGTTTCCAAGTTTTGGGTTTTTTTTTTTTTGGAGTGGGAGGATTTCCATTTTGCCACTACTTATACCTGGCTGTCTCCTTGTGTATCAGTTATAAATAGCTGTCAATTTTCACTGGGGTACTTTTGGGATAACTTCCACTTAGTTGCACAAAAGCTGTCTTTGAGAGGAATTTGATCAGAAATGAAGCTCTGCTTCAGCCACACTGCCCAGGGCCACACCCATGACATAGAAGTAAATGCATGAACTTCAAAATCTGTGTTACCCCAGTGCTGAAATCTGTACTTAGTTCTTCAAACAAATGCAAAGAAATAAGCATGGTGTTGAAAAGTAAGTTTAGAGCTATTTCTGCTTACTGATGTGCATTTACTCAGGAGTTTTTGGTGTGCAGTGGCAGGAACTGACACTCTTCTTCCTGCTTCTCTCCCCCCAAGCTCCCACCCCTATTCCCTGCTGAGCAGGGTTTTCTTAGCTAGCAAGGCAAGGAACAAAAAGCAGACTGTTTAAGTCAGACTCCTTTCCCTGAAAGCCTATTCAAGGCCTAGGCTCAATGTTTCATCTTGAGTGCTATTGTTTAATTGAAAACACATTTGCACACTCGCAGATGGAGCGGTGCTGAGGGGAGTCACAGATTTAAAGAATGTTTTAAGTGGAGCTGAAGTACAGATTTGCAGACTCAGTGCTTTGCTTCTCTGTGGTGCTGTTTTAGGACCCTGTGCTTTCATTGGTGTGATTTTGCAAAGTTTTTGTACAGCTGCATTTGTTCTGGATGCTTCGTTGTAATTCCTCCAAGAGTGGAAAAGCAACTTCAAAAATCTTTATTAATCACTCAAGGAAAGAAATCAAGGAGCTCTTAAGTTTAAATAGTGTCTTAGTTTTGGCCTGGCATCGTTTTGGGTGGAAATTAGTGAGAATCCCAGGATCCCTGGGCTGGAAAAGCCCTCCCAGCCCAGGCAGTGCCAGCTGTGCCCCGTGCCCACCTTGTCCCCAGCCCAGAGCTCTGAGTGCCACCTCCAGGGGACACCTGCAGGGATGGGCACTGCAAAGCTCCCTGGGCAGCCCCTGCCAAGGCCTGAGCAGCCTTTCCATGGGGAAATTCCTGCTGCTGGCCAAGCTGAGCCTGCCCTGGCCCAGCCTGAGGCCGTTCCCTCTCCTCCTGTCCCTTTTTCTGAGCCCTGTCCTGGCTGTCCCCTCCTGGCAGGAGCTGTGCAGAGCCACAAGGTCCCCCCTGAGCCTCCTTTGCTCCAGGCTCAGCCCCTTCCCAGCTCCCTCAGGAATTCTCCAGCCCCTTCCCAGCTCCCTCAGCCCCTCCTGGGGCTCCAGCTCCTTCATCAGCCTTGAATATCCACACTCACGTGAGCCTGCTCCTGGGGCAGGGCCTGAAGTTCCTAACTGCAGGATGTAACTGTGCAAACACTGTGTTTTGCAGGGCTCTAGCTGACATGAACAATGATGGGAGGATGGATCCCTTGGAGTTTTCCATAGCTATGAAACTCATCAAACTGAAGCTCCAGGGTTACCAGCTCCCGGCCGCGCTGCCGCCCGTCATGAAGCAGCCGCCCCTCGCCCTGCCCGGTGCCCCAGGATTTGGTAAGATCCCTGTTCTCCTCCATTTCCCTCATTGTTACCTGGGACTGCAGCAATTCCATTGTCCTTTTGCAGTTCTCCAAGAAAATTTTAGGGAAAAGTGCTTCTAAAAGCACATGGACTCAAACCCAGAGGTTGTGCATGCACTGAGACAAATTGCACTGGGCTTTTACCTGAGCTGAGCTCCTGTTTGCTTCAGGTTTGCACTGCTCCAAACAAAAAAATGGCTCAGGCAGCAGGGCTAGTGCATTCCAAAGGGCTGGAGTTGTGGTTTAACCTGTTGGCATTACTGAATCTCCAGGTTTGGCAAGATCTGCTCTGTTGTTCTTGAGTTTTTACAATCCCTGCACCTTCTGCTTTGATGAGCAGTGCTGCTCTGGTAGGAGCTGCTGGGGTGAAGTATTGCCAAAGTCAGCATCATTTTAGGAAAAGAGTAGGGAAGGTGGGATGGGGAAAGGAAAACAACCAAATAAAGCCAAACCTCTGACACCTTGGTCCTGTCATGGGAGGTTCTTTCCCTTTCTGCTTTAAGCTTTGCTGTGGCTCCAGGGTTATTGGTGCTTGGGAATCATGGAATGGTTTGGAATGAAAGGGACCTTAAAGCCCACCCAGTGCCACCCCTGCCATGGGGACACCTCCCACTGTCCCAGGCTGCTCCAGCCCCCAGTGTCCAAGCTGGCCTTGGGCACTGCCAGGGATCCAGGGGCAGCCCCAGCTGTGCCAGGGCCTTCCCACCCTGCCAGGGAACAATTCCTAATTCCCAATATCCCATCTAAATGTCCTGAGGAAAGGGAACAGTGCCTTTGATAAACTGCTTGCAGCAGTGTGGTTTGATCCACTGTAACCCCCACAAGTTTTACAGCCAGAAGTAAAATTCTTTGGAGGAAGACAGTGAAACTGGGCAGAGCCAATACAGGGTTAAGTGAGAAAAGGCAAAAGGAAATGATCCCCCACAAAGCCCAGCCAAATGGGTGATTCCCCTGTTCTCATTCCCTGTAGATTGATGTGAGCTGTTTGCACACCCCTCGTTCTTCCCCTGGCACCACTGGCCCTCCTTAGCCCCCCTGGTTCCCTGCAGCTGTGCTTACCCTCAGCCTCTCCTTCCTGTGCTCTCCCATCAGCTTTGCCCTGTCTCATCCCGACCAAAGGCTGCGGCACCAACCCTGCAGCTTCTGGGGCAGCCTGGGGGCTGCTCCTCACCCAGGTCAAGGCACACGATTCCTTTGGTAGCAGATGCTGCTGGACAGCTGGGGGCAGTGCTGCCCCTGCTGTGGGGCTGTCCCTGTGCCCTGTGTCCCCTTCCTGTCCCTGCCGGGCTGGGAGGGCTGTGCCAGGGGCTGGGAGCTGCCGCAGGAGGTGTCAGTGTCAGAACCAACCTGTGCTTTTCTCGCCCGTAGGTCTCGGGGGCATTGCCAACATGCCATCCCTCACCACTGTGGCCCCGGTGCCCATGGCATCCATCCCAGTCGTGGGGATGTCCCCCCCGCTGGTGTCCTCTGTCCCTGCCGCCGTCCCTCCCCTGGCTAACGGAGCTCCTGCTGTCATCCAGCCCCTGCCTGCTTTCGCTCACCCCGGTACGCTGCTCTCACTCTCTGTCTCCTGCTCCTAACAGCTCCCCTGCATTTCCTCGGGACACGTGGGATTAGCCACTCCAGTGATGCCTTTGGGGAAGGACTGTGCTTTGCTTTAGCCCACTTGGCACACTTGGAGAAGAGCTAAAAGAAGGAATGTGGACATGGCCTCCCGCAGGAGTCCCTCGTGGTGAGAAAATAAAACAGCACTTGGAGAAATGGACTTGCCAGGAAGCTGTTGCCTGGAAATTGGGCCTCTCCTGTCTCTTTATAGCTACTGAAGTACTGCTCTTTGTTAGAGCGACTTTAATACTGAACTACATTTGGTTTCTAACGTGTACCAAAATATAATTTGGTATCAACAGGGTTTCCATAAAGCTGTGGAAATAAAAAGATATGAGGGAAGTGCCCTTGTGTTTCCCGGTGTGGTGCTGGACTCTCTGATCTTTATATTGTTACAAAGTTCCCATCAGACAGTGCTTGTAACTTGATGTAGGAGCTGAATGAATGTCATGGGAATTGCTTAGTTCACTGTGAATAGCAATAAATCCCTGTTTTCTCTCTTCCCAGCCACTTTGCCAAAGAGTTCTTCCTTCAGCCGCTCCGGGCCGGGAGCTCAGCTCAATGCAAAGCTGCAAAAGGCACAATCCTTCGACGTGGCCAGGTGGGGCTGGGGCAGGGGGTTGGGTTCCCCAGGGTTGGGAAAACTCCTTCCCTTTCCCCAAGTGCTCATCTGAAATAATAGTTCTGGCAGAAATCAGTTCTGCAGAGGTACCACTTCAGCATTCCGTGGGGTGCTGTGGCTTCACTCCACCTCCTTAATGCTCCAGGAGCAGAGAATCATGGAAATAAAGTCATTAACTACTAACAGTGCTGACATAACCTTCACTTGATTTTTAGAACAGCATTTGCTTCTATAAACAAAACCTGCATCGTGCACAGACGCTCCTGGTGCTGGGAAAACAAGACAAGCAATGCATTATTTAAAATTAGCAACTGCAGGGTAATTGCTAAAAGCAAAATATTTAATAGGTCTCATATTTTAAATGCACTTCACATCACTGTTTCTTCTATATTCTTCAAGTTCTGTGTGAAAAATCACTTTAAGGGCCTTCAGATTATTCCAAGGCCTAGAAAAACGTGTGGTTGGGCAAAAAAGTGTTTTTACTGTGGTTTAAAAAATGGATCTAACAAAATAAAACTTCCTGAGAGGAGTTAAGAGACAGATTTCCCAAAGCCCTTATAAATCATGTGCCTCATGGATCTATGGCACAGTTTTTTGCAAGAGGAAAATGGCTTGGGACACAATTAAATGATCTGGTTTTGTTTTCATTTCCTTCTGCAAGCTTGTCTATTGCCCTGCTATTAGATAAGTGACACTACTCAGTATTGGCAAATAATTTAAAGTCTTTCAAAACAATTCATTTTCTCTCTGAAACCTAAACCAGCCAGGAACAGAAGAGGGATGCTCTGGTATAATTTATGTGTAACACAGAAATTAAATTGTGTGGAACCCCCAAATCCAGCAAAACTGAGAGGAATTCCTATGGGTAAAAATAAAATATTTGGCCTTTTTTCTTATTTTCATTATTGAGGGGACAGCTTGTTTTTGCTTTGCTCCCATGAAGGCATATTATTAAAGCTCAAGAGTTTGGAAATCAAAAATAGAAATAGAGACACTGGTTTGTGTCTTGTCATGTGTCTTGTCCTTTTTACAAGGTCAAAAAAAGGACAAAGTTTGAGTGTGCCTAAAGGCAGAAAAACTGCTTCTTGTTTTTCAGAATTAGGATTTCTCAGCCATCAAGCCTGGGAAATAAGAGCTGCAAATCAACTCAGCCTGTTATGGGAATGGATTAGAACTGGGAAATTACATTCCTCACTTGTTCCATTATGAGAAACTTTACGTTCAAGTGTGGCCTTTTTGCACCTTTTTTTCTACATTTCCAGTATATTTTACATTTGTTTTCCTTCATCAGCTCTATTTGGTTAAGAGAAAAAGTTAAAGGCAGAGTAAAATGTTATTCTGCATTTCCTATTACGTGTTTAGGTAAATCTTGTAGCACCTCTGAAGAATTTAGGTTCCTGCATTCTCTGCCCCTAAATAAAAAAAGCAAAACTCTTTAAAAACAAACCATCTTCCAAGAGACTGAATTGGGATAAATGTTTGCAAACAGGAGGTCAAACCTGTGGTGGTTTCAGGAATAGCAGGGAAAATTAGATCATGGAATCATAGAATGATTTGGGTTGGGAGGGAACTTAAAGCTCATCAATGCCACCCCTGCCATGGCAGGGACACCTCCCACTGTGCCAGGCTGCTCCAGCCCCAGTGTCCAACCTGGCCTTGGGCACTGCCAGGGATCCAGGGGCAGCCCCAGCTGCTCTGGGACACCTCAGAACCTCCCCACCCTCACAGCAAAACTGGGGGAAAGAACATTTTCAGACATAAAACTTGATCTCAGTGCAGCACTTCAGCCTCTTTGTTGAGGGGGTGAGGCCCTGGCACAGGTTCCCAGAGCAGCTGGGGCTGCCCCTGGATCCCTGGCAGTGCCCAAGGCCAGGTTGGACACTGGGGCTGGAGCAGCCTGGCACAGTGGGAGGTGTCCCTGCCACGGCAGGGGTGGCACTGGGTGGGATTTGAGGTCCCTCCAGCCCAAACCCTGCTGTGATTTATGACTCTGTGATTGTTCTCATGACCTTTACGAGATGAAATCTCCAGTTCTCCCTGTTCTCCCTGCTGTCCTTGCAGCTCTCCTGCCGTGGCAGAGTGGGCCGTGCCTCAGTCCTCTCGGCTCAAGTACCGGCAGCTCTTCAACAGCCACGACAAAACCATGAGTGGACACTTGACAGGTACTGGCACAGCTTCTCTTGTCTCTTTGTTTTGGGCTGTAAGAGCCAATTTAATGCCACTTAGGGTGTTGTTCACATAGTAAGAGGCTCATCAGTATTTTTCTGTTTGAATCTCTCAGGTGCTTAATGGTCTTGTTTAGAAGCAAATATTCATTGCCACTGGGATCATTTCATCACCATCTTTCCTTTATTTTCTGCAAAGCTGACCCGGGGAAAAGGGCACAGTGGGTTCTGTGAAAACTTGTGCAGCCATTTCCAGTGCTTGCTTCACCCACTGCTGAGAGCAGTGTCCAGTTCCAGGGAGAGACTAGAACTGGTCCCCTGGCTTGGTTTTGCCAGTTCTGGTGCATGTCATTGTGGTTTAGAGCTTTCTTGGGTTTTAATCTGAGGGATTTGGTTGCCCAGAGCAGCTGGGGCTGCCCCTGGATCCCTGGCAGTGCCCAAGGCCAGGTTGGACACTGGGGCTGGAGCAGCCTGGCACAGTGGGAGGTGTCCCTGCCATGGCAGGGGTGGCACTGGCTGTATTTTAAGGTCCCTCCAGACCCAAACCAGTCTGAGCTTCTGTGGTTATTGTGCAGAAGTGAAGTATTATTTCTTGGTTATCTGGGGAGCCAAGTTCCTGCTGGTCACATCTCTTGCTTATGTTGTTAATATTTGTTTCCTTTTTAGGTCCCCAGGCAAGAACGATTCTCATGCAGTCAAGTTTACCCCAGGCTCAGCTGGCTACAATATGGTAAAATAAATGTTTCCATTTCCATCAAAACACAAACTCTTCTGAAACTCTGCGCTAGAGCCCGTGGGGTTTTCTCCATTTTCAGTCTCAGTGATAAATCACATGTTGCTCTTTGTCATGTGTAACTTTATAAACAAAACCTGCACTTCTATGCCTTTACTAAATTATTCCACAAGAGCACCAGGAGCATCTTTGTGTGATGTTTTGGAAGTTGTGGTTCAATGCTGGGTTTTTAGGCAGAGCAGATGTTCAGCACCCTGTGCCTTCCACATCCCCTGATAGAGCACCAGGGAGACATTTACCTTTGCACAGGTGGTAGAACAGCAAGCTTAACCCAAGGCACACTTTCTGTGGGGTTTTGCTGCCTTCTCCATGGCTATGGGAGGGCTGATTTCCCAGGGACTGGACTTACAGACCTGTACAATAATGGATTTTAAAAGCATTTGTCTTAGCTTCCCTTTTGCCTTCCAACTTGTTGTTTGCTGAACTTTATTATGTTTTTATTGCCCCATGGAAAGTTGTTCCTAATTAACTTCTGTCCTTTAGGAGTGTTTGCTTGAGAAGCATTGGAGCTGGCCCAGGGGCTCAGTGTGAGGATGGCAGTGGTGCAGTCACTCTGACAAGGCCATTCAGCTGCACTTGTTCTCTTTGCAAAGCTCTGGGAGTTGTGTTATAAATTAAAAACCACTCTTTCCTTCTCTGTTTCCTAACAAAGGGATAAAAACAAATCAGCCCGGTCCCCCAGCAGATGATTAACCAAGAAATGCTCTGCTTTTGCCAGCCTTGGAGCACTTGTGTGGGCAGGCAGCTGCCACCAGCTCACTGCAGGAGCTGCAAAAAGGACTCACTCAGCTGGGGCCATTGACAGCTGCCAGTGCACTGAGCTAAGGAGGGGATATTCCAGCTCTTGTTGGTACTTTCCTGGGCCCTGCTCTGGGCTGAGGTTTGTCAGCCTGTGCTGGGGCTGGAATCCCTGACTCAGACACTCAAAGGGAAGAGTTGATGCTCAGCCTTTGGGCTGTCCTGGGAGTTCTGCCCCAGGCATGGAACCAGCTGATCAGTCATTTCTGTGCATGCTGCATTCCCAGTCTCCTGGCTTGTTCCTGTGCTCCAGCCTGAGGAGTTCAGTGTCACAGGTGTGGCTTGAGTGAGGCTGTGATTGTCTCCCAAATTTAAATCCCATCAGCAAAGTCCTGTGCCTTGGGACTTCTAAAGAATGTATCACTTACTTCCCTTGGATTTTCACAGTATCATGGGAGATTTGCCTGCATGATTAGAGTGCAGCATGCTGGAGAAACAAATCCTGAGCTGAAGGGAGCCACAGGGATCCCCCAGTGCCAGCCCTGCCCTGCCCAGACCCCCAGCAAGCCCAGCCTGGGCATCCCTGGCAGCGCTGTCCAAAGGCTCCTGGAGCTCTGGCAGCCTCGGGGCCGTGCGCATTCCCTGGGGAGCCTGGGCAGTGCCAGCAGCCTCTGGGGAAGAGCCTTTCCCTAAAATCCACCCTAAATCCCTCTTGGGCCAGCTCCAGCTGCTCCCTGGGTGCTGTCCCTGGCTGTTAATTTTGTCCAACACCACCTTAACGGGAGTAAAAGCATTTTGTGCCTCTGTTGGAGCTCTGCTTTGGGGCCACCCAGAGACATTACTCTGTAATTTTTAATATGTGCATAATGCCAGGGTGGGTTGGTGCTTGTCAGGACTAGAACACCAATGGCTTTGATTTCACTGCCAGTGGGTGCCCTGGAATGTGAGATAGGAGCCTCCAGGGAGGAAGGAGACCAAACCTAAAAGTTCTGCCAAACACCTGAGCTGGTTCTTTTGGGTGTTCACGAGGTGTTCAGGAGAACTCCACTGGTTAAAGTTTCTTCTCTGGCATGAGCTCCTGGCAACACTCAGAGCAGGTGAAGGAGAAGCTGTGGCTGCAAGGCTGGATTTCAGACAGACAGCCATGAGAAATGGGGGAAATAGGGAAGCTTTTGGGGTTTGCTTTTCATTTGTTTTGAAAAAACCAAGCAGTGTGGAAAAAATGGTGAAAAATGTGAATGACATTGGAACTGTATATGTTGAAACAATGCGTTTGAACAATGCTTTTTAATATTTAATAATTTCCTTGCTTTATCCCTTCCCTTTAACAAGGAATCTCTCTGACATCGACCAAGATGGGAAGCTGACAGCTGAGGAGTTTATCCTGGCTATGCACCTCATTGATGTAGCAATGTCTGGTCAGCCACTGCCACCTGCCCTGCCCCCAGAGTACATCCCACCTTCATTCAGGTGACTGCTCACCCCTTGGGAGTCTCCCTCCTGAGTTCTGTGTGTCATTGGGATGGTTCTGGGAGTGCCAAGTACAGGAACTGAGCAGTGAAAACCACCTTTTGCCCTGTGAGAGGTGGTGGGTGTTTATGCTGGCACACCTTCCAGACTTGCTCAGTCTGCCCATAGAAACCTAGATTTAAGTTCAGGCTAATACTCCTGTAGAGCAGTCAGAATGTACTGGAATTCCAGTATGGATTTGCACTGCACCACATCCAGACCTCCTTTGCTACAGCTGGGTTTGGGAACGGTGGGGTCACTCATCACTTCTCTTGCTCCATTTCACTTCTTTGTGGAGAAATAGATGGGAAGAAAGTAACAGCAATGAAAATAAGTGGTTATTTACTCTGTTCTTCAGGTATCCTCCTAAAGATTCCCAATTTTTGTGTATTCCACCTGGCATCTTGCTTTTAGCTTGACTATAGTGAGCTCTTCCTCTGTCTCTGCTGGTTTTGCTGTAGTTTAAGTCAGCATTTCCCCAAACTCAGATTGGTTAGGGAAAAATCTCCCCCCAAGTGAGAGATCTTGGGGACAGGGGTGAACCCATCTGGAAGAAGAATTTGGGACTGGGATTCTCAGCTCACCAGTGAACTGCTGGGATCCTGGAAAATCTTGTTCTCCTGAGGCAATGCCTGAGTGAGACTCTCTGGGCAGCACTGAATGAACATTGAGTACCATGAAACATTACATCATTGCATTTAATTTGATCTCATCATTAAATCATAAATAGTTTGGCTAGGCCTGGGTTCTGTTAAGCACTACAATTCCTGTTTCCTTGGCAGAAGAGTCCGCTCTGGCAGTGGGATTTCTGCTGCCAGTTCAGTGTCTGCAGACCAAAGGTTACCAGAAGAACCAGCATTGGAAGAAGAACAGCAGCAACTGGAAAAGAAATTGCCAGGTGAGCAAGGGAAAGCAAGGATATTTAGTGTGCTGTTCCAAGAGAGTTTTCCCATCAGGTCACAGCCGGGGAGATTACATGGGCTGACTGAGAAATGTCTTTCCAGAGCAATTTGGGACAGGTCGAGGCACAACCAAGACATTGCTGGGTCCAGCTCATTCCTGTGCCTGATCCTTGGGGTTGGTGCCACTGGAGATAGGAAGAGCCTTCAGGCTCCTCATCTCCTGCACTCCCCACCCAGCCCTTTGCAGCCCTGGCACAGGAGTGCAAGGAAAAATTCCTGCTGCCTTCATCCTTTGAATTAGGTGGAGCAAAGCTTGGCTGAGGTGCTCTGTGAAAGATCCCAATATTCCCACAGAGAGCTGTTTCCTTGGAGTCTGTGTAACAGTGTGGGGCTTAATACAGATTTCAGCAGTTCCAGGAAAAGAACTAAAGGAAGAGGGGATTGGCAGCTGGGAAGGGACACAAACTGGAAAAGACAAGAGTTCAGCTGGTCCAGCAGGTGTTGGGCTGATGTGTCCAGCTGTGCACAGTGGGAAGGCAATGTGGGTTCTCCCTGGCCTTGCATCCCAAAGATGTCCATGCTGGCCACACGAGGGAGAGAAACCTGCACTTTGGGCTCTGGGAGTGGCACACAGAGGGTATGAAAAGGAAAAGAAGGTGGAGTGAAAGAATCTTTCGGATGGAGGTGCTGAGGAGTGAGGGGAAGGAGGGACAGTCCCTGGGACTGCAGAGGGATGTCAGGGAAGCTGGGCTGGAAGTGAAGCTGTTCTTTTAGGACAGTAGGTGGTGAGGATGTGGATCTGCAGGAGTCCAGACTTCCTGAGCTCAGCTGCTCAAGAACCTCAACCATTTATTTTCCTGACAGTAATGAGTAATCTAATGAGAATAGTAACTTTAAGTAAGTTCTGGTCATTTGTATAATGGCCTTTTGATGATGTCAGCAGCTGAATTCTTTGCACTAATGGAAGTGTTGGCTCTTGGACTGCTGCTATTATCCAATGTGCTGAGGAACTCAGATCCATGTCCTCCTGGAGGATCAGCTGGAGAATGGTTTGTCTAACTTACTCCCCTTGCTGAGCTTTGTGGAGAAAGCTGGAGGCCTGAGGAATGGGAATTCCCTCCTTGGTTTGCTGAGGATGTGCCTTTGAGGGGATCAGCAACATCAATCTTTCATAGTTCTATTTCTCCAAAGTATCTAGTCTTATTTGCAAGGCCATCCTCTGAAACTTGTTTCGAGCTCCATCTCTCTCTCAACAATGTCTGTCCTATTCCATGGCATTTCTAAGTCAGCAATTCTTATCTCAGAGTCTGCATACAGATGCACACTGTGTGAGCCTTCTGTCAGGCCCTGAGAGCTCTCTACAAATCCATTTCCCACACTGAATCCATTTCCCATTTCCCACACTAAACCTCAGGCTGACCTGTGGAGCCCCGGTGGGAAGGTGCATCCTCTCCTGCTGGAAGGTGGATTCACTTTGCTGGGGATTCCTCTGGGTTCCTGTGGTTTATTTGTTTCTCAGTCAGTGGCAGAGTTTAACTGTCCTTTTTGCCCCGCGTTTCCGTGCACAAAGTGACGTTCGAGGACAAGAAGCGGGAGAACTTCGAGCGGGGCAACCTGGAGCTGGAGAAGCGCAGGCAGGCGCTGCTGGAGCAGCAGCGCAAGGAGCAGGAGAGGCTGGCCCAGCTGGAGAGGGCCGAGCAGGAGAGGAAGGAGCGCGAGCGGCAGGAGCAGGAGCGCAAGCGGCAGCTGGAGCTGGAGAAGCAGCTGGAGAAACAGCGGGAGCTGGAGCGGCAGCGCGAGGAGGAGAGGAGGAAGGAGATCGAGAGGAGAGAGGTAAGCTGGGGAGCACAGCTGGGGGCTGGGCCCTGTGGAGTCTTGGCTTCTTTTTTTAGCCAAGGTCAGGATTAAATGTGTGAGAGGGTATTTCTTGTTGGGACTCAGATGTTTATCAGTTCTCATCTCTGTCACAGTCTCACAAACCCTGAGTTCTGCAGCACTTCACTCCAACAAACTAAAAATGGAGCCCATCTCTCTCTCTCCAAGGCCTTTTAAGGATAAACTGTGCAATTCAGAAATGACACCTCAATTATTTTCACTTTTAACCCAATACCCAACCACCCGTGCCCACAATGGGGACTTTTTGATCCAATTGCACAAAACCCCCCAAAGCCATGGAGAAGGAGGTGAAGAAGAAGGAGCAGCCTCCACCCTAAAACCTCCACCTTGCTTTCTATCTATTCCTGCATTCCAAACCCTTCAACTCTGAGTTTCCCACCCTGTGCTATCACACACTTCTATTCTAACTCCACACCTATCATCTCAGTTTTATTATTGAATTTTGGAAGCTTCTCCAGGGCCTCAGGTCAGTGCAGTGTTCTCCTGGGGGTCAGTGCCTGGCAGCACAGAAAGTCTGGAATTCTCAGCAGCCAGGGGCTCCAGCTTGGGAGCATCCAGGTGAGTGCTGGGCACTCGCTGTGGTGCTGCCAGGGTGGGGAGCAAACTTTTAAAGCAGGAACTAAAATTTCTGGGGTGTTAAAGGCAAGGAAGGAGCAGATTTTGCTTCATTTGTCCTGTGAAATGAATGGATGAGACACTGACATCTAGGACAACATGCTCCTGACCTTTCACTTCTTTAAAAATGTTTATTATTACTGTTATTATTTATTTGGTGTTAAGAGGTGAAAGGAAAGGGAAAGGGAAAGGGAAAGGAAAGGAAAACTTCTGGCATTTGTGATTTTCCAGGGATGAGTTCATTTCATAGAGTCCCAGAATGGTTTGGGTTGGAAGGGACCTTCAAGATCCTCCAGTTCCAACCCTCTGCCATGGGCAGGGATAACATTCACCAGACCAGGTAGCACCAACCTGGCCTTTAATTTGTTAAAAGAAACACAGCCTGGTTAACCCAAAAATCTCCCCTTTTCTCCCATTGCCAAACCTTGATAGGTTCAGCACAGAAACACTTGGCTGTTCTTTGCAAAGCTACAGAAGGTCTAATGTTGGAGGTTGGAAAGAGATTTGAATATGTCCTAGAGAGTTCTCCCAGTCCTAGTATTAAACAACCTGTTAAATCAGCAAACTGGATCTTGGAAAACTGAGAGGGTTTCTGTTCAGTCACCTCTGTGATGCCTCAGGTTTAGCTTTTCTATTTTCCACTTTCTGTGCTGCTTTAGTGTGTGGGTCTGAGCTTGGTATCAGGGTATGGTGAGCTCTGTTCACAGAGCAGGGAGACAAAACAATTCCTTCTCCAGCTGGGCACCAAGGACAAATGATCCAAAGCTCAGGCCCAGGAGCACAAACAGCGTGGGCTGGAGAGAGAAAAACAAGCAGGATGGGAGTGCCTGGGCTAAAGCTGGAATGGGACAATGAACTGCAAGGTGCAAATGGAGCAGAGCTGATCCCAGTGAGAGCCCCCGGGAGCGCTCGTGCATTTTGGGACCATTTTGGTTCCTCTTGGGTGCAGCCCTGGCTGGGCTCTGGTGCTGCCCAAGGTGGATCCATGGAGGAGATCCTTTTCATAAATCCCTGTTTATTCTGTGATTCTGCCCAGCCCCTGCTGTAGGGCAGGCTTGATAAGGCATCATCTGCTGGAAGCACCCCCTGAGCAATTTGTGTGTGCAGAGCCCAGAGCAGCCCCTGGTTTGTGCCAACATCCTGAGTATCAGAATAGGAATATCCCAAATTCCAGATGCTGAATTTTGAATCTGCAGGCTGCCAAGCGGGAGCTGGAGAGGCAGAGGCAGCTGGAGTGGGAGCGCAACCAGCGGCAGGAGCTGCTGAACCAGAGGAACAAGGAGCAGGAGGACATCGTGGTGCTGAAGGCCAAGAAGAAAACCCTGGAATTCGAACTGGAAGCTCTCGTGAGTGGTGCTGGAGCAGCTCACACACACAAAGCACAGCGTGGTGGTGACTGTGCCCTGGCCGTGGTTGTTTTCTAGAATTTCCACCACTGATATTTCTCTCAGTGTCACTTGAGGTGTTTTTATCCCAATTGTGATGCCAGAAAATGTCACTACTTAGGAGAAAAGGCCACATTTTGTCTGGGGAGAACCTTAAAGCTTTTTCCTGAAAAAAACCCTATTTTTTTCAAATATCCTGTAAATTTTCCTATCTCATCTGTAGAGGACAGACTAAAGATGTAAATGAGTTTTAAAAAAGGAGTTTTTAAAAGAAGTTTTTAGATCCAGACTTGCATGACCGAACATTATGGTAAAAAAAAAAACAACCCTATTAAATAGATATTTTTCTTTTCTTTTCAAGAATGATAAAAGAAACCAGTTGGAGGGGAAGCTTCAGGACATCAGGTGTCGGCTGTCGACCCAAAGACAAGAAATTGAAAGTACAAATAAATCCAGAGAACTCAGAATTGCAGAAATCACCCATTTGCAGCAGCAGCTACAGGTGAGAAAAAGTTCTCTAATTTTATTCTTAGCCTTGAATTTTGACCTCCTCAAAAGCATCAATATCCTGAGCAAACTTGGAATGAGCTGTTCCTCACACTTAAAGATAATTTATCATTCCTGTAAGTTCATGTCCTTCAGAGGTGTCTAGGAACTGCTTCCTACACTTGCAGGTGGGTCTGGGATTATCCTTTCATCCTCCTGGGCTCCGGGTGTGGGGAGCAGGAAAAGCTTTGGCTGCATTGGGGGTGAGGAGAAGGAAATTGTCCTGTGTAAATTTTGCTGTTTGTGTGCTGGGGAAAATAACTGACTGCAGTGAAGTGGCTTGTTGATGTTTTGGTTTTTTTTTTTTTAATTATAAAAAATAATGAACGTTGAAAATGGAAGCTCCCAGTGAAACCAGGGAGTTGTTGATCTAAGCCTGGCATTTACCTTTCTTACTGATGTCAAATTCTGCCACATGAGAGCTGGAGCTGAGGAGGTGTCTGCCTTCAGTGATTCCCTGTAGTTTGTAAGGGTTTTTCAATGGGATGTAGTGTTTGAGTCAGGAATTCTTTCTCTTTATTAAGTACTTCACAGGGCTTGAAATTAATTCTTGGCTGGTCATGGGGGCTCTCAGTGTGTTTGTACCACTTCAAAGAATTTCACACCTACAGAGCTGAGGTGTAAAACCTGGCTTAAAACCTAATCCTGCTGTTTTATTATAAAACTTAGTGATTAAGTTAAAAAGTAATTAGTTATTAAGTTAAAAATAAAAATAATTTAAATATAATTTCTTAATTAAATAATTTTTCCTTAAAAAAACCTTATAAAGATAAATACAAAACAATTTTATAACTTATTGATAAAATACTATAAAAGTCACAATTTATAAAACTATAATAGATGTAAAAAATAATAAACATCCAAGTCCAAACAGAAAATACCATTTCAAACACTTTCAATCCCAGCTGTAACACAAACAAACAATAAAACCACAAACCAACATTTAGTGGTGCCTCATGTGAGGATCAAACTCACAACCTTCAGATTATGAAACTGTTTTTTTGAGGGTGTATGCTTTTTATAAAAATTTAAATAAATTTAAATGTATTTCAATTCAAATATTAGAATAATACTTTAGAAATAATTTTAATGATAAAAATGATAATAAAATAATTCCATCCCAGCTTCACTGCTGCTTTCCCTGGCAGTTGTTCTCTTGGGTTTTGGGCTTTGAGGTGGCTTGGCAGCAATAGCTGTGGCTCTGTGGTGATGCCTGCTCTCATTGGTCTCCACCACTGATATTTCTCTCATTGTCACTCGAGGTGTTTTTATTCCAATTGTGATGCCAGAAAATGTCACTACTTAGGAGAAAAGGCCACATTTTGTCTGGGGAGAACCTTAAAGCTTTTTCCTGAAAAAAATTTATTTTTTCAAATATCCTGTAAACTTTCCTATCTCATCTGTAGAGGAGAGACAAAGATATAAATGAGTTTTAGAAAAGGAGATTTTCATCCTCTAAACTCTCAAATAGGTTAAAAAGTCAGTATTGTCATTATCTTTGTAGGGTGATGTATCTTCACTGGAAGTAGTTGAGTTTAATACATCTGACACTTGCTGTGGGAAGATGAATTAATTCAGAGGAATAATTATTCTTCAGCCTTTTAATTACTTCCAAGATGCAGTTTCATTAAACTTGTGGAAGGAGTGGTGTCCCAGTTAATGCTGGTGATGAAGATGTGTGCCAGTTCTCTGGCTCTCTGCTCGAGTGCTGCTCAGAAGGATCCTGCTCTCCAGACACCTTTGGAAACACCTTTGTGCTGTCTGGGGCTTGCTCAGTACTGCAGGGATTATATTTACCTCCTTGGTGATTTGAAGAGAATTTTCCCTTGTCCAAGGGGCAGGAGCTGGGTTTTGATTTCCCTTCCACGTGGGACATTTCTGAACTCTTGGCCATTTCTTGTTGCACGAGTTTCCAGAGTTTGTGATGCCTTTAATTTCTTTCATCTGTTTCCTCAGTATGAGGCAGGGATGTGGAATCCATGTGGTGGGTGTTCTTGGCTAGATGCTTATTCCATGGTTCTCTGGGCTTTCAGGAAACAGGACTTGACCTTCAGGATGCCTTGGCATTCTCTGTCCTTGCACACTCCCCAAACTATTTGGTGCATTGAGTAATCCGGGATGTCTGGAAGTGTTCTGGCCTTTACAAACAAAGCAGCTGATGTTGTGATCACATTCCACCCTCAGATGCTGTCCTGTGGTGCTTTTTGTACTTGGGGAAGGAGAATGGCTGTTTGGTGTTGATGAATGTTCTGCTGCTTGGTTGATCTGCACCATTCTCAGAGCCACAGGAACACAGAGGGATTGGGTTGGGAAGGGACCTTAAAGCTCATCCACCCCTGCCATGGGCAGGGAACCTCCCACCAGAGCAAGGCTGTATCTTGTGTATATTGCTGATTCCCATTTGTTCCAGACAGACAATGGTCCCAGGATGGCAGACAGGGAATATCCTGAGCAGAAGGGACCCCCAGGGATCCCCTAGTGCCAGACCCCCACCAAGCCCAGCCTGGGCACCCCTGGCAGCGCTGTCCAAAGGCTCCTGGAGCTCTGGCAGCCTCGGGGCCGTGCCCATTCCCTGGGGAGCCTGGGCAGTGCCAGCAGCCTCTGGGGAAGAAGAGCCTTTCCCTGCTCTCCAGCCTGAGGTGCCCTGGCCCAGCCCCAGGCGCTCCCTGGCTGCTGTCCCTGTCCCAGAGCAGAGATCGGAGCTGTCCCTGCGCTGCCCCTCGGGAGGAGCTGCAGCCCCGGGGAGCTCTGACCTCAGGCTGCTCCAGGCTGAGCTGAGCCAGGGACCTCGGGGGGCCCCTCCAGACCTTCCCCATCCTCGTGTCCCTCCTCTGGACACTTTCCAACAGCTTCTGATTTTTTACTGAGACAGCCAGAACTGTCCCCTGCACTGGAGGTGAGGCTGTCCCAGGCAGGGGAGGATTGGAGTATCCAGCTTTTGGGATCTCCCTGAGGGACTGGGAGAGCTCTGTTGCTGTGTGAGGCCCTGCAGCTGTGAGGGACACATGCAGCTCCTCATAATCTAATCTGTAGTTTATCTGAATTTTGCTACTTGTGAATTCCTAAAGTCCTTGACTGTGCTGTGTGCTGTCTCAGGGTATTTTCTGGAACATCAGGAGCTCACGGGAGGCTGCAGTTGTTGCATAATGCTCAGGGATGAGCTGGGCACTGCAGAGCCCTTCAGGGTCTGGCAAGAGGAAAGTGGGACAGCCCAAAGTCATGGCAGTGCAGTCAGTCCTGGCTTTAACCAAAATGAAAACTTTCTGTGGAATTGTGGGGTCACAGAATGACTTGTGTTGGGATGGACTTCAGAGCTCATCCAGTGCCACCCCTGCCATGGCAGGGACACCTTCCACTGTCCCAGACTGCTCCAAGCCCCATCCTGCCTGGCCTGGGACACTTCCAGGGATCCAGGGGGTTCACAACATCCCTGGGGCTCACTCTGGTGTTCAGGGATCACAGGATGTTTATTCTTAGCATTGAGTGCTGTCCTTTGCAATCGTCCATGACAAATTGAAGCTGTCAGCTGCTTGATTCCTCAAAAGCCTGCAGTTCCAGAGAACTGCTCAGAGAAGTTCCAGGGTTTGTAGGAAAGATGGGATGTTGATACTCAGGTGCTGTTTCACCTCGTGCTGCTGAAGAGGTTTTGACAGCTTGAGCTGGGAGGTCCAGGCTTCAGAAGAGTGTGTGAGGTGGCACTTCATGTTCTGGGGAGGGCCAGGGTTCTGCAGGAAATGCATTTATAGCATCCTGCAAAGGGAGAGCACCTTCTGCAGGGAGCCCTGGAACACAGCAGTTCACAACCTTCCAGGCACGTGCTGAGTTTGAGAGGGATCAGAATCCTCTGCCAAGAGCTCAGCGTGGAGAGGTCGGGGACTCAGGGGCTCTCATCCCACAGGGCTTGTGTTTCATGGCTTTTGGCCAGAACATATTCCTTTAAAAGGAAAATCTTTATATTGTCTTCCTGTAAATATTTGTCTTTCTATTCCTGACCTAAGTTGCTAATCATTAACACTGTTGTTAATATTATTAATTAACTATTAGTGGAGGGGACAGCCGGGGGGGTCGGGCTGTGCTCCCAGGGAACAGGGACAGGAGGAGAGGGAATGGCCTCAGGCTGGGCCAGGGCAGGCTCAGCTTGGGCAGCAGCAGGAATTTCCCCATGGAAAGGCTGCTCAGGCCTTGGCAGGGGCTGCCCAGGGAGCTTTGCAGTGCCCATCCCTGCAGGTGTCCCCTGGAGGTGGCACTCAGAGCTCTGGGCTGGGGACAAGGTGGGCACGGGGCACAGCTGGCACTGCCTGGGCTGGGAGAGCTTTTCCAGCCCCAGGGATCCTGGGATTCTGTGTTTCATGTATTAAAACCAGAATTAAACATTTTGTAAGTTCTTGTTCGAACATTTCCTCAAATTTAGCCTTGTCTCTCTGCCCTCAGTTTTGGGTAATTCCAAGCCAAGCTCAATTCTCAATGAGAATCAAATCAATTCCATGCATCCACTGTTCTGGGCTGCCTGGGATCTGTGGGGATATCCTAGACAGTGCTGGGATCAGATCAGTGACACAGAGGAGGGAAACAAGCAACAACACATCATTCAGTGAGGGAACCAGTAAAGCAGAAATGGAAATGAGAGGTCTGGTGGCTGCAGTTGTCCCTCACTCACCTCGGTGCCTGGTTCTGTTCTTGTTTTCCCTGCCCATGTCTGTGCTCCAGGAGTCCCAGCAGATGCTGGGCAGGCTGATTCCAGAGAAGCAGCTGCTGAATGATCAGCTCAAGCAAGTGCAGCAGAACAGTTTGCACAGTGAGTAGATTTTGGGGCATGCCTGAGTTGGGGCAGGACATGTTCCCTCACTGTAGTGTCCCCTGGAATTGCTCTTTGCATGTTGCAAGATGCAGATGAATGTTGCTTTCTGTGACCTAAACAGAAGAAAATACTGACTTGAAAATGTGTTCCAAACCAGGGGATTCCCTTCTCACCATCAAAAGAGCCTTGGAAGCCAAGGAACTGGCACGGCAGCAGCTCCGGGACCAGCTGGACGAGGTGGAGAAAGAAACCAGATCTAAACTGCAGGAAATTGATATTTTCAATAATCAGCTGAAGGTAACCCAGGACTCGTTAAGCCTTCCTGAATGTTCAGTTAATTATTTTCTAACCTGATTGTGGGGGAAAAAAATGAACTGAAATGATTAAGAATGTCAGTTTGGGGAGCATTCTCAATCTGTCTGTTGAGGATTTTATTTAATTTTTATTTTATTTAAGAAAATGCTGCTCAGCTTTCAAACTCAGGGTTTGAATCAATTTAATCTGCAGAGTCTCTTCAGGAGGAGATTTGAGCCCTGATTCTGAATCCATGATTGCAAAAATGAGATTACCAATTTCTGTGCTTTTGCATCCAGGAAGGGCAAGACAAGGCCAGCAAATCTGCTGGAATCAGGAGTTCAAATTGAAATCTTGAATAAAAGAGACTTGATTTTCTGCTGCCAGCCAGAACTGTTATCTGCTGTCTGTGTGCTCCTGCTTGTCTCTGAGTGTAACTGCCTGTGGTTTGTGGTTTCATGCTTTACTGCTCAGTCTTTGTTAAAACTGTGATTTTTTTTTTTTGTGTGTGTATTTCTGCACTGGCAATGTCAGGCTTCTGCAGAGAGAAGTTGGAAATCAGTCTATAGTTACAAACTTTTAATAGCATTCATTTTTTCATAAAATATTCCAGTGTTCAAGTACTTTATCTGCTAATTCCACTGGTGGGTTCTCCTGAAAGCTGACCAAAAATGCTCAATTTCACAATGTCACAAATTGTGCTACAAGTATTCAGCAGGAAAATAACTGTGACAGAGACATGAATGGAGTTGTTATGAAAGTTGATCAACTGGGATTAAATCAACCAATTTAAGATGGAAGGTGGGGTTGAATTTAAGCAACAAATAGCTTGTTTCAATTGGAGTTATTATTAATTACAGGAAAAATTAAGAATAAGCCCCTCTTTTAAGGGGGAGATGAAGTCATCTTCATCATTTGAAGATGACTCTCCCAGTCTGAGACAGGGAGGATGGAAGAGGAGAATCTCTGCAGAGTCACACACAGAACAAACAAAATGGGCACAATTTATATTTAAAAGAAAATAGAATGGTCTAGCCCTTGCTTAATTGATCCTTGAGGTTTAAACCTCACTCAGTTTTTCTTCATATGTGGGTTTTGGATAATCTTAGCATGTTGTGCTTCTTGGGTATTATTTTTTTAATGGTGTCCTTTAAAAGTGATAAATTGAACCAAAGGATTAATTCTAAAATTAGTGCCTGTATTTTGTTTGATCATAAATTACCTAAACATAAATGGGAAAGGTGTGAACAGTGTTGGCATTGTGACAGCAGCAAAAAAAAAAAAACCCAAACCAACAAACCAATCACCCAAAACTTAGTCTTTTAAATATTGAAGGATTGCACCTCCCAGATAACAAGCTGATGATAATTAAAAATGGAAGTTGCCCATTAAGCACAGATTTATCAACATGTGCCAGGAATGCCTTGACTAAAGGTAAATGATTTTGCAGTTTAACAGGAAAATTGGTTTCCATCAATTGATAAGGAGTTGTGGAGGCACTTCTTTGGGAAGAGCAGAAGGTCTCCTCTGGCCTGAGGAGATTTTGGGGCTCACCTGCCAGGAGGAGCAGATCAGGAGGAGCTGTCTGTGGGCATTTCTGCCTCGCTGAGCTTCCTGGGCTTTCTTGGAAGGGCTGAGATGAGGAGGGGCAGTCACAGAATCCCAGGATTGTCAGGGTGGGAAGGGACCTTCAGGATCACCCAGTGCCACCCCAACATCACCCCAAACCCTGCCCCAAGGGCCACAGCCAGACACCTCCAGGGGACACCTGCAGGGATGGGCACTGCAAAGCTCCCTGGGCAGCCCCTGCCAAGGCCTGAGCAGCCTTTCCATGGGGAAATTCCTGCTGCTGGCCAAGCTGAGCCTGCCCTGGCCCAGCCTGAGGCCGTTCCCTCTCCTCCTGTCCCTTTTTCTGAGCCCTGTCCCGGCTGTCCCCTCCTGGCAGGAGCTGTGCAGAGCCACAAGGTCCCCCCTGAGCCTCCTTTGCTCCAGGCTCAGCCCCTTCCCAGCTCCCTCAGGAATTCTCCAGCCCCTTCCCAGCTCCCTCAGGAATTCTCCAGCCCCTTCCCAGCTCCCTTCCCTGCCCTGGACACGCTCCAGCCCCAGCTGTACTATGGAACTGACAGTGGGAGCTGAATTCAGACTTCTCCCTTTCATAGTTTCTCAAGATGTGCAAGGCATATTTTGGGGGGCCTGGAGGATTTTGTAACTGGATTTAAAACCCTAAAAAGGCACATGGATTTTTGTGGGCTCAGCATGGAAGGGGTGAAGAAACCACTCAGAAGCTGCTGAGTGCAGCAGTGATTCCATGGCTGTTGTTCTTCATGGAACCATGGAATGTCCTGAGCTGAAGGGACCCAGCTGATCAGTCATTCTGTGCATGCTGCATTCCCAGTCTCCTGGCTTGTTCCTGTGCTCCAGCCTGAGGAGTTCAGTGTCACAGGTGTGGCTTGAGTGAGGCTGTGATTGTCTCCCAAATTTAAATCCCATCGGCAAAGTCCTGTGCCTTGGGACTTCTAAAGAATGTATCACTTACTTCCCTTGGATTTTCACAGTATCATGGGAGATTTGCCTGCATGATTAGAGTGCAGCATGCTGGAGAAACAAATCCTGAGCTGAAGGGACCCACAGGGATCCCCCAGTGCCAGCCCTGCCCTGCCCAGCCCCCCACCAACCCCAGCCTGGGCATCCCTGGCAGCGCTGTCCAAAGGCTCCTGGAGCTCTGGCAGCCTCGGGGCCGTGCCCATTCCCTGGGGAGCCTGGGCAGTGCCAGCAGCCTGGAATTTTGTGCCCAAGGCTGGTGAAGGCTTTCCTGGAATCCTGGATTTACTGGGATTTGTGTGAATGGGGGTTCTCCACCCACGGGGAACACACCTCTCTCCTATCACATGATATCTCAGTGATCACATCACTCCAAACCAGGTCATTATGAGCTCCCACAATTCTCACATACAATTACAAATAAAAAAAATCCAAAATCTGCAACAACTTTTAGGAGCCACCACTGGAAAAGTGACTGATATTGACAATAGGTAAAAATTGGCTGGTAAATAATGCCAAATTAATAATTTCCCTAAATAGCAGAAGAACTCGTTGAGTTCTCAGTTCCTGGCTGTGTCCTGTGCTGCCTCCTGTGTGATTATCCATTTTCCAGGCAGCTGGATAATGCTTGCAATGAAATGGGAAATTTTTCATGTTGTGTCTCAACAATTCCACCACGTCTGAGCTCTAAATATGATAAAGGTTTCTTGTAAATTAAGGGATAATAGGTCAAGATGGGAAGGATGGAAATCTTCCTTTTTAAAATACATTTTTATCAAACAAATAAATTACAAACTCTGGATTTAATCAAGGTAATTTAGTTTACCAGGCAACTTTTCCAAACCACAGCAGTTTACAGGATACTCTGGATTTGTCTCCATGTTTTTATGTTCTGTAATAAGTGAGTACAAGTGTTAAAGTACATCATCTTTGCTGTGTGTCTTAATATTATAGGAGTGATTAGGGAGATAAATGAGATTTTTTTTTTCTGCTGGATCTTTTTGTCATCTCTCCAAAGCAACTGATTTCAGTTCCTTCTGATGAGTCCTTTGGAGTGGGAAATATTCCTACAGTTTGGTGCATTTCCACCAACATCTTTCAGGCTTGGAAAATGTTATTAATATTTCAGATCAGGTCATTTGAATTGTAGTATTGGATATCTTGAGGTAGAACCACTTGGTTTCAGGAGATGGCTGGTGCTTATTTGGCTCATTTCAAATGAGGTTTGGGGCATTTTTTTTGATACAAGATAACCATCTGGTGGATTGGGCTGTGTTTGGCTATAAAGTGACTGACTTTGGTACAAGGTTGAAAGTTTGGCCACTTCTTTGTGTCTTGCAGTTGAAGGAAACTTTTAAAGTCTCAGCCTAGAGATGTAATAATTAATATTGATGCAGGTATCAATGAAATGGAGCTGGTCACTTGTTTATTTTAGGATCATGGAATGGTCTGGGTTGGAGGGACCTCAAATCCCACCCAGTGCCACCCCTGCCCTGGCAGGGACACCTCCCACTGTGCCAGGCTGCTCCAGCCCCAGTGTCCAACCTGGCCTTGGGCACTGCCAGGGATCCAGGGGCAGCCCCAGCTGCTCTGGGCACCCTGTGCCAGGGCCTGCCCACCCTCAGGATACAGAATTCCTCCCCAATGTCCCTGGATTTAAGTTGACCCTCCCAGCTCCAAGGACCTAATGCCCATTTCTTATAACACGCAAGAATCCAGAATTTCTTGCTGCTGTTCCTGCCCAAAAGCACGCAAGGACTGAGTTCATGTTTGTGAAATAGTCTTGCTGAGAATTCTTTCCCAGTGACCCCAGTGGGCTGAGCTGTGCCAGTGCTGTCCGTGTGTCCCGTGGCTGTCAGTGTCAGCAGGGCAGTCCTGCTCCCAACCCTCTTCACATCTCAGCATTTCTTTCTTCCAGTCAGTGGCAGTGGAAGAGGCAATGCTGCAGTGCCTGGCTCTCCTCCTGGGCTGCATCCAGCCCTTACACTCCTTCCCAAAGGTCTCCATGGCCTGCTCAGGCAGGACCCAGCTCTCTCTGAGTGGGGAGCCTCCTCCAGTTATGTGCTTCACTTTCCCTAAGCAATGAGTGTGCAGTGTTTCACTGAGTCAGGGTTTGCCAAGGGGTGCCAGCACCAACCCAAAACCAGAGAGAAGAGTTTAGCATTGGATTTTTATCTAATCCTTATGCCTGCCTGAGGAGTGTGCCTTGAATTGCAACTTGGGCACAGCCCTAGTGAGTTATTTTTGTCTTTTGCTTATCTGGAACTTCAAGGGTTTAAATAAATTGCCTATTTTGGTCACGATTTTCAGAATTTTTAAAAAGCAAACACTTGGATGGGAAGAATCCCTACACATCACTGTAATCTGTGATTCCAGACAGGAGAGGGGTGGCAGCTCCCTTCCTTTGCCCAACAACCCCCAGGATGGGCTGAAGGGAGGAATTGTCTGCCAAGGCCAAAGCAGAGGCTTTGGGAGCTGGGGAATGGGGCAGGAAAGGGTTGCTCTGGAAAAGCTTCAGGGAGCACAGAACTGCAGGGCCCTTTCCCCTGGCATCAAATGCTCTGCTTGTCTCAGGGGGAGAAGATGTGATGGAAACCTTGGGTTGTAATCCCTGAACACCCCAAGTCCTGTTGTCTTTCTGTCCAAAAGGCACAATCAGGGCCAAAACAACTCCACTTCTGCCATGAAGGTGTTTGTAGCAGATGACTTGGCTGTGTGTAGTGAATATTGAAATGCTGTCATTCCTATTCAATAACATGAATGTGGCTGTTTTAACACCTCAAATCCTCCTTGTTGGCCTGTTTGGATTTAAATGCCAAGGTAACAATTTCTCTGCTTTTAAGGTAAGGCATTCCTTGCCCAGGAATGAGCAAAGCCTTGGGGTATCTTTGGAATTGCAGCAGAGGAGGGGGAATGTCCAGCTGGGAGCTGTGTCTGTGCAGGAGGAGCGTAGGGCTGTGCTGAGCATCCACCTGGAAATGTCTTGGCTCTTGAGGTGTTAGCAGAATTTTGTTCAGCTGGTTTCCAGTAGAGCTGTGGGAGATGCTGGCTCTTCTTCCCACTTGGTAAAACAATGTTGCATGAGATGGCCAGCACATCTTTGTTTCCTCCTGGCTGACCCAAAAGGGATGTATATGGGATTTTTTTCATCTCCAAAAGTGCTCCAAAAGTGACAGCACTATAAAATATATAAAAATATATATATTTTTATAGTGCCAGCACTATAAAATATATAAAAATATATTTTTTTTTTCATCTCCAAAAGTGCCAGCACTATAAACTAGGTTTGATTTTCTTAACACACAGTTCTGTCACAGAAAAAGCCTTTCACACAACACTGGCCCAGCACACCAGCTTGGCTGGGAGGGAATAGTGTGTTAAAATGTCTGTGGAAAACTTAAATGATTCTTAAAATGTCTCTTTAATTCCAGCTTCCCTGGGAACTGATTCTCTCTTTAATGATGCTGAGCTCAGTTTTCATTGAATTTAAAACTGAGGAGCATTTATGAAATAAAACTGAGACCTGGGCCACAAGGATCAGCTTCCCTTTTGAAATTTTCACCCCTGTATCCAATGGGTTTGAATCACTTAATTTTTTTTTTTTTAATGCAATTTTCTCATTTGGGTCAGTGCATGAGGAATGAAAACTTCCTGTGGTTTAGAGATTTTGAATTTCTGAAAAACCATCCAAATACTTCCAGGATGAACTGTTTCAGTTTTACCTGTACCATATTTTCATGATAAGATACCAGTTTTTGAAGTGAACTATTTTCAGTGAAAGTCCTCAGTGGTCATAGGTAAATTTTCCCTTTTTCTACTGTAATGCTGAGGAGTTCAGATGCAAAATTCCACGTCATGCAAAGAAATTCCAGATAAAAGTTGGATTTATGTTAATATATGTTAATGCAGAGAACAAATCTTGAGGAAAATATTATGGTTTTATTATTATTATTTATATTCTAATTTTTTCAGGCAATTGAAGAAAAACTGACTTATGTATGAATGAATAGTCTCTGTGCCATGACTCATCCCAAAGACATTCCTTAAGGATTTCAGTCTCCTGTGTAGAAACCAGCCCTGAAGGTTCTTTAGTAAATCAGCATTAATTGGCAAATGAAACTGATTAAGAGTTGCTGTTGTGAGAGCTCAGAGGGGAGATTTGTGTATGGAATTCAATAAATGGATTCCATAAACCAACAAACAAAACAGAAGTGACTGTTCAGATTAAGCCTTGTCCATTTTTTCAGAGTCCCATTTAAAGGTTTTCTGGTTTCCTAACCCTTTAATGGATGAAAATAGGAAAACAGTAGGTGGTGTATAGACCCTGGGAATGAACCTGAAATATTTGCATTTGGCAGGACTGTGACTTTGAGAGATCCCCAACCACTGCCAGGTGTTGTCCCCTCACAGGGAACTATTTGGGGCCATCAGTTCTGATTCACAGAGTGGATTTTTACATCTGTTTGCCTTTTTTTTAATCCAGGAGCTGAGAGAAATCCATAACAAACAGCAGCTCCAGAAGCAGAAGAGCTTGGAAGCTGAGAGGTTGAAACAGAAGGAACAGGAAAGGAAGACAGTGGAGCTGGAAAAGCAAAAAGAAGCTCAGAGGTAACAAACTGCTTTAGTGGAGCCCTAAATGTAACACCTCCCCTGGCATCTCCTGGAAAACATTCCTGTCTGCCCAAAACTTCCAGGGATGCAGGTGAGGTTTGTGTCCTCTAGTGCCACCCTCTAGTGCTTGGGAAGTGGATTGGTTGGCCAGCAGCAGGAATTTCCCCATGGAAAGGCTGCTCAGAGCTCTGGGCTGGGGACAAGGTGGGCACGGGGCACAGCTGGGACTCCCTGGGCAGGGAGGGCTTTTCCAGCCCCAGGGATCCTGGGATTCCATGAATTAGTTTTTTTCCTGACCCTGTTTTTGGTCAGGAATTGATGTCCTTGGACAAGGTCTGTTTTTTGCAGCACACCGAGTGTGTGAGGAGCAGCTGCTTCCCAGGCATTTATCTCTAACCCTGAAAGAATTCCAGGAGTGGAATAGGCCATGGAACAGACTGGAGCACACTGGGCATCCTTCAGATCTTCAGAGCTGCCTTTACTGGGGCAAACTGTTTCCAGCAGGGAATATTTATTCTTCTCTTGTGTCTTGTCCTCTGGTGGAGGGGAAGGACTTGTTAACTCTGGTGGTTGGGAATGGGAAATATTCCCAATAATTCTCTGGAGTGCTGTGTAAAACTTGCAAATACTTCTCCTCCTTGGCCCTCAGCACGAGGAAAAGGATGGCCACATGTTCTGATTCCTGCTTTTCTCTTTCTGATTTGCCGGTTTGGAGTCTTACCTTGGGTTGGATCTTTAAAGTCCCTTCCAACCCAAACCACTCCCTGCGTTTGTGATTTCTGGGAATCATTCCCAGTGTAAGGAGATGCTGGGGAGCAATTGATAACTCACCAAAATAAAGTTAGGGCATGGAAAAGCCCTAGAGAGGACACTTGGTACTGGAGATGACCCAAAAGCTTTTGGTGGCTTTGGTTTGAGTGGCCCTGTTGTCCCCATTGTCCCCCAGGCGGATCCAGGACCGGGACAAGCCGCGGCTGGAGCGGGGACAGCCAGAGGAAGAACCACAGTGGCAAAAAAAAATCCAGGAAGATGAGAAGCAAAAAAGGGAAGAACTACCCAAGAAGAAGGAAAGTGAGGATAAGGGGAAACAGGAAATGCAGGAGAAGCTGAGTAAACTCTTCCAGCCCCACCAGGAGCCCAACAAGCCCGGCCAGGCTCCGTGGTCCAACGCAGGTAAGGTCCAGCAGCAGGGAGTGCTCTGGGGCAGCTCAGTTCTCTTCTCTTTTCCCATTTAACATAGAACAAGGTGGTGGTCAGGGCTGGATTGGGAGTCTTGTTAAAGTAACTAATGCATGGATTGAGCTCCAGGCTCCAAAAATGGTTCTGTTAGGCATCACTGCTCTTCCCCAAAGGCTGGTGTTCAGCAGAGGGGCAAGGACAGCTCTGACACTGTGGGGCAAGGGAAGGGGGATCTCAGCTGCAAGGAGCTGGATGCAAGATGTCAAAACTATTCCTGTCCTCCTTATTTTGGTCTGGGATACATGGCTTGGAATTTTTCAGAGTAAGAACAATATGTTGTTTAGTCACCCTTGTCCTCTCCTGCCTTCCTTTGTTCACTGGACCAATGACCCAAAATCTAAGATTTAATCTCCCTTTTTTGCTCTCCACACATTCACTTTCAGCTGAGAGCTTTTTCCGTGCATTGTATCCTGATTTTTGCCTCTATTGGGAATCCTGCTTCCCTCTTAAGTGGCTTGGATACACACAAGAACTGCTTGGGAATGTAAAACTGGTTTAAATATTTGTCCAAAGGATTGCATCACTTTTATAACTAAATCCAGAGCAGCTGGGGCTGCCCCTGGATCCCTGGCAGTGCCCAAGGCCAGGTTGGACACTGGGGCTGGAGCAGCCTGGCACAGTGGGAGATGTCCCTGCCATGGCAGGGCTGGCACTGGGTGGGGTTTAGGGTCCCTCCAGCCCAGGCCATTCTGAGTTTCTATGATTTTCCCTGTTGTTTAGAGGAGAGAATAATAAGAAAATTATATTTAAACAATCAATTTTTATATCTCCCTTGTGTAAAAAGGGGATAAAGTTGTTCTGCAGACCCTGCCAGGTTTGGTGACTCTCATCTCCATTTCCACCCCATTTTCCGAGTGTTTAAAAATCAGGTGGTTTGATTTCTTCTCTCTGTATCTGTGTGTTTGTTTCCTTTGCTCAGAGAAAGCTCCTCTAACCATTTCTGCTCAGGAGGATGTAAAAATAGTGTATTATAGAGCTCTGTATCCTTTTGAATCCAGAAGCCACGACGAGATCACCATCCAGCCTGGAGACATTGTCATGGTAAGCAGGGCTTGGGATATTCCCTGGGAAAAGCCTTCAGCTTCTGCCATGGCTGGCTTCAATTTTATATGGCAAGAAAGGAAACTTCAAATCCCAAAAATTTGGTTGCAGGTGTGTTGGAAGAGAATAATTTCCAGTTTTTCAGGGATGTGGTCAGTGGGTTGTGTCAAACTCTGAAGCAAGGTTTGCTTTTGTCTCTGTAAGTTTTAATCCCCTGGTTAATGGCTGCAGGGATTAAGTGGATATTAATACTAAATAATCATTAGTATGTTCTTAACATACAGAATGAAAATTCCTGGGGGAATACTTTAATATTGGTCACTGGGGGAAGTGTATTCTCAACAGTGTTCTACCCAACAAAATTGATTTTAAGAGCTTTTACATTTTAGCTCAGTTTAGTAATGGTGGATTTTGTAAAAATACACTTTGTAGCATCCTCTAAATTGTAATTATTCTTTAAAAAAAAAAAAAAAAAAACTGTTCTGGGAAATGGAACCTTTTGGGGTTGGTTTGGCTTTTTACTTATTGGGTGTTCGTGGCCTTGGAATGGGCTTCTGGAAAATCCAACGTGAATCCTGGCTCAGTGTCACTGCTGAGGACTCTGAGTGAGGATACAACAGGTTGTAAAGCTGCAGGAAATGGTGTTGGAGAGGAGACCCTGGAGGCTGCTGGGAAATGCTGGGATGCCTTGTTTTCCTGGGAAATAGAGGGTGGCCTGGATTTACAGGTCATTCTGTGGGCAAGAGTGATCACTGCCAGGCAGACCTGCTGGAAAAATACCAATTTTCCCAAAAGCTGTGATTTTAAGAAGCATTTCACACATTTTTAAAGCAGAGATTTGCAGAGAAAATAACATTTTTCCTCAAAACATGTGGTTCTAGCCAGTTCTTCACATATTTATCCCTGTTCTTGCAGGGAAAATAACATTTTCCCTCAAATGTGTGATTCTGAGGAGCGCTGAAATCATTTTTGAATAGAGATTTGCAGGGAAATAACATTTTCCCCAAAATACACAATGCTAAAGAGCACTGAAATAATTTTAAAAGAGAGATTTGCAAGGAAATAACATTTCCCCCCAAAATATGTGATTCTAAGGAGCACTACATGTATTTTAAATAGAGACTTTGAGGCAATCTGAGTCTTATTATCTGTTGTTTATGGACTCAGTTGTAACCCCCTCAGCCCCAGCAGGGTAGCTCCTCTCTGTTGCCTTTTTTTTAAGTGATTTTGACCATAATCCCAGCAGGTTCCTGGGGGCTCTGCTGCCCTGCAGGAAGGGTTAAAGGGCTGCTCTGGGCAGCTGCTGTGGTCAGTGCTGAGCTGTGCTGTAACCATGCCTTGCTTTGCATCCCTGCTTCCCCTGGAGGTGAAAAGGGAGTGGGTAAGTGCTGCCAGGGAGCTCCTCGGGGGCTCCACTGACCCCCCAAGCTGGTTCTCCTGCACTTCCTTGGGTTTGAGCCCACCAGGAGTCAAATTAACCCAGCCCAGCTCGTTACCAAAAGTGCTTCAGCCACCCTGGACCAGGGTTTGCTTTTGATGCTGCCTTTGCCTCCTCCCCGTGTTTGTCCTGTGCTTCCAAAGGTGCCAGTGGTGCCTTTCCTTGGAAAAGAGCAATTTGCAAGCTCAGTGTTAAGGTGAGGCTGCCTGGTGGCATCAGTGCAGCTGCAGTGGAGCTGAGCTCCAGCTGGGAGCTTCCTGTGCCACCAAACCCCTGCTCCTTGGAGAACTCTCCTCACACCAATGGAGCTTTCCCACACTGGAACTCAAATCCTCACCCAGTTTGGAGCAGTGGTCCTGGCAGGCAGCGGGCAGGAGGTGCCACCAGAGCCCTGGGCTGGAATTCCTGGCTTGGGATCTCATCCTGGATTGGGATCTGATCCTGGGCTGGAATTCCTGGCTTGGGATCTCATCCTGGGCTGGAATTCCTGGGTTGGGATCCTGGCCTGGGATCTGATCCTGGGCTGGAATTCCTGGATCCTGAGCTGGGATCCTGGGCTGGAATTCCTGGGCTGGTATCTGATCCTGGGCTGGAATTCCTGGATCCTGGGCAGGGATCTGATCCTGAGCTGGAATTCCTGGGTTGGGATCTGATCCTGGGCTGGAATTCCTGGATCCTGGGCTGGAATTCCTGGATCCTGGGCTGGGATCTGATCCTGGGCTGGGATCCTGGGCTGGGATCTGATCCTGGGCTGGAATTCTTGGTTTGGGATTGATCCTGGGCTGGAATTCCTGGATCCTGGGCAGGGATCCTGCCTGGAATCCTGCCTGGAATGGGGTTGCAGAGCTCACTCTGTCACTGGAGCTGGGCCTTTACCAGAGCCTGGGAATGTTCTTTCCAAGAGTGTAAACACCAACCCCGAGCCCTGGCTGAGGGAACCAGGGAGGAGGAGGATTTATCCAGGAAGGAAAAGGCTTTGCCAGTCTGGGGAGGGCTCTGCTCTGCCCTGCTGCTGGGAAGAGCCTGTGGCACCCCTGGGTCTGGTGCCATGGATTCCACAATTACTCTGGCTTTTTAATTCTCCCACTTTTTCATTCTCTTATCCTTTCAATGTACTTTACATTTCTTCCACTGTAAGCTGAGATTGACTTTAATCCTGGCTATAACTCAACCAAGCTTTTGTGTGGGAACAGATATTCTTCCTGAAAAAATCTACAATGAATTCTAATGACAGTTTCTCATCAGTTTTCTTAGTTATTGATTGTTGGAGTTGGAGTCAATCTTCTCTGTGATCCACAGAACTGAGGAGTTGTCAGCTGTGGCTCTAAAGTACAGTTGAATAAATAAAAACAACCTCCCACACACTGTAATTCACTATTCAGGTGTGCATTTAAAGTCTGGTTGTATTTTGGAAAAAAATAATCTGGGATTGTTGTTGGGACTTGTGGATGGTGGTGTAAAAATTAAAGGAAATTGAAACAAACTAGCTTTAAAAAGATTCAAAGGAATTGATTTAAAATTTCAGTATGGTAATGCAAAACCAGATGTTGCTTGTATTTTAGATGAAGAAGAAACCAGAGCTGAAATGAATTATGAAGTTTAAATTATCCTTCAAAGTGCCTTTTCATGAGTGTGCATAGAGAACTTAATTGGGTTGAATAAACAGAGATCTGTATCCTCACAGGCAGTTTTTGAATTATTGCAGCTTCAAATCCTCTCCTGAAGAGCCATTAATTGCATGGGTCTAAAACCTTGTGGTTGTTTGGTTTTCTTTTTCCTTATGTCTGAAGAATCCCAGTGGTTTCTGTAAGATGCACTTTTTAGAGCACCTCCAGAACCCAGATTTGCCTTTGCAGTGCTCTTTGTTTCCTCTGTGTGGTGACTGCAGTGAGTCCAGCTGGGGTCACAGATCCCTGTGTGGATTTTTCAGCCCCTCGGTGCTTTAATCCCTTTGTCCCAGACCCCCCCTCAGCTGTGCCCTTCCCTCTCCCACCCTGCTGCTTTCCCATCTCTGCTGCAGTGGAAATTTTGCTCTGCACTGCAGGAAAAGCACAGGGAACCGGTCAGGCACGGAGGGCTTTCATTTCTGGGATTGCCAGGGGCTGAGAGACAGGAGGGGACCCAAAACCCGCAGGAATGAGGGATGGGTTTGCACCGGGAGGGGGAGGGTGGATGCAAATTCCTCTGGGCACGAGTCACCAAATGGCCCGAGGCAAAGGAAACTGGCAGCAGCTCCTCTGAGGAGCCTGGGGATCCATCCCTGCCCTGGGCTGAGCCCCAGCTGGGGTCAGGAAAGGGATTGGGACTGGGATTGGGATTGGGATTGTGCCCCACAGGTGAGAGCCCACCTGCAGAGCTGCCCCAGCCCTGTCCCAGCCCAGGGAGGAGCTGGAGCTGCTGCAGAGAGCCCAGAGGAGGCTCCAGGATGAGCAGAGGGCTGGAGCAGCTCTGCTGGGAGGAAAGGCTGGCACAGCTGGCATTGTTCACCTGCACAGGAGAAGCTTTGGGCTGAGCTCAGGGTGGCCTTGCAGGGCCTGGAGGAGCCCCAGGAAAGCTGGAGAGAGACAATTTCCAGGGGATGCAGGGACAGGAGCCAGGGAATGGCTTCAAGCTGAAAAATTACAGGTTTAGGTGGGATATTGGGAAAAAAAAATCCTTCCCTGTGAGGGTGGGCAGGCCCTGGCACAGGGTGCTCAGAGCAGCTGGGGCTGCCCCTGGATCCCTGGCAGTGCCCAAGGCCAGGTTGGACACTGGGGCTGGAGCAGCCTGGCACAATGGGAGGTGTCCCTGCCATGGCAGGGGTGGAGCAGGACAGGTTTGACCTGACCCAAACCATTCCATGGGTCAGTGATTTCAGTATGGAAAGAAAATGAAAAAACAATTGTCAAGCCCCCTTGCATTGCAAAAAGTTCATTACTGCAGAGGAGATCTGGGTTGTTTTCAGTAAAATTCCCATTTGCAGGATGTGTTTGTTAACTCTCTGACTTCCTGTGTCTGCAGGTGGATGAAAGCCAGACTGGAGAGCCAGGGTGGCTTGGTGGAGAACTGAAGGGGAAAACGGGATGGTTCCCTGCAAACTACGCAGAGAAGATTCCGGACAGTGAAGTTCCAGCCTCTGCCAAGCCCGTGGCCGAGCCCTCTGCTGCTCCCAAAGTGTCTGTGCAGGAAACCTCCACCCCCCTGGGAGCTCCTGCCCCTCCAGAGGCTCCTGCAGCAGCCAACAACTGGGCAGACTTCAGCTCCACGTAGGTTTGGGTGCTGCTCAGCCCCTCTGTGTGGGGTCCTTTGGAACTGGCACTGAGCACAGAGCCAGAGTGCAAACTAAAAACACCTTCTGGGGAGTGGAAGATTCCTTTCTGTAGGAATCAGTTCAAGTTGCAGCCCTGTGGGACTTGGGGCTGCTCCCATCACACCTGCCTGGGCACAGCATGAGCAGGAGACATCCCCATGTGAGGATGTGGGCCTGGGGGCAATCCCAAGGTGTTCACTTCCTTGGAATCACAGAATCCAAGACTGGTTTGGGCTGGGAGGGACCTCAAAGCTCATCCCATCCCACCCCTGCCGTGGCAGGGACACCTCCCACTGTGCCAGGCTGCTCCAGCCCCAGTGTCCAGCCTGGCCTTGGGCACTGCCAGGGATCCAGGGGCAGCCCCAGCTGCTCTGGCAATTCCATCGCAGCCCTGCCCACCCTGCCAGGGAACAATTCCATCCTCATCTGCCACTGAAATTTCCTCTTTCAGTGGGAACCCATTCCCCCTTGCCCTGCCACTCCTCTTCCTGATGAGCAATCCCTCTGCAGCTCTCCTGGAGCCCCTTCAGGTACTGCCACCTCCTAAATGCCTTTCTCCTACATTAGTTTCCACCAAGCCTTATTGAAAGCTTCCAACTTGCTTATTGTTATGTATCATGTGCTCATGGCAGAGATGACATGAAAAGGTGCTTTAATTCCTGGTCACACCATTAGCAAACCTGATGGAATTGGAACACGTGTCCATCCCTGGGTGTCTTAATACACTGGGCACTTACCAACTGCAATTCCTTCTCTTTTGACCACGAAATCCAGATTTATAAACTGATACCTCAATGGGAGGCCCTGGCACAGGGTGCCCAGAGCAGCTGGGGCTGCCCCTGGATCCCTGGCAGTGCCCAAGGCCAGGTTGGACACTGGGGCTGGAGCAGCCTGGCACAGTGGGAGGTGTCCCTGCCATGGCAGGGGTGGCACTGGGTGGGATTTTAAGGTCCAAACCATTCCATGATTCTGTGTCTAAAGAAAAGGGGTGTGAGAGGTCAGTGATGTGCAGGGGGGGAAGGTTTCAAACCAATTTTGGAAGGAATGATGGATTGTTTTTATTTCTCTTTCCACTGTGTGTAATGCAGCCTGCACTGCTTGAACTTCTGTTTGTAGGGACACAGCTAAGGATTGAGATAAAACCCTGTCCTTCAGTGGCAAGGACAAGGAGCTCAGTTTGGGGGTTGCCTTTGAAGGTGAAGTTCCTGAAGTGGTTAACCAGTGTTCAGTTGCACTGCTGCACCTGGAGTTGAGGTGCTGGATACTCATGGAAAAGAAATTCATGTGGAATGTTGAAATATTTGTTCTGCGTGAATTTGGTTTTTTTTGTTCCTACTGTTAAAAACAGTAAGAATCACATTCTTCTTTTCTGTTTCTTTCCAGCTGGCCAGCAAACACCAGTGAGAAGGCAGAGAGTGATAACTGGGATGCCTGGGCAGCTCAGCCCTCGCTGACCGTGCCCAGCGCGGGGCAGCTCCGGCAGCGCTCGGCCTTCACCCCCGCCACTGTCACCGGCTCCTCCCCGTCCCCTGTGCTGGGCCAGGTGAGCTCCTGGCCTCACCCACCTGCTCTGAGCCAGCACAAAGGCTTGGAGAGCAAAGTGTGAACCTTGCCTGTGCAGTAAAACGCTCACCTGACGTGACATAGTGAGCACCTCCAGGAGGGGTGGCAGGGAGGGTCTCGCCTGCAGAGCTGCCCCAGCCCTGGGAGGAGCTGCAGAGAGCCCAGAGGAGGCTCCAGGAGGAGCAGAGGGATGGAGCAGCTCTGCTGGGAGGAAAGGCTGGCACAGCTGGGGTTGTTCACCTGCACAGGAGAAGGCTCCAGGCAGAGCTCAGAGCCCCTGGCAGGGCCTGAAGGGGCTCCAGGAGAGCTGCAGAGGGACTGGGGACAAGGCCTGGAGGGACAGGAGCCAGGGAATGGCTCCCAGTGCCAGAGGGCAGGGCTGGATGGGAGATTGGGAATTGGGAATTGTTCCCTGGCAGGGTGGGCAGGGGCTGGGATGGAATTGCCAGAGCAGCTGGGGCTGCCCCTGGATCCCTGGCAGTGCCCAAGGCCAGGTTGGACACTGGGGCTGGAGCAGCCTGGCACAGTGGGAGGTGTCCCTGCCATGGCAGGGGTGGCACTGGGTGGGCTCTGAGGTCCTTCCCAACCCAGGCCATTCTCTGGATCTTTGTTCCATTGCCAATATCTGGGGCAGGATTTTACACAAAGCAGTTTCTGGTTTGTTGGTGTGGGATGGCTTTTTTAGATTTTGGTGGTGCAGGGTCAGGTCACTTCCTTGGGGCTTTCTTCACTCCCCTGACAACCTTCACTCCCAAGTGGGTTAAGTGGAATAGCAATGGCAAAGCTTCCCAGCTGAATTCTGTCCCTCTCTTCAGGCATTTCCTTTTCCTCAGTGGAACAAGATACTGTTCTTGGGAGCTCATGTGTTCTGGGAAGTGCTAAACATCTACCTCAGAGCAAAAAGAAATCGGAATGTGCAATGAATCAAGTGCAGCAAAGCATCATTTTCCATAAAATGGACCAGAAGTCCTGCCAAAGCAGCTTCACAAGGGTTTATTACATGTGTATCTTAAATAAAAGTAATTCATTTAATCTTGCATTGCATTCATGATGTGTTAACAGACAGAAATGCAGGAGGACTGTAAACATTTCTGGAATTACTTTGGGAGTTTAACTGATGCTTTAGTTGAGAGAGGGTCTGTATTTGTTGCTGTCTAAGCAGCCTGAGGATATAATTCCTTAAGCACCTTTCTTGCTGAAGGTGGAGCATGGCTGACTCCAGTTTTTCTTTCTGCAGGGTGAAAAAGTGGAGGGGCTTCAGGCCCAGGCTCTGTATCCCTGGAGAGCAAAGAAAGACAACCACCTGAACTTCAACAAGAACGACGTGATCACCGTGCTGGAGCAGCAGGACATGTGGTGGTTTGGGGAGGTGCAGGGCCAGAAGGGCTGGTTCCCCAAATCCTATGTCAAGCTCATCTCAGGCCCCATTAGGAAGTCCACGAGGTATTTTGTTTGCTTTTCCAGTCCTTCATTTCTGTGCTGGGGTAGAAGGCAATAGGAGGAGCTGCACCACTGAATTTTAAAGTTTTACACTGTAAAAGGGACCTTGTTTTGATCTGGAGGGTTTTGACTTCCAATCCTGAAAATTCAAGAATTTTTCAATTTCTTAATTGAGAAATTAAGAAAATAATTAATTATAATATAAGAAAATAAAAATTTAAGAAATAAGAAGACTGACCTCAATAAGAATAAGGAAATAAGAATAAGGAAATAAGGAAATTAATAAGAATAAGAATAAGGAAATAAGAATAAGGAAATAAGGAAATGAATATGAATAAGAATAAGGAAATAAGAATAAGGAAATAAGGAAATGAATAAGAATAAGGAAATAAGAATAAGGAAATAAGGAAATAAGAATAAGGAAATGAATAAGAATAAGGAAATAAGAATAAGGAAATAAGGAAATGAATAAGAATAAGGAAATAAGAATAAGGAAATAAGGAAATGAATAAGAATAAGGAAATAAGGAAATAAGGAAATGAATAAGAATAAGGAAATAAGGAAATAAGAATAAGAATAAGAATAAGAATAAGAATAAGAATAAGAATAAGAATAAGAATAAGAATACTGACCTCAGTTCTCCTCGGGTCTTGCCTCACCAACAAAAGATTAATTAACCTTCTTAATTTTATGTGGCTTGCAGCTGAAAAATGAGTGTATTGGACTTTCTGAAGTACAGCTGTATAAGTTAGAGCTCCTCTCTGCCCAAAATTAAAAAGTATTCCTCAAATCTAAATCACTTCTCATTATTCTTGGAGGATTAAACATTTAAAATCTCATTTTTTTGTATTTTGAAGGCAACATTAGCATTAGGAATACAAATGAGAATGATTTTAGATCTTTTTTTTCCTGGGGAAAAAGAGGAGGTGCAGACAGTTCTGTATTTAAGGCAGTTGCTTAAATGTGACCATGACAGATCACTGGATTCAAAGCTTTATTTTGCACATTGACTGTCTCTTCTTTTAAAACCCAGGGAGTTGCTTGGGGGGGGTGCATTTTATATTTGAAATATCGTCGTAATTTTTCTGAAGAGATTGAATTTCTTAAATAACCATTATTTTCTTCTAAAGCATGGATTCTGGTTCCTCAGAAAGTCCTGCTAGTCTGAAAAGGGTAGCATCCCCAGCAGCCAAGGCAGCGGTGTCAGGGGAAGGTGAGTCCTGGCTGGCCTCTTACTCTGGATTGCACACAAGAACTCTGCTTTTTGCCAAAACCAGCAATCAGATCGTGCTCTTCAAGTGGTGTTAAAATCCAGGAGCTAATCAGTTTGCCTCTAGAATAATTTAGAATCATTGGTTTTAGAGTAACAGTTTTTGTATGTTGTATATAGAGAAGGAATAATTTCACATATCACAAAAGATATGAGCAAATCCAATAGAAATAGTGGGAAAAGTACAAACTACAAAAGATGTGAAAATATCCAATACAAATATTGGGAAAAGCACAAACTGCAAAAGATATGAAAATATCCAATAGAAATGCTGAAAAAAGTACAAAATATATGAAAATATCCAGTAGAAATAGTGGGAAAAGTACAAACTACAGAAGATATGAAAATATCCAATAGAAATGCTGAAAAAAGTACAAACTACAAAAGATATGAAAATATCCAATAGAAATATTGGGAAAAGTACAAAATATAAAAGATATAAAAATATATTTTGTAGTTTGTACTTTTTCCAATCTTTCTAATTTTTTTTGCCATTGTTTTGGTAACATTTTCTGATCTAGAATGGGTTTTCACAGAGGACCAAATAAGCACCTCTGTCCATGTGTCCATGGTGTCAGGAGTTGGTAAATATTTTCATTTCCCCCAAAGCTCGTTCCCAGTGTTTCATTAGAGCTCTTAATGAAGGCACTGACAGTCACTTAGGGAATACTGGGATCTTTATGGTCAGCTCCATTTTAAAGGTGGGGCCTGGGGCACAGACTCAGAGTTCACAGATATTTTTCTGAAGGGTTTTAAAAGGGGAATTCCTGGCTGTTGCCACCCTTCAGCTGCAGGGGAATGTCCCCACCTGAGCTGCCTTAACTCCTAATCCCGTCCAGTGCAGAGGCAGCTCAGAGGTGTGTTAATTAAATCACAGGCAGAGGAAATCAATTAATCAAAATGTAGGTGACAGGTGAACATTTGTGTGTGGTCCCTACAGCACACCTGAAGTTTCTAACTGCAATTCCAGGTACAGTTTTAGGGACATTAGCATTTAATTTGTGTCTGGCCTGAGCACCACAGAAACTAAAAGGAGGGAGCAGCAGAGAAAAGGGAGAGAATCAGTTATTTCAAAGTACAGCTGCTCTGCTCAGTAGTTATTCCATAGAATCCCAGCTGGTTTGGGGCAGAAGGGGCCTTAAAGATCACCTTGTTCTGGTTTTCCTGGTGTTTGAGGAGGAGGAATTGTGGGCATGCAGAGTCTTGTCCCAGGTGGGATATCTCTGGTGTTGTGTTTGTATTAAAAAGGAACACAATTTTGTTTAAACACTTCAAAAAAGCTGTGGTTTGAGAAACAGTAGAGCAGGGATTTAACATCTTCTGTTGAGAGGGTTGCAGAAAAGCTCATGTGCAGAAGGTGATTTTTAAGGTGTGTGCACTTTGCATCCCAAACTCTGAAAATCCCACTCATCAGCACAACCCAGAAACCACTGGGAAACATGTTTAACATCTAAATAAATGATTCATGTACATTTTAATTAAAATGGCAAGTTATATACAACCCCCCCCCCCGAGGCAGCCTTTTGATAGATCCTATTCAGTTCTGATAGATACAATTTTATTCATGAAATATTGATGTTTCTGTGAGTAATAAATAATAAATTTGCCTTCTGCTTAGCCCTGATATGAGCAAGCTTCTGCAGGGCATCCCAGGGGGTGTCTCAGGAGTTTTCCATGTGCTGTATTCCCTTTTCCAGAGTACATTGCCATGTACACCTACGAGAGCTCGGAGCAGGGAGACCTCACTTTCCAACAAGGTGACCTGATCCTGGTGACAAAGAAAGATGGTGACTGGTGGACGGGAACGCTGGGTGATAAATCAGGAGTTTTCCCATCTAATTATGTGAGACTCAAAGATTCTGAGGTAGAGAAATGTTTTCTTTGGGGTTGTAGTGGTAGCTGCCAGGCAGGGCATGGTAGGGGAAATAAAAATGCATTGCAGATTTGTTGACTGAGACTGGAAAGGAAAAACAATTACAATAACAACAAGAGTTGCTTTTTACAACTTAAAATATCATAAATAACTTGGGGGATCATCCATGAAAATAATGCCAACTTCAGTAGTGCACTTGGCAGTTTTTTAGACACTGATCAGAGCAGTCATGATTGTTCTATTGTCCTGGTAAGTTTTTAATGCCTGAGCTGTATCTTACTGCCATTATTTAAAAAAACCCAAAAATCTACACAGTAATATTTTAGTCCAATCCTTTTTTTCCCTATCATTTCTTGCAATCTAGAACTAATTTTGCACCAAAACTTTGCTATCTACTGTATTTATTTGTCAGTTTTTGACTGAATAATAGAGGTTCTGTTTCATCTCTTTTTATCTTGAAATAATTCCACAGACCACATCCTTGTTGGGGTTTTTTGGGGTGATTTTTGCTTTCTTTTTAGGCATTCTAAAGAAAGATGTTCTCTCATTTATATGGCTTGAGAGGATAATTTATCTCCCAGTAGGAATTAGTTTAGCTTCAGAGTTGGGTACACGACTGATCTCTTGATGAGAAGGGTTCTGGTTTATATCTCTGGAATAATGGGGGGGGGTTAAAGATAAATAAATAAAAATCAGTGTATCTGGGGGGATCTGGATGGTAATGCACAAGAACTCAGTGAAAGACTGCAGCACAGAGCCTGGGCAGAGTCACTCCTTAAAGCCATTCCTGCTGCTGGAAAAGCCACAGGATAAGAGCTGCAGTGAAATCTGCAGCTGTAGGAAACCTTTCAAGAGGAAATTTCTGCAGTGTCAAGAAATTCCAGCAGCATCCTCGGGGCCAGGGTTAAAAACCCTGTGGTTAGTGATGTTTAGTATTGCAGTCCTTGGGGAGGTGGGATGGGGGCACTGCTGGCAAATCCCTGTGCAGAGCTCAGGTGTTCAGTTCTGAGTCCCCTTTTGTCAGAGAGCTCAGTTTGGTGTTTCTGTCACCTCAGCTTGGCTGGGGCAGCAGCTTCACCCAAAGCTGCTCCAAGTGCCCTTTGTGCTGGTGAAAATCCCACCTTCAGCTCGAATCTTGATGGGAGAGGGAGGCAAAAGCACAGAGCTGGTGGAGCCCCTGCTGCTGGGATGTTGCTCCCATGCCAGGGTTCCTGTGCCTGCAGGACACGGATCTGCCTCCAAGTGGGGACCTGGGTTTTGCTCTCCAGCCTGCTCCCAGAGCCAGTTTTTGCAAGGATTTCAGAGTCCTGGCTCTCTGGGCTCTCAGATGTGCTGCTGTGCTTGGACAGCTGCCTGGGCTGGAAAGTGTTCTGAAAAGAGGAATAATTTCATGTGTTCTGCACTATTGACAGAACCAAAGAAAAGCAGGGGTGATCTTTCAGCAGCAAGGGCAGAGTTTCTAGAAATGACTCAAAATCTCAATGGTTTCTACAGCAGAAGAATTTTTAAAATTTGTTCTTCTTTGCCCATTCACCTCAGGGTGCTAAAATAAACCATTCCCTGTTCCTTCAAGCTTCAGTTTATAAAAAAAGTGGGAAAGTCTTTGTTCTTCAGAGGAACAATGGTCCATTCTGAGGGTGTTCCTTGGGAGGGGTGGATGGATACAGGGTCTTATTCTGGACACTGGTGAGAATTCCCTCTGTGGGGCTGGCTTGGAAACACAACAATTTCAGGACATGTGATTATAAAACTTTGCATAGGGGTTCAGAAAATAATCCCTGAATGGATCAAGTTGGGATCTGAAGGGTCCTGCTGTACAGCACAATTGGCAAGTCCTTGCTGGGGATTATTAAATGGACAGAGCAAGCTCTGCTCTGCTGGCTCAGGAGACTTCATCACTTGTCACAAAGTGCCCTCAGGTTTCAGGGAGTGTCCAGGAGCGCAGGGTCTGTCCTTGCTGCTGTGTTTTCTCTCAGCAGAAGGAGTAGGAAATGCTTCTCCCTCTCCTGAGTGGGCCAGAAATGGGGACCATCCTAAACGTGTTATTTATGAATTTAGTTCTTTCTTGAAGTGCTGTAAGACTTTTCCATGTGTTCCTTCTGCTTTTGCACCGAGGAGTCAGAGAATCCTCAAAGGCAGTTCAGACTCAGTCTGGCCAAGGCGGTTGTGAAGTTTCTATTTTGAAATCATCTCCCTGTTTCACAGAAAGGCAATGTCCCAGCCTGTTTGGTCTGTCCCTGTGCTTCTAATCCAGCAGCATGGATGCTGACCAGGGCATTTGGGAGGAGGGCTTCTCTGAAGGTCCTTGTTCTTTGCTGAGGAGGGTAGAGGGTGTTCCTGTGCCAGAAGCACTTCCCAGAGCAGGAGGAATTGCTGGGATCACCCTGGCAGGGCTTTGGCTCTTTGGTTCACCCCCTGTCCCCAGAGCTGCACTGGGGTTGCCCCCGATCCCCTGGGTCCCTCCTGGGTCCCTGCTCCGTGGCCCAGCTCACAGGGTGCAGGGAAGGCTGGGGATTTGGGGACAATCAGAGCAGTGCAGGGAGGAGAGGAAGATCTGCTGCTCCTGTGGGGTGTAACTGTAACAATCTGTGAGCTCTGAGACATCAAGGCGAGCTGAAGATGTATCTGCTAATCCATGTTAGAGGTGACTCACAGCCAGCACAGGGCTTTGAGTGGCCCTTTTTTCTCAGCCACTGAGCTGTTCTTCAGTTACTCCTCAGTTTGATTTCTGCCAGAATCCCCGAGTTTTCAAAACATCAGTTGGCAGGGAGAATATGGAGGAGGAAACTGTTCTTTTCCACACAGGATTCTGTGGAAGCCTTTAGGTGGTTTGATGTTGGCTCCAAGTTTGTCAGGGGGATCCTGAAGGTGAAGTTGAAGGCAGGTGAAGTGTTGAAGGCAGGACTTTTATGGCTCCCCAACATTCCTGGCCACAATCCAGTTTAGATTTAAGTTGCTGTTACCCACCTCAGACCTCCTTAGTGCAGGACATAAAACTGTCAGTGGCCTGGGAGGAAACTGCAGGAATTATTTAGGGGGCAGGAACTGGACTGATGTCAGGTTTTGCTGGATTTCTTGTGGCTGTTCAAAGGCTTTGCTTCCCAATCCTTGGATGCAGATGTTCATCCCTCACCTCAGCCTGTCTGGGTGCAGGGAGTTGCTCAGGAATATTTGCAATCCAGCAATTTGGAGGGATGAAAACTTCTATTGTTGTTTCAGCTCTCACCTCCACAGAATTCCCATTCTGTAGATACATGGATTTGCAATTATAAATGGGATCTCCTTTGGAATTATAAATGGAATCTCCCTTGGGATTGCAAATGGGATCTCCTTTGGGATTACAAATGGGATCTCCTTTGGGATTACAAATGGGATCTCCTTTGGAATTACAAATGGGATCTCCTTTGGAATTGCCAATGGGATCTCCTTTGGGATTATAAATGGGATCTCCTTTGGGATTACAAATGGGATCTCCTTAGGGATTATAAATGGGATATACTTTGATATTTGCAGCCCATGAAAGGGAATAAAAGTCTGCACTTCTGCATTAACAAATCATCCACTTCATGCTTGGTATTTATTCCCAGGTTTTTATTGCCTTCTAAAATATTAAGGATTTCTGTAAGAACAGAGTTTCCTGTGAGTTTTTGACTCACATCCTTGTTGAGTGAAGCTTTGTAAATAATTTTCGTGTACTGGAGAAAGAAACCTGAGTGCTAAACTTGCCTCTTGTTCTCCATTTCAAGGCTCCAGGAGCAGCTGGGAAAACAGGAAGCTTAGGGAAGAAACCTGGTGAGTCAAATATTGTGACAGCACCTTCTCTCTGTTCTTAAATGTTCAATTCAATGGCAACAAAACCTTTTCCATGAAAATAGAGTGTTTGCTCTTGGTCAGCTTGGAGTAGTTTGCACTGATGAAAACCATTATAAAATAACTGGAATAAATGCAGTTAATAAATAATGTAACTGTAATAAAAGAATTCATCCTCTGATAATTCTAGTGTGTCAATCACTAAATAACATGTAGCTAGAGAATAAAAATCTGCTTGCTCAGAAGTGAATGTGAGCTTCCTGCTGGATTGCTCAGCAGAGCAGTGGGAGCCTTTCCCCCTTGGCCCAAGTCCCTCTCCAGGTTTCTTAGCTGTGAAAGCAGAAGACAGGAGGAGGAATTTCTCATTAAATACAGGAGGTGCTGGCAGGAGAGTGGAAGGTTTAAACAAGGAAAAACCAAGAGCAGAGTCAGTGCTGGGTGAGGGCAAAGCCAGGGAGGAGTTGGGCTGGGAACACAGTTCTGCTGCTGGGAAGGGCAGGGCTGGATGGGAGATTGGGAATTGGGAATTGTTCCCTGGCAGGGTGGGCAGGGGCTGGGATGGAATTCCCAGAGCAGCTGGGGCTGCCCCTGGATCCCTGGCAGTGCCCCAGGCCAGGTTGGACACAGGGGCTGGAGCAGCCTGGCACAGTGGGAGGTGTCCCTGCCATGGCAGGGCTGGCACTGGGTGGGATTTGAGGCCATTCCATGACTCCATGAATTTGTGTGCTAATCCCAGATCCAGGTTTAAAGCACCTTTATCACCCCAGGCCTGGCTCACACCTGCCTGGCTCCCCTGTCCCTGCCTCTCCTGCTGACAGCTCCTCAGGGAGGTTCTCTGCAGTGCCCTTGGATTGCTCCTCATCCTCCTCATGCTGCTCATTTTATCTCAGTTGCTTCTCTGATAATTTTTTATGTTCCTACTGGTCTTTTCCTTCTAAATTTCATGTCGATCATTTCCATGCAGGGCTTCACCTCTCTTTGTATCTTCCCTGCACCAAAGCCCCCCTCAGTTCCCAGCCTTCCAGGCTTTGTGGGTTCCTCTGCCTCCAGCTGCCTCTGGAATGAATCCCTGAGGGATGAGCCATGTCCTGGATCCCTCAGGAAGCTTCAGCAGCAGCAGCCCCACTTTGTGGGGGTTGAAATGTCCCCCTCACCCTGCACATGCCCTGGGGACAGGGCTAAGCCTGGCTTTGGGAGGACACCAGAATTCCTGCAGCTCCAGGGATCCAAACCTGGCTTAACCCTGGGGGGACCACAATTGTTCCCTGGCTGTCCACAAGCACCGTGGGGCAGAGGAAACTCCAACACCTGCTTGGGCAATTCCCTGGAATGGTGAGCTCCCAGCTCCTCTGTGTCCCCTCGTGCTGGGAGGGGACCAGAGAAAGCACCTGTTCTGTGAGAGCCTCCATGGAACCGAGATTTCCAGAGAAATCCTCTTTGCTGCATTGGAAAACATTCCTTTGGGGCCAGGGGGGGAGAAATTCTCTGCCAGCCCTAATTTGTACCTCTTGCTGCAACTTCATTATTTTGTCATGGATGTGACTGCTCTCCTTAGGGAGCTCAGTGCAAAGATGTGTTTACTGGAAAACACTGCATTTTAAGAGCTGTACAATTCCTATTATTATTATTATTATTATTATTATTATTTTTATTATTATTATTATTATTATTATTATTATTATCTATTTCAAACATTTTTGATCTCCTACCATAGAGCTGCTGCACCTCTGGTTTATTACTTCTTTATTCCTGTAGTGCTCTGAACCTCTCATTTATTTTACAATTACCACATGTATTCATGGAAATACAGAAATCCATAACAATTTTATGGAAAGGAACAACACAGCCTTATAGCAGAATTAATGTTGGATCAAATGTGCTCAGATTTTTTCAAATTAACCTTTTCTTTCCTCCTCTGCTTCAACAGAAATTGCCCAAGTTATTGCCTCTTACACAGCAACAGGCCCAGAACAGCTGACTCTTGCTCCTGGCCAGTTGATTCTCATCAGGAAGAAGAATCCAGGTGGTTGGTGGGAAGGAGAGCTCCAAGTTAGTTCCTTTCTTTTTTCCCTAGTAAAATCCCATTAAAAAAAAAAGGTTTTTAGTAGTTGAAAATGCTGAATGTGCTGATGATAAATAAATTTGACAACGTTCTGCAGTGCAGCAGTTCCCAAAAAACACCTTCCCAGAACACCCCACACCTGCCATGCCTGGATTTGGGAGAGCAGCAGGAGCTCAGGGCAGGTTTGGCTGCTTGGACCCTCCCAGGTGTTTTTGAGAGTAGAACTTGACAGTTTGGTACCCCTGAAGGAGTTTCTGTTTGGCTTGGGGTTTTTAGAAGGAAATTTGAGATGGAACAATGCCATTGGTTTATTTGTGCAGTGCAGATCTCAGACTAATTCAGTTATTTTTAACACTTTGTACCTGCCCTTTTGCCTTTCCTGGTGATATTTTTTTCATCTTTTGTGGAGAAATCCTCTTCCAGGATTCCTTTGGGGTTTTCTCTCACTGACCTTGATGCTGTTGGTAACTTTTAGCTTTAAAGAGTCTCCATTAAATGTATTTTAAGACAGAAAAGAAACTTCTCTGGGCAAGAGCTGCCACAGTTACACTGAGCAGCTGCTGGGAGGCCCTGAAACAATTCCATTTTGGTTGTGTAAATACTTTAATGTCTTACATGTGGTTTCACAATTGGGTTTTATTTTGTTAGCAATCCATGACTGTTCTTTTTATTCTCCTGCTCCACACCTGGGGGGGTCACAGTGAAGGAAAATAAGGCAAATGTTTTAAGCATTACATTGCTGGTTTAATGCAGGGTTCAAAAATTTCTTAAATTATCTAAATAGGCTTTAGATCAAGTGTTTTCTTTTTTAGTAAAGATTTAAGACAGGGAAGAAAGTAGTTCAAGAATAGTAAATCCTTTAGATGACTCCCACCACAGTTAACAGTGTGTTTTCCAGAGGCAGAATTCTCCTTGCCCAAAATGCCAACCTTATTCTAACACAAACATAATAAACAGTTAAAATCATCCTTGAGATAGGGTTAGAAGCTGGGATTTAAAGTTCTGGAAGAACCTTTCTTACTGTAAGGAATTTTTATGGGTTTGATTTGCAATGACATTGGATTTGGGGAGATAACAGGATGAAGTTTCCTGCTTTGGTGACACAAGGCATTGAAAAGCTTGGATATGTTTCTGTAGAATGCCCCTGTTCCTAAGAGACAGGAATTTTGCAATACAGTGCAACATGTTTCTGTAAAAGAGAAGAGGAAATTTGGATTCTTAATCTCTGTTTAAACTGTCACAATCTGGGGATGTATTAAAATGTAGCAAGTATTTTGTAAATGTAGGTGAACTTGGTGGGAAGAAATGCTGATGTCTGACAGTTCAGAAGCTGAATGATTTCTTTATTATAACTATGCTATAATACATTCATATACTATTTAAAGGAGATACTAAAACTACAAACCTACTTTTCTCACTACCAAATCTAACTAACCAACAACTTGTGACCCTCTCTGAGAGTGCAGCCACAGGTGGGTTGGATTGGATTGGGTTGGATTGGATTGGATTGGATTGGATTGGATTGGATTGGATTGGATTGGATTGGCCACCAGGCTGAAACAATCCTCACCAGAATCCAACCAAGCACTCACCCCAGGGAAACAATTCTCCAAACACATTCCACATGGGGAAAACAAGGAGCAGAAATAGAAATTGTTTTCTCTTTCTTCTCTCTGTGCTCCTCTATGAAAAATCCTGAGAGAGGAGAATGTGCTGCCACACAAGCGTAAGGATGAACAAGTGTTTAATGAGAAATATGAATAAGGTTCTGTGTTAATATCATAACATTCAGCTAGTGCCACAGAAGAGCTGAGTTTTCCCTCCCCAAACCCCTTTTCCCCTCTGGGCTGGGCTGCTGCTGAGCTCCTGGTGCCTGCCAGGGCTGGGGGTGAGCAGGCGCTGTCTCCGCAGGCGCGCGGCAAGAAGCGCCAGATCGGCTGGTTCCCGGCCAACTACGTCAAGCTGCTGAGCCCTGGCACCAGCAAGAGCACCCCCACCGAGCTGCCCAGGCCTGCAGCACCCTCAGGTGAGCCCTGCCTGCCCCTGGCACCCCTTCCCTGCCTGCTGTGCCCGTGCTGGGCCTTCAGCTGGGAGGGGTGCGGTGTTCCAGAGCCTCTGGGGTGTTCCTGCATCCCCAAAGCAGCCCAGCCCTGCCCTGACTGTGGGACAGGAGCTCTGGGGTGTTCCACCATCCCATCCCTGCCCCGACTGTGGGATGGGATCTCTGGGATGTGTCTCCATCCCCAAACCAGCCCAGCCCTGCCCTGACTGCAGCAGGAGCTGCAGAGGCTCAGGAGGATCCAGGGCTGGCACCTGAGGCTCCTCTCCTGCAGAACCCCTGGCTCTGAGGTGGTGTGGGACAAACCCCCATGGGGAGGGACCTTTCCTCCTGCACTGCAGGGTTTGGGAAAGGACACAGGAGCCACAGAACAGGAACATTTCCACAGAATCACAGCCTGGCTGGACTGGAAGGGACTTCCCAGACCCCATTCCTTGGTCCTGTGTTTGTGGGACTGCTGCTGACTGGCCCCTCTGGTGGTTGTTACAAAGATCCAGAAAATGCCTCTCTGAAGCCTCATGGAATTCAGGTTTAGAATGGCAACTCAGCATTGAGACACAACTTTTTGCAAGGAAATAGGATGAGATTTTTTTAATGTTTTTTTGAAATTATTTCAGGTTTGACAATCCAGGACTTTCTCCACATGCTAAATTTTACAGAATAAAATTTTAGCACTTTTTGCAGAACATTTGTACCAAGCCAGCAACTTATTTCAATTTGCCAAAAAGCTTCTCTCTTTTTGTAAATTACAGTTAAGATTTTAATGTTCTGCAAAACCACTGGAGAGAACGTGCCAGCAAGGCTCATTAATAGAAGTCTGATGTCTGGTGAGGAACCAGAAGCCCTGTGGCCTGGCAAAGAGAAAACAGCAGAGAAATAGAGGGGATTATTTATTTAGCTGAACAGTCCTGCTGCTTCAGAGAATTCAAGGAACTGCTTTGTCAGAAGTGAGCAGAACCAGCTGTATTCTGAGACTGGATGAGTTCCACTGCAAGGAAACAGAAAATCCCTGCTGGAACCAGTCCTGGGGTGCCAGCAGAGCAGCCTGGATGGCCTGGGATGCTTTTCTCCAGTTTTTTTGTTCTGAAAGCCTCACTAGGACAGCAAGGGCATCACCATTGGCTTTCTTTTGGATTATGCAGCTTCCAATAGTGGAAGTTGCAGTGTGTCCCAGATTTTCCTGTCCACTGACCAGTCCTGGTGGGGGGTTCCAGGCCAGGTTGGAACACCCTGAGGCAGTGGAAGGTGTCCCTGTCCATGGCAGGGGTGGCACTGGATGGGCTTAAAGGTCCCTTCTAACCCAAGCCCTGCTGGGATTCCATGAAACTCTTTGGGATTTTTAAGTCCCTGGAGTCAGTTGTGGGGGCTGAGCTGAGCCCCAGGGTGGGCTCTGGTCACTGCAGGGTCCTGGACACTGAGCAGGTCCAGAGGGGACAACGAGGCTGGAGAGGGGCTGGGAACGCAAACCCTGTGAGGAACCACTGAGGGAGCTGGGGGTGCTCAGCCTGGAGAAAAGGAGACCCAGGGCTGACCTCAGCACTCTCACAGCTCCTGAGAGGTGGCTGTGGCCAGCTGGGCTTGGGCTCCTTCTCCAGGAACTGACAGAACCAGAGCACACAGCCTCGAGCTGCACCAAGGGAAACACAGGTTGGGTATCAGGGAAAAGTTTTTTACAGAAAGGTGATAAAGTTGTGGAGTGGCTGCCCGGGGAGGTGGTGCAGTCACCATCCCTGGGTGTGTTTAACAAAGCCTGGATGTGGCACTGGGTGCCAGGGCTGAGCTGAGGGGTTGGGCTGGGTTGGACTCGATGCTCTTGGAGGTCTCTTCCAACCCCGTGATTCTGGGATTCTGTGAATTCTGTGGAGCTGTCCTGAGCCGTGGGCAATGTCCAGAGGCAACCTCTGCATGTGGGCAGGGCCAGGCTGGAGAGCAGGGAAAGGCTCTTCTTCCCCAGAGGCTGCTGGCACTGCCCAGGCTCCCCAGGGAATGGGCACGGCCCCGAGGCTGCCAGAGCTCCAGGAGCCTTTGGACAGCGCTGCCAGGGGTGCCAGGGTGGGCTTGGTGGGGGTCTGGGCAGGGCAGGGCTGGCACTGGGGGGTCCCTGGGGGTTCCTGCAGCCCCCCAGGTGACCCCTGTCCCCCGCAGTGTGCCAGGTGATCGGCATGTACGACTACAGCGCCCAGAACGACGACGAGCTGGCCTTCAACAAGGGCCAGATCATCACCGTGCTCAACAGGGAGGACCCCGACTGGTGGAAGGGGGAGGTCAACGGCCACGTGGGGCTCTTCCCGTCCAACTACGTGAAGCTGACCACGGACACGGACCCCAGCCAGCAGTGTGAGTGTCCCCCAGTGTGTCCCACATGCAGCATTGCCGGGCCCCGCTGCCCCCGGGCCCCCGGGCTCTTTGAAGACCTTCTGTCCCCCCGTTGTGTTTGGTTGGTTTTGTTCCCATGCCCCTAGCACGTCCCCCCCTGCCCCGTCATTTTTGCTCCATGCCTCGCCACGCCTGCCTCATTTCCCTAGCTTGAATTTGCTCATTGTTTTGTTTTGCTTATGTGTTGTTTTCCTCCTTTTTCTAGGAATCATATGTTGTCCATCCCCCACTCAGGCTTGAAAGTCCTCAAAGAGACCCACTATCCCATAGCAGTGCCCAGAGGGATGATGGGAGATGCAGCCTTGATCATGTGGCTTCCAGCATGATCATCTACTGCCTTCTGAGTCAAGAACACACTGCACAGCAGTCTTACCTCATTTGACATTTAGTTTTGCATGGAATCGCAATGGCTGAGTTAATTACCGACAAAATTAAACTGATTCAAAACAAAAAAAAACAAAACAAAACAAAACCACACACACGCAAAAAAAAAAGAAAATAAAAATCAGAGGATAGTGGGTCCTTTTGTGGCTTTCAGAGTTACCAAACTAATTTTTCCACCTTTGCACAGGTGCTTTTGGTAGTTTTAAAAATTATTTTTTAAAAGATATATTCTAGCCTTTTAAAGGAAAAGTATAAATTTAATTTCTTCATTGCAATTTTGTTTGTGCAAAAAGACCCACTATCAAGGAATGCTGCATGTGCTATTAAAATTGTTCCAAATGTCCATGAATTGGAGACTTTATGTATCTTTCTTTTTTATTGTTCACTTGTCCAGTGTTGTCAATGTGTCTCTTTTTTTTTTATTATTTTAATTTTCTTTTTTTTTTTTTTTTTTTTTTTAATTACAAAAGAACAGAAGGAGTTAAAATCAGTTTAAGGAAGTTTAAATGTGCCCAGTTCCAGGTATTTTGTTGTAGTTACTGTACTGTTTGTACCAGGTGGTGGTGTTGAGTGTGTAACCCATTGTGGGGAGGGGAAATGCCCTCCTCCCGTGCCAGAGGCAAACCTGCAGCGCTGTCTTACCCAGCTCTGTTCATTGGATTTTGCACATTACTTGTAGCTGCAAACAGTGAGCAAACAGCCTGGTTTGTGTCGTGTCCCTCGGTTTGTCACATTCCCGGGTCAGAATGGGTGGAATGTTCCCTCCTGGGGGTGCCAGAATTCCCAAATTCCCCCCCGGGGACGGCGCTTGGGCTTCTCAGCTGTGCTGTCTGTGGAACACCACCTTCTGAACGAGTCGTTTTCCTGACAAGAACGAATGTATAGAACTATCTCCCTGCAATTAATTTCCAATGTTTACATTTTTTTAAACTAGACTGTGGAATTTATACAAATTAATCCGAGGTGGAGCTTTCAGTGGAGTTGTAGCTGCGCTGTAGCCGAGCCGTGCCCGTCTCCGTAGCGTTAGCGCCCGGCTCTTGCTGAAATGTGCTGGCAGTGCCCTCTCCCAGCACCTGGAGCACAACAGAGCCCTGCTACTAATGATTTACCACGGAGTTCCGTCCTGGTTTCTGTATCCCACTGTCCCCGAGCCCCTGCTGGCACCTGTAGCACTCCCAGCCCAGCTCCCTGCTCCCGACCCGTCCTGCGGTGCAAAGGACAAGTGAAGCTCCTTATTCAGTTGCACTTCAGTATTTCATCACTATGAATGTAAATTATATAAATATATAAAAACCTGCAGCTTTAACAACTGTAATCCAGCCTTTCCAACTAGTTCCGTGTATAGAGAATTAAATCCTTCGTACAAAAGAGGCCGACACGTGTTTGTTGTCTCTTGCTGGGTCACACCGAGCTCGCCCCGAGGGCTTTGCCAGCAGCACAGCCTGGAGCCCTGAGCCCCTCACAGGGACGCCTGCCTGGCTTCTTGGAACGTGCTCTCACTGTAATTCCTCAGCTTCATCGTTGTTCTCTGCAGCATTTGCCCCTCTGGCTCAGGGGGATTGCTGGGGTGTCCTCGGACTCCTGGCGGGTCCCTTCCAGCTCAGGATGTTCTGGGATTCTGATTCCCTACCCCGGGTTTCTACGTGGTACCAATCTGGATTTTGATTTTTTTTTTTTAAATATTCTTTCTTGGTTTGCCATGGGTTTGGGATTTGGGATTTGTTTTATGCCAGAAGCTCAAGTCTGAAAACAGTATTTAAATAGTAATGCATCTTTCACTTCTACCATAAAAAAGCAATTCTTCTCCATCATGGCCACTTGCTGACAACTGCAGAAATGGAACAGCACATCCCACTTGTGATTTTCAGTGCTCTCTGAGGGGATGGAGCCAGGTTGGACTCCACTCTGTCAATATTTTGTGCATTAACTGATATTTGAACGAGAGCCTCTGCCTCTTTTCCCATCCTGAGCTGCTGGGTTGAAAAACAGACTCGACTGAAAGCACTGGCCCTTGGGGACACTGTGGGTCCTGGGACTTCAGGCCAGAAGTACAGATTGAATCTGTGGTGAAATATTTGCAATGCTTCAGCTGTAGGGGATTCAGGTGCTGCTCTTCTCTTTCCCTTTGCATCGAGTGAGAGGAAAAACAGAGCTCCTGCAGTGCCCTGAGGGTGCAGGTTCTCCCCGTGTCCTCAGGGCTGAGACTGGAGCCTGCCAAAATCACTGGGGGCAGCTTTGCAGTGACTGGGAGGAACAGTCTGGGGTTGTCCCTCTCTGACTCACAGAGAATCCCCAAATCCCCGGGGCTGGAAAAGCCCTCCCAGCCCATGCAGTGCCAGCTGTGCCCCGTGCCCACCTTGTCCCCAGCCCAGAGCTCTGAGTGCCACCTCCAGGGGACACCTGCAGGGATGGGCACTGCAAAGCTCCCTGGGCAGCCCCTGCCAAGGCCTGAGCAGCCTTTCCATGGGGAAATTCCTGCTGCTGGCCAAGCTGAACGCACACGAGGCACTGCTTGTGCCAGGACTCCTCAGGCAGAAGAGCAAAATAAATCTCATGTACAGAGTCCCAGACAAAGACACTCCCTTGGGGCTTGAGTGACAGATGTTGAACTCCCTGTAATGTTCATTTCCTCCCTGAGTCCCTAAGGGTGCTCTGCCAGCTCAGCAGGGAGTGTTTCATCCTCTCCTTCCTCATCAGGGATTCTCCTGAGCTGCAGGAAACAAGGCATTGCAGTGACTGCTTCACTTGTCTTTATGGACATCAATATAGAAAAGTGTATATAAATATATGTACAAGAAAGGGAGTCTGACAGCAGCTGGGGCTGCCCTGGATCCCTGGCCAGGTTGGACACTGGGGCTGGAGCAGCCTGGCACAGTGGGAGGTGTCCCTGCCATGGCAGGGGTGGCACTGCCTGATCCTTAAAATCCCTTCCCACCCAAATTATCCTGGCATTCTGTGAATTGGTTCTTTGTCTTCACTTCCCTGTGCCAGGTGCCTTCTCCTGTTGCACAGGAATTGTCACTTGAGGGATGGAGAGGAGACTGGAATTCCAGAGGCTGCCAGTGCTGCTGGATTTTATTCTTCACTGTTTTTACTGCTTGTGGGAATTCCTTCTGTATTCAACTGCTGACAAAGAATTCCCATGGATGTTCTTTCAGAGAATTTGTTCTTTTCAATAGTTGAAATCTGTCCAAGGCAACTCTAAGTCTGAAATGTGGGTTTATCAAGAATGTTTTGCTTTATATTCAGGATCAGTTTTATTTAAACCTCAATTCTTTTGGAGCTTTAGTGGCTTCACTTTCTGTCCCCATGAGCTCACTGAGCACATTTTATTCCCATAAGCAAAATCACTGAAATTCTGTTTTTGTTCTCTGGTTTTAAAGCACTTCTAGTTCTTTGTGGTTATTGACTCCAGCTATTTAACTTGTTAAATAGCAACTTCTGTGCAGTAAAATCAGATGACAGATTACTTGTTTTTAACTTTATTTTAGACAACTTCAGTAGATTCAGGAACAATGTACCTCAAACATCGCTGCATCAGTAGAACTGACACAGGACAGGGTGGCCAAGGGCTGCTTAGCTAAACACGGGGCTGAGGTGACCTTTGGGTTCCAGGACATTGTCCTGGTGCTGTTAAAAATGAGAATGGTTTCACCAAGACTTCACTGCCCACCTGGGCACTTCAATGAGCAAAGCTCTTGAACTGAGCTGGGAGGGACCCCCAGGGATCCCCCAGTGCCAGCCCTGCCCTGCCCAGACCCCCACCAGCCCCAGCCTGGGCACCCCTGGCAGCGCTGTCCAAAGGCTCCTGGAGCTCTGGCAGCCTCGGGGCCGTGCCCATTCCCTGGGGAGCCTGGGCAGTGCCAGCAGCCTCTGGGGAAGAGCCTTTCCCTAAAATCCACCCTAAATCCCTCCTGGGCCAGCTCCAGCTGCTCCCTGGGGGCTTTCAGGTCACGGGAGCAGAGATCAGAGCTGTCCCTCTGCCAGATGAAAGTGAAAAAGTGATAAAATGTTGTTTGATAAGAGGTTGGAACATTTAAATACTGCATTTGGTTCCCACATTCCTGGATGCCTGCACAGCACCTTTCTTTGTGGAATTCCCTGTGGAATGGGGCTGTGCAGTCCCTTCTGCTGCCTGTGACTCTGCTCCTGTGCCCTGAGTGCCCAGGGGCTCCCACAGGCCCTGGGTCACAATCCAGAGGTGAGGTTTCATTTCCTGATGTGTTCTGGACCATTCCAGGGCTTGGTCAGCTCTGGGATTTACATTTTTGGATGCATTCTTGCCCTCACATGTGGGATTTTACTGTCCCCAAGCAGCCTCTGGAGAGGGATTGGCAGAACCATGACTCAGGGAATGGTTGAGGTTGGAGCTCCAGCAGTGAGCACATCCTCAGGGGCCACATCCAAACCTTCCTTGAACATTCCAGAGAGGGCAATTCCACCCCAAAATAGTGCTGCAGGTTTTGAGTGGGACTGCCCAGATTTGTTTCCAGCTCCTTCCCTGCACCTCAGAGGGAAGTGCTCTAACGGGAACTGGACACACTGGTCTGCTTGAAGAATTCCAAACCTGCTGAAATGGTGGAAAAGAGCTGAGAAATGGGGTTGGCCACTGCAGATGGAGAGATCTGTTTGAACCCAGACCATGTCCTCACCTCCTCACCAAAGGCCTGGGGTGGCCTCTCAGTGGAGGGTCCATCCCAGGAGATTTAAGGGGAATTGGTTGCATCTGAAACAGGGGCTAAGAGAGTTGAATGTTGAAATGCTGTGATTTAAATAACTCAGCACTGCTGAGGCCTCTCGAGGGCTGTGTCCAGTTCTGGTTCAAGCAGGAGAGACCTGGAGGAGAGACCCAAAGCCAGGGCAGTGCAGTCAGTCCTGGCTTTAACCAAAATGAAAACTTTCTGTGGAATTGTGGGGTCACAGAGTGACTTGTGTTGGGATGGACTTCAGAGCTCATCCAGTGCCACCCCTGCCATGGCAGGGACACCTTCCACTGTCCCAGACTGCTCCAAGCCCCATCCTGCCTGGCCTGGGACACTTCCAGGGATCCAGGGGGGTCCACAACACCCCTGGGGCTCACTCTGGTGTTCAGGGATCACAGGATGTTTATTCTTAGCATTGAGTGCTGTCCTTTGCAATCGTCCATGACAAATTGAAGCTGTCAGCTGCTTGATTCCTCAAAAGCCTGCAGTTCCAGAGAACTGCTCAGAGAAGTTCCAGGGTTTGTAGGAAAGATGGGATGTTGATACTCAGGTGCTGTTTCACCTCGTGCTGCTGAAGAGGTTTTGACAGCTTGAGCTGAGAGGTCCAGGCTTCAGAAGAGTGTGTGAGGTGGCACTTCATGTTCTGGGGAGGGCCAGGGTTCTGCAGGAAATGCATTTATAGCATCCTGCAAAGGGAGAGCACCTTCTGCAGGGAGCCCTGGAACACAGCAGTTCACAACCTTCCAGGCACGTGCTGAGTTTGAGAGGGATCAGAATCCTCTGCCAAGAGCTCAGCGTGGAGAGGTCGGGGACTCAGGGGCTCTCATCCCACAGGGCTTGTGTTTCATGGCTTTTGGCCAGAACATATTCCTTTAAAAGGAAAATCTTTATATTGTCTTCCTGTAAATATTTGTCTTTCTATTCCTGACCTAAGTTGCTAATCATTAACACTGTTATTAATATTATTAATTAACTATTAGTGGAGGGGACAGCCGGGGGGGTCGGGCTGTGCTCCCAGGGAACAGGGACAGGAGGAGAGGGAACGGCCTCAGGCTGGGCCAGGGCAGGCTCAGCTTGGCCAGCAGCAGGAATTTCCCCATGGAAAGGCTGCTCAGGCCTTGGCAGGGGCTGCCCAGGGAGCTTTGCAGTGCCCATCCCTGCAGGTGTCCCCTGGAGGTGGCACTCAGAGCTCTGGGCTGGGGACAAGGTGGGCACGGGGCACAGCTGGCACTGCCTGGGCTGGGAGGGCTTTTCCAGCCCCGGGGGTTTGGGATCTGTGAATAATTTACCTGAGTGAAGGGTGCTCTCCTGGTGTGCTGCTCCCTTCTCCTTAAGGATTTGGAGGAAAGCTGTGACATCACTTTTGCCTGCTCCTGGTTCCCTCTAACAGGACAGATCCCTGTCTCCTGTGACCCAGTCACTACAGCCTGGGCCAGCACGAGGCTTACAGGGAAATGTGGCAGTGGCACTGCTTAGAAAACCTCCCCAAATGAAAAGGAATCAGCAGCTGTGGCCATGGATGTGGATCAGTGATTTCCACAGCAGAACCTCCCTTCCCAAAAAGCAGCATCTTGTTTTAGGCTCCGTGTTGGTCTTGGGAGACCCAGATCTTCAGGGCTGACTTTGTAAGGAAGAGGAACAACATCTTTACTCTATACAGAGATTTTAAATGCATTTCTGGAGCCCAATATTCTGCAGGGACTGTGGTGCTGGGAGGTCAAGGCACAGATCTGCACTTCCAACATTTGTCTGTTGGTTCTCTAAGTCCAGCCAGAATGGCAGAGTTCATGGATTCACTCTCCTGAGAACAACCAAATTAATTATTGTCATTTCCCCATCCTTTCCTGGCTTTACTGGATTGAAGCAAAGAATTGCCAGAGCAGCTGGGGCTGCCCCTGGGTCCCTGGCAGTGCCCAAGGCCAGGTTGGAGCAGCCTGGCACAGTGGGAGGTGTCCCTGCCATGGCAGGGGTGGCTCTGGGTGGGCTCTGAGGTCCCTCCATCCCAAACCATTCCACGATTCTGTCATCTCTGCAATCCAGTTCACCAAAGTTCTTTGGCATCCATGAAGAACGAGCCAGACATTTCCACCTGGAAAGGAATCCGCTTCTTCTTCAGTGTTCTTAATGCAAAGACAAGAAAAATCTCTGTGCTTGTGCACCTCACGAAGAAAATCCCCTACTAGGAAAGTCTCTTTGGGATGTTCTGCTCAGATTTGGGCTTTTTTTCCCCCCCAAATACTTCATATCCAAAAGCAGAGTGTTTGTCTGTGGGCAGAGCAGCCCATTCACAGCCCAGCCACGGGAGTCACTAAAATGGTTCATTATTCAAAATGTCAGTGCTCTCTCCAAGGGCTTGGTGATGGAAATCACCTTCAGGCCAAGGATTTTGAACATCTTTGAACAAGGACTTCCCCCAGGAAAAGTAATTAAACACTTGGTTCTCTTCTAATGAAGCACTGGGAGAACTGGGGCTGTTTCTTAGGCCTGTGGTTTACGTGGTACCAAAGAAGCTGCTCTGAAATCAGGCATTTATTCAACAGAGATGAAACTTGTGGCTTTTGGAAGGGGCCAAAATTCATTGCTTTGGCATAAAGATGATATTTCTCCACATCTGCTTTTTATTCCAAGCAAAGTTTCAGTTGCACTTTGTGAAGGGCTGTGACATCCTGTGTCTCAAGGGAGCCTTGTCTGTGTTACTCTGCTTCCCACCTGATCCCAGCTCCAACCTGATCCCAGCTCCAACCTGATCCCAGCTCCATCCTGATCCCAGCTCCATCCTGATCCCAGCTCCATCCTGATCCCAGCTCCAACCTGATCCCTCCCAGCTTCAGAGTCAGAGAGGAAACAACCTTGACTGTCTGTATCTCCTTTTCTGGGTTTGTTTCATTTGGTTTTGTTTGGGTTTGGTTTTGCTTTGTTGGTGGTTTTTTTGTTTCTTTTTTTGTTTTGTTTTGGTTTGGTTTTTGTTTGTTTGTTTGTTTTGTTATTTTTAAGTCAAATCCATCATTCCCCTTTCAGGAGCACAGCTCAGTTAAAGCAGATGTTGCTGGTATTCCATGGAAATAATGGTGACACACCTGGACCTTCCAGTGGCATTGTCTGAGCTCCATTCAGGAAGCTAAAAATGCAGGAAATACTCCCTAAGTATTAACTTTATATGCAAAGAACTCAAAGAGTTACCTGGGGCCTGATGTTTCCATGAGAAAGTTCGTTTCCATGGGGAATATACTGAATTTGCTGAGGGGTGAGGGAAAGAATTCAACTGGGGAATTTTGGTTGTATGAAAATAGTTGAAACAGATCATTTTTAGAGCCAAACATTTTCCACCTGTTTGAAATCAACTTTGCTTTTTGAAATTCATTGTATTTTATGCAGAAAAGTAGCAAAAACTGGAAGAAAATTTTCTGTGTTCCAGTCTCAGAAGAACTTAATTAAGCTCAGCTGAAAAATAATGGCTTACAGAAGAAAGAATGGAATTAAATGTTCTGTCTAATTCAGAGTAGAAAAGAAAATTCAAGACTGTGGAATTGATATAAAAATCCTCCCATCTACAGGGGATCAGTGCAAGGGAGGTTTGCAATGAAAGGACAGAACTGATGAAGAGGAGCTCTCAGTGCCAGCCTTTCCCCGTGCTTTTAAGTGTGAAGGAGAACAAAATCCACCCTTGGCTTGGCCCAGGCATCAGTGGAATCTGGGGATCTTTGCATGTCCTGGCTCAAGCCCTTCAAACATTTGGGAGCAGTTTTTAACTGAAGTGTGAAGAAGTGAAGAGGCCCTGCAGGCCCTTCCTGAGCAGGACTGCTGTGAGCAGAAGGGTCAAGGTGAACCTTGAACATCGAGCATCCATCAGCTGAGGGCCTCATTCCAAAGGGCCCCTTGGAGCATTAGGGTCACTGCAGCTCTTCCCTGGTTCCCTCTGGGATATCTCTGCGTTTTCCTCACACCACATGGAGTCCTTTCCCCCTTTCTCATTGCCAGCCCCCCGTGTGGGATTGGAACAACACAACCCAAGGGGTCGGGGCCTCCAGGGTGAGGTTGGGGACAGGCAGGCACAGGTGAGGGAGACTCAGCGTGGCCACCAGGGAGGAGTTCACACACAGAGATGGCTTTTGTTGTAAGGCGTTAAAAGGAATGTTCGGGGTCGCTGAGAGATGCAGCCCTGCGGGGGCTGTGCCGTGTGAGCAGTCGCGGACCCCAGAGCAGGCAGCAGCCGCTGTTCCCTCGGCGCGGCTGTGGCTGCCGCAGCTGCGAGCCCTCTGGCACAGCCCGCTGAAGGCCGGGTGCTGTTGTGTTTTGCAGGGTGTGCAGACCTGCACCTGCTGGACATGCTGACCCCCACGGAGAGGAAGAGGCAGGGCTACATCCACGAGCTCATCGTCACCGAGGAGAACTACGTCACCGACCTGCAGCTGGTGACAGAGGTGGGGCAGCTCTGCAGCCTCGGCTGCACCAGCCCCTGCACTGGGCAAAGCTCAGCTTCCACTGCTGCTCTGCCTGCCGGGGGCTCCCTGTGCCATCCTCATTTATCTCTGGTGGTGGAGATACAGGTACAGACAGAGATGGAGAGATACAGATACGGATCCAGAGAGAGATCCAGAGATAGAGATCCAGATAGAGATAGAGATAGATATGAGATAGAGATAGAGATGAGAGAGATAGAGATAGAGATAGAGATAGAGATAGAGAGAGATAGAGATAGAGATAGAGATAGAGATAGAGATAGAGATAGAGATAGATAGAGATAGAGATGAGATAGAGATAGAGATGAGATAGATAGAGATAGAGATAGAGATAGAGATAGAGATAGAGATAGAGATGAGATAGATAGAGATAGAGATAGAGATAGAGATAGAGATAGAGATAGAGATAGAGATAGAGATAGAGATAGAGATAGAGATGAGATAGATAGAGATAGAGATAGAGCGATAGAGATGAGATAGAGATGATAGAGATAGAGATAGGGATAGAGATAGAGATAGGGATAGAGATAGAGATAGAGATAGAGACAAAGATAGAGATGAGATAGAGATGAGATAGATAGAGATGAGATAGAGATAGAGATAGAGATAGAGATAGAGATAGAGATAGAGGTGAGATAGAGATGAGATAGAGATAGAGAGATAGAGATGAGATAGAGATAGAGATGAGATAGAGACAGAGATAGAGATAGAGATAGAGATGATATAGAGATAGAGATGAGATAGAGATAGAGATAGAGATACAGAGAGATAGAGAGATAGAGATAGAGATGATAGAGAGATAAATATAGAGATAGAGATGATAGAGAGATAGAGATGATAGACATAGAGATAGAGATACAGAGAGAGATATAGAGATACAGAGAGATAGAGATGATAGAGATAGATACAGATACAGATAGAGACACAGGTACAGATACAGATACAGATAGATACATATAGATACAGATACAGATACAGATACAGATACAGATACAGATACAGATACAGATACAGATACAGATACAGCTGTGGGTGGGTGCAAACCATGGCAATCCCCTGTGCTACCAGCACCAAAAATGTTGGTGTTTGGAGTGTCATTTTAGCAAAGCCCTTTTGCTCCCAACTCTCAGTGTTTATTTCTCATGTACCAGTTGTGAAGTTTAAATGTTCTGGAATGAAGCACATTCCCTGTGCTCTGAGGGGGGTAGTGATACTGAGTGATAACTGAGCAGTGGGGTTCAGTTGTCACTTCCTCTGATTGCCTTTAGAGGTAGAAAAAAAAAGGAATTAGTACAGACAACTATAGGTAATTCTTTTGACAGAAAAGCAAAGTCCTTTTTTGAAGAAGTGTTCAAGATATGGAAAACTTGGGGCTGTCAGAGAAATCAGGTCTTCCATAGAAGAGTCCAAAGTAAAATCTATTTTCAATTGCATTATCAAAGGAATGCTGGGATCTTTTGCAAGAGAGCTCTGCTAAAATTCCCAGGTTTCAAACAGATTATCCAGATCAGAATTAACACCACCACCCCTACAAATTCAGAGTATTCCCTGTTAAAGCCCCTCATACCTGAGGGTCTCCTTAGTCCAAGCCATCCCAGGGAACACCGTGGAAGTCTGGGACATGGGGCATGCTGGGTCTGTCTGTACTTACCCTGTGCACTCTAAATGGCCTCTTCTGACTCCCCAGATCTTCCAGAAACCACTGATGGAGTCTGAGCTGGTCACAGAAAAAGAAGTTGCCATGATTTTTGTGAATTGGAAGGAGCTGATTATGTGCAATATAAAACTACTGAAGTAAGTTGTTTTTTTTCCCCCATAGTTCACAAAAGCAGAACCCTGGGCCTCTCCCCCTGCTTCTCCTTTTATCTGCTTGAAAACATTTGCCACTTACACAAATCCTAACCAGAAGGGCCACGTGTTTCTCCATGGGGGAAAAAGCAAACTGGGGGCAGTGTTTGCTGTGAGCTGTTGAGAAGAAGCCAGCAGTTCTCTGCCATTTGCACCCACTTGGTTCCAGTGCTGCAGAAGGCAAATCCTCCTCTGCCCTGAAGAGCAGGGCTTGCCAAGGCTTCCCACAGGACAGGACTTTCCCTGCCTGGTTCCAAAGGGTTTGTGCCCAGAGCACCCCTCTCCAAAGGCTCCGGGTGCTGCTGCCCCAAATCACTGCCAGGGAAACTCAGTGAGGGCACAGTTAAACCTGCACCTTGATAAGCAAAAGCATTAATAAAGTTCTTTTCTTTCCCTACTCAGCTGCTAATTTTCACTGAACCTACAGGGATTTTACAGCTTTGTAATATCTCCTTGTTTTTGTAAAATGTATTTGAAAATGGCCCACAAGGTGAAAAGTTGTGGCAGTGACAGGACAAGTGACAATGAAGGTCTGAGGTTTTTCCTTAGGAAACCGGGCTAAAAACTCTAAGAGATGGGGTTTTTCCCTGCCTCATTCACACATCAGTAACTCTCTTTCTAAACCAATAGAAAAGGAAATTACCCTCCTCTTTCTGTCACCTGTGATCTGGCATTGCATTAAAGTCAAGCAGCAGCAGGATGGCCAGGAGAGGGAAAGGTGTTGGCTGGGGGTGCAGCCTGGGTTATTTATTGTATCCTTGCAGTAAATCTTGTGGCTGATGTATTTATGGCTCTCTGGGTTTCCATAATGAATAAGAACCCACCCCTTTATTCCATAACTGAGGAGTGGCTCTTTGTCCAACCCCGTGCCCTGCTCCTGCTCAGGGCCCTGCGTGTGAGGAAGAAGATGTCCGGGGAGAAGATGCCGGTGAAGATGATCGGGGACATCCTGACAGCCCAGCTGCCCCACATGCAGCCCTACATCAGGTTCTGCAGCTGCCAGCTCAACGGGGCCGCCCTCATCCAGCAGAAGACGGATGAAGTGCCCGAGTTCAAGGAGTTTGTCAAGGTAGGAGAAGCAGCAGCCCCTGGGAATTCTGTGCATCTTCTCACCTGGCTGATCTGCTGAGCCAAGGAGGCCCCACCTCGAGGGCTGTGTCCACTTCTGGGCCACTCACTTGAACAAGGACCTTGAGGGGCTGGAGCATGTCCAGGGCAGGGAAGGGAGCTGGGAAGGGGCTGGAGAATTCCTGAGGGAGCTGGGAAGGGGCTGAGCCTGGAGCAAAGGAGGCTCAGGGGGGACCTTGTGGCTCTGCACAGCTCCTGCCAGGAGGGGACAGCCGGGGGGGTCGGGCTCTGCTGCCGTGTCCCAAGGGAAAGGAGAGGAAATGGCCTCAAATTGCACCAGGGCAGGCTCAGAATGGAGACTGGAAACATTTTTGTCCCTCACAGAGTGCTCAGGCCTTGGCAGGGGCTGCCCTGGGAGGTTTGGAGTCACTGTCTCGGGGAAGGTCCGTGAGGTGGCTGGATGTGGCCCTTGGGGATTTAGGGTGATGCTGGTGGTGATGGGTGATGCTTAGGGATTTGGGTTTAGGGTGATGCTGGTGGTGATGGGTGATGCTTAGGGATTTGGGTTTAGGGTGATGCTGGTGGTGATGGGTGATGCTGGGGTGGCACTGGGTGATCCTGAAGGGCTCTTCCAGCCCTGGTGATCCTGGGATTCTTGTCCAGACAAGGCAGGTGAAGAAGTGGTGTAAAAACCACCAGGAGTTCTCCTGCTGATGTTGTGACCTCAGAGCAGATTTAGCTGAGGATTGGTGCTCATTTATTGCCTTCCCTTTTCCATTCTTGGAGGAGCTCATTTTTTGAGGTTTAAACCACCTGACTAACCAGATTTTACCTCTCTAATGTTTCAGAGGTTAGCAATGGATCCTCGCTGTAAAGGAATGCCACTATCAAGTTTTCTACTAAAGCCTATGCAACGGGTAACCAGATACCCACTAATAATTAAAAATGTACGTTCCTTTGCACACATGGTGGGTTTGGTGCTGCTTTGCTTACACCTTAATTACAGGCTTGTTTCCTTATTTGTGTCAGGTTTTGTCACTGTGAGATTTCTGATGTGCTGGGGAATGTGGGATGTCCTTTAATACTCAATTCCAGTATAGAAAATGGGATCATTCCTTGGGCTTTGGCAAAATTATTTGATATTTCCATTTGAAACAGAGATGAAGCTTGCACCCAAAGATCCAGAAGGCAGTGAGTGCTGAGTGAAAATTTAAAATTCAGATAACAGGAGCAACAAGACAACCTTGTGCTCATAATTGCCTTTCCCCTCAGTGCCAATCCCTCCCCACGGGCTGAGCCTGGATTGCTGCAGATTCCCCTGTGCTGATGGTGCTGGAGGATTTACAGCCCTTTCCTAACTTCCACTTGTTGCTTAACACTTCCCATCCCAAATAACACCATGGAACATGGCCCAAGGCTTTCACAGGGAATTATGAATTGGTTGTTGGTGTTTAAGGGATTCCTTCAGCAGTTGTGGCTGCATTTCTGTATTTGGCTGCAACGTGTGTGCTTCTGTCAGAGAAGCCAGCAGTGTCCTGGAGCAAAGGCTGTGCAGGCAGGCCTGCAATCCAGCTGTTCCCAAATAGCATTTATGTCCCATTTCTCATGTCTGTCAAGGAGGAAAATAAACGTGGGGCTGGCTCTGCTGGCAGCAAAGGCCTGGAATGGCAGTGTGGGGCTGACAGAGCGAGCGCAGCTGAGCTGTGGTGCCAGGAGCCTGACGCTGGCTTTGCTTTGTGCAGATAATAGAGAACACCCCCGAGAACCACCCTGACCACAGCCACCTGAAGCACGCCCTGGAGAAGGCGGAGGAGCTGTGCTCGCAGGTGAACGAGGGCGTGCGGGAGAAGGAGAACTCGGACAGGCTGGAGTGGATCCAGGCCCACGTGCAGTGCGAGGGCCTCTCCGAGGTAACCGCGGCCGGCCGGGGGCTGGCCACGCTGGCCACGGGGACTGGGGACACGGCAGCAGCCACCCCATCCCCTGTCCCCTGTCCCCACCTGGCCTCCTGCACGCCCTCCTGGCTGCTGCTCGTGTTCCTGCCCCTCGGGGCGAGCCCTGCTCGGGTGCCTGGCTCCGGAGCAGTCCCGGCTTCCGTGCTGCCTTTTGCAACCACCACTTCCCAGTTTCCCAGTTCTTTGTGGAACAGTGGTTATGGGACTGCTGTATCCCACTCCAAAGCTGAACCTGGCCACTATGGAGTGCTTTGAAAGCTAAATATTTAGAAGTATTTTCTGTGATAAAGCTTTGTGTACATTTGAAAGGTCAGGAATACTGATCAAGTCTCTGCAGACTTTACACAGAGGATCCCTGCCTCCCATGCCATGTTGTTTTTTATGGTTACGTGGCAAGTTTCTAGAAATACTGTGTTTGTGTGTCCTGCAAAAGGAGGGAAGATATTCTGATGGCCTTCCTGTTGTTGATGGAGGTAACAGAGGCAGACAGATCACAACTTGATTTTCAAAGTATGCACCATTCTAGAAGGTAAAAAAATAATGAGCGCTGGTTGGTTCATAAAGTAGAAAAATTGCATTTCACTTGAGGAAGTCTGACTGTTCTGGGAGAAAGATGGGTGTGACAATGTCAGCACATCCAGCTGCCTGCCAGCAGGAAAGTGGCTGCTTTTATCCTCTGTAGGTGGTGCCTGGCCCCAGAACAGCAGCTCCACACCCTGACAGAGCCTGTGGTGCTTGCTGCAGCATAGCACCAGCAGCAGCCCCAGCCATGGCAGGGAACAGCCCAGCCTCTCCCTGTTTTCTGTCCAAGGGGTTTCCAGCCTGCCAAAGGAGCCCCTCCAGCTGCCCTGGGAGAGGAGAGCTGTTCCAAACCCTGGTGAAAATAAACCTGAAAATGGCACTTCAGGCAAGGGCAAAACTCTGCTGATCCCTAACAAGGCCTGGCTGAGTCTGGGATTGCACCAGTCCCAGTGGTCAGCAGCTCTAACTTGGGGTATTGTGGCCATCTGGAATCCTTTGGGGTGTTTTAAGGGGTGAAATTCAAACACAATTCAGAATGCAGCCCTTAAGGAAGCCCAGCCTGTGGAGAGGCCGTTGGCAGAGCTGCCGCTCATCCAGGACAGGTGCCCTGGCTCGGTCCCACCCCCGGAGGTGCATGTGCGTGGCCAGGGGGCACAGATGCTTTTGGCTTCCCCCTGCCTGCCCAGCCCGTGCCCCTGTGACCTTCAGGGGACTCTCATGGGGCCTCCTGTGACTTGCGCCGCTTGTCGTGCTCGAGGCATGGCTCGTCACCCCTGTGACACAGACTGGAACCAGGACTCAAAACTGTATTTGGTCTCTTGCAGGGCAGCCCCGATTGTTTCACTTTATACAGTGCGTTGTTGTTCTTCTTCTACTTTTCGCAGCAACTCGTTTTTAATTCAGTTACAAACTGCTTGGGACCACGCAAGTTCCTGCACAGTGGGAAGCTCTATAAAGCCAAGAGTAACAAGGAGCTGTATGGTTTTCTCTTCAACGACTTCCTCCTCCTCACTCAGATCATAAAACCTCTTGGCTCTTCTGGCACAGACAAGGTCTTCAGCCCCAAGTCCAACCTGCAATACAAAATGTACAAAACTGTAAGTGCTGCTCCGACACAGGGATGGGGACAGGGCTCAGGAGCTCCATTCTGGGGGTGTGGGCAAGAGCCTTCCTAGAGAAGAGTTTGAAAGCTTTGGGGTTCAGGGGCTGATGGCAGGAAGGGTGGCTGTGTGCTCTGGTGAGATAAGAAAAGATGCTTTTGAGGTTTTGCTTGAATAAAACTCTTCCATGAGGTCTCGTGTGTTTGGGGGAGCGGAGGGAGAGCGGCGTTCACTGTCTGCTGTGCTTGGCTCTCCCCAGGAGTGTCCCCAGGCCATGCAGGCACCTCTGTCTTTGTCAGCTTTTAAAATTTTCTGCAGAAATACAGGAGGCAGAAGGGGGGAGATACTTGGGGCATGGCATAAACCTGCTGTGAGCTGATGTGTGCTGAATGCCCCCGTGCAGACTCTGCAGTACAACTCCAGCTCTGCTGATGTTTTACAGCCCATTTTCCTAAATGAGGTACTGGTAAAATTACCCACAGACCCTTCTGGAGATGAGCCCATCTTCCACATCTCCCACATTGACAGAGTCTACACACTCCGGGCCGAAAGCATTAATGAAAGGTAAGTGCCTTCGTGGGCCTTCAAAAAGTCTGGGAAATGTAGGATGGGAATGGTCGTGATGGAAACTTGCAGGGCACTTCCAAGCTGGTTATTTTACAAGACTGGAAAATTCCTTCTTGGGAATATGGTGATCTGAAAAGGAGGGAGAAATAATGACTTTTTCTGAATTCCAGCTAGGCCAGTGATGAAATGGCTGAGGGTGGATGTTTAGGCTGCATTTCACATTTTATGGTAACGTGAAGAAGGCAAGAGATGCAATTCTATCCTCTGCTGTTACCTGGGGTAGTGGCAGGTGTCTGCCCATGGCAGGGAGTGGAACTGGGTGAGCTTTAGGATGCCTCCCAACTCAAACCATTAATGTCCTGTGGAGCAGCATCTCTTCATTTGGGGTTCCAAAATTGATCCACAGCCTCCAGATTCTCCCATGTTTCCTTGACTCAGGCTCCCTTGTATGTCACAGCAGTTCTTCTAAGCCCTTGAGGTCACTTAGTAGCCCCTCTGCCACCCTTTTTCTCTGTCAGCCTTCCCCCTCAGCCTCCTTCAGGCACAGGCTGGGATTGTTGGGGTGGACTCAGTGATCCATGTGGGTCCCGTCCAACTCAGGATGTTCTGTGATTCTTCAGCATGAAATCATTTCCCAGAAGGGCCCATTCACCACCCATGGACTCCCCAGGTTATGCTTTTAAAGTCCTGAGAGTCAGAAGAATTGGGTAGGAAATTTCAGGGACCAATCCCAAGGACACTGGCCACCTCGGCAGCAGCAGTGTCTTGTCCCTTCTGGCTCCAAGAAATCAGTTTATTCAAAGAAAACAAGGGGCTGGATGAAAGCAAACCTGTTCTTTAGACCTTTTGTTTTCTCACCAAGCATCTCCTGCTTGTGGCTCTCTTGAGCTTTCTCTGTGTGATGGGGTTTGCTGCCTTGGGATGGTTACATTCTGCAGGTGCTGTGAATTCCAGTAAGATCCCGTCCAAGCAGACAGCTGTGCAATGACAGAGCCTGGGATGGGGCCAGAGCCTTGGCTGGGAAGGAGGGACAGCTTTAGTTTTGCCTGCTGTGCTCCAGCAGGGAAAAACAGAAATGGCATTTTGCAACTTTTTTTTCTCCTTTCCTTCTGAAGGACTGCCTGGGTTCAGAAGATCAAAGCTGCCTCAGAACTTTACATAGAGACTGAAAAGAAGAAGAGGGAAAAGGCCTATTTAGGTACAGCATAGGATGTGGGGGTCTCATCTTCTCTGGAAAAGTCCCTGGGCAGGAAAATCCATTGGTGACATTTCTCTCTGCTCTTCTGTTCCACCACAGTTCGCTCTCAGAGAGCAACAGGCATCGGGAGGCTGATGGTGAATGTTGTTGAAGGCATTGAGCTAAAACCCTGCAGGTCCCATGGTGAGTGCCTTGGCTTTCTTTGCTCCATCCAGGGGACATTCCCATTTGCCAGCCTAACTCTGCAGAGGCTCTGTCCCAGACACGATTTTGTTAAATGACGTGGGTTTAATGAAGGTAAAATAGGCAGAGGTGACTTTGTGCAGCTGAGCCTGGTCCTGCAGTTATCCTACATGGGGCTTTTGTTTCAGTCTGGCTTAGTTTCCAGCACACAAGCCATAAAGTCCTGAAGGGAAGAGTGGAGGGTGCTCAGCACCCAGCAGAGTATTTATTCACTGTTATGTTAATGTAGCCCATTACAGAGACAGTGAAGCAGAGCCTGGGATGGGGCCAGAGCCTGGGATGGGGCCAGAGGCCTGGTGTGTCCAAAGCCTTTCCCAGCTCAGCTGACTGTTGGAGCAGAAGGAAGCTCAGGAGCAGGAGCACGCAGCTAAAAAAGCCCCGCTCGTTTCTGTTTGCTCCCATCTTCCCAGGAAAGAGCAACCCCTACTGTGAGGTGACCATGGGCTCTCAGTGCCACATCACCAAGACCATCCAGGACACCCTGAATCCCAAGTGGAATTCCAACTGCCAGTTCTTCATCAAGGACCTGGAGCAGGACGTGCTGTGCATCACGGTGTTCGAGCGGGACCAGTTCTCCCCGGATGGTGCGTACGGGGCTGCCCCTGCCAAGGGCATTTGCAAAGCTCTTTTTTGAGGAGGAGCATTCCTGCTGAGGGAAATCAGAGGGAATGGGCTGGGCTGGGAGATGATCTTTAAAGATACCCCAGATTTGACCCTCTTTGCATATTTAGGAGTCAACCTCGCTCCACCCAGTATCAGCACAAAAAGGCTGCAGCTCCCTGTGGGTTTTGAGAGTTCCTTTTCTTGTGCAGTTGACAACAACTAAAATGTGATTTGTAATTCTGCTAAGACTCCAGATAGCTCTGGATGCTGCTTGCACACAGATGGAGTCAGGCAGGAGGAAGAGAAATGTCTTTGAGCTCCAGTTATGTGCAGGAACAGTAGCAAAAATGAGCCCAGGATTCCAAACCCAATAGAGTCATGGAACAGTTCAGCTTGGAAAGGACTTTAAAGATTATCCAGTTCCAACCCCTTCCATGGGCAGGGACACCTTCCACTATCCCACGTTGCTCCAAGCCCCATCCAGAGTGGCCTTCAACACTTGCGGGGGTGGGGATTCCACATCCTCTCTCATTCTTATTTCATGAGCTGGGATGAACTTGTGGAGGATCACAGGGTGTATTTTGGAGTCACAATCTCTCAGGCAGTGTTTGGATAGGACTGGTACTGGCTCACTGACCTCGTTACTGGGCTGATGACCTGCTTGGCTCTGTCATCTCCAGCAGGTTCACTCTCAGGTTTAACTGAGAACTTTGGCCTTCTGCTAACGTGTCATGAAATCAAGAAGTCCCTGGAACAAGGCAGCTGCGAATTCCATAGTGGGTTTTTCCACTTACAGGCCCATTTCATTTTAATGCTGCTACTGTTTAACATGGTCTGGCTAAATGCCCTTGTTTGCAGCTTGGCAGCCTTTGGCCCTCTACAAGTGCACAACTAGAGTTGGACCAAAGGCTCATTTTCTCTTTTGTTGTATGTGGGTGGAAGTTCAGGTCCTTCTGCAGGCTCTGGTTTCTCTTTCCTGAGCATGCTGTGTTTCTGCATTCCAGACTTTTTGGGCAGGACAGAGATCCGTGTGGCAGACATCAAGAAGGATCAGGGTTCCAAGGGACCAGTTACAAAGTGTCTCCTTCTGCACGAAGTCCCCACGGGAGAGATCGTGGTACGCCTGGACCTGCAGCTGTTTGACGAGCCTTAGGAGAGAGGGGCCAGTGTCAGAATTGAGCCAGAGTTCACTGCAGGAGGTGTCTACAGAAGCTGTCACCGAGTCCTTGCTGGTGTGGCATGAAACTACTGCTTGCCCTTCACACGTCAGAGGGTTATCAAAGCAAACAGGAGCATCTTTGTGCCTTGATAATTCTCACTGAACACATGAATCCCAATTTAGTGAGGAGATCTCCCTCAATCTCTCTGTGTGGAATTTGGCGTTGGTTTCCTGGGCTGGTGAAACAACCCTGTTGTTCCTTGTGCTGCAGTGGGGATGGCTGGCAAAACACATGGGTGGCTGTGCTTGCTCCAGGTGCCCTGCTCTTTAATTCCCCGTGGAGGAGGCAGTGTGGGTGTGTTTGGAGGCTTTCTGAGGGTTTTCCCCTTCAGGAGTTCTGTGCCTATTGCCTAGCAGAGTGGTGTGTAAATGCGAGTGAATGGAAGGAGCAGTTTTGCAGCAAGAAGATCTTCGAAGATCTTCATGATGTTACTGAAAAGACTTAGAAAATAAATAGTCTATATCTATAAACAGAGAAGATTCTATTAACATACCACTTCATGACTTGTGTCGCCCCTGAAAATAAAAGCTGTCCAGGCCTTCTGCACAGAGATGAATTGCACTCCAGAAGAGTCCAGCCCTCGGTCCCTTTGGGAGTCGTTGTCCCCAGGACTGTAAGTGCTGGGGCAGGAAGCCAAGGGTGAGGCACAGAGCCCTGCTGGGTGTCGTGTGTACCTCCTGGGTACTCCTTCACTGCTGCTGCTCCCAGGCTGAGCGTCACCTGCAGTGGGGAAGAAGAAACAATCGTGGCTCCAGCTCAGGAAGCGAAGTTCCAGCCTGCAGGGCCTGGTGTGCAGAGCAGTGTGTGGTGCCCAGGTACGGAGCTGAGCCGTGCTCACCTGTGTGCAGGCAGGACACAGGGCCTCGGGGCAGCCCCGGGGGTTCAGGGCAGCCCGTCCTGCAGCTCCCACGGGTGGCTGCTGGATGTCACCAGAGAGCTCGTGGTGGTGCTGCCAAGTGGGGAACCCAAAGATCCAGGGCAATGCCAGGGCTCTCCATCCGTTTCACTCCATGGATAACAACGTCCAGGCCCACGTCCCTGTTTGGCAAAGCTCCCGGCTCCAGGCGGGCTCCAACGTCTGCTTTCCCTCAGGCACACGTGTGAGTGCCCTGCTGAGTCTGGACTCAGGGGACAAAAGATCCCTGAGAGTCAAATTCCTCTTTGTTCTGCTTGGATTCCTTTTGTTCATGCCCTGCCACGCATCCACTGGTATTTTTGTAAGGACTTCATTCCGGATGGGAGGTGCCAGCCCGTGTCATTCGCATGTGAACGTTCTCGTGGAGCTGTTGTTAGGTTTTGGTGTTCCTTGCATGTCCTTTCAGTACTGGTTCCCACCTCTCCTGTGTCGGCGGTGTTCTCTAGCACTCCAAGTCTTATTGGTTTCCATTAGGAAATTAGGATATATCCATAACAGGTAGGTAGATCAGTATGGTAATAAGTGTAAACTGTGCTGGGAAGTGTCTGTGTATTATAATTTCCTAAAAGACCACTGTAATGTTTCAAGCAATGGGAAGGAAAAAAATGTATGTTGGAGGGACAACAAAGTTTACATTTCATACTTTTCAGAATCGCTTTATTATTTATTTATTGAAGATAGTGTAGAATTTTGTATCAGAAATGACAGACATACTTATGTATTTTTTGAAACAAGACAGAGATACACACTTTAGTTAGAAACTTTCAACTGACCACATTTTAGAGGGAGTGTGACTTCCTAGGCATGCATTTGTTTACCACTAACTGGCTGAAAACACGATTAAGAGAACTTTAAGTTTCTATTTTTCAATGTTGTTAAGAAAATTGTTTCAATTAAAATATGTAAATAGTACTAAACCCATGCTTTCCTAATTCCATATCAATACATTTTATTAAATATAATGTATATGAAAATACACATTGTTGTGGTAGGATAAAAAAAAGTGATAAAATCTATTACTGGAGTACCATTAAATGTCATTGTCTAACCTTTTATTGCTGTCCTAATTTTACTCAGTGCTGCCAACAGGGTGAACATTCATTTCAGTGTTTCACAAGCATCACAAGCAATGTTTCAAAAAGCATCACTTTTTTTGTTAATAGTGTCATTTCACCAGTATCAACTACAGTGACAGCTGAACTGGCTAACAGGAAAAAAAAATGTTGTGGCTGGAATGCAGAAACATTTGGGCAGGGTTTTGGAGGGAGCCCCAAGGAGCTGCACCTGCCTGAGGCTCATTTGGTGCTGGAAGTGGGGGACCCTTCACTCGGGGGCCCCTCTCAGATTGCAATGCGTGTCATGGACATCAGAGAATCCCAGAAGGGTTTGTGTGGGAAGGGACCTTAAAGCCCATCCAGTGTCACCCCCTGCCATGGGCAGGGACACCCTCCACTGTCCCAGGCTGATCCAAGCCCCATCCAACCTTGGGCACTTCCAGGGAAGTGCTGTAGCAGCCTGTAGGATTGCCCTGTTTTGGGGACCTGTGACAGAAGGAGCCCCTTCCCAGCCCCATCACTTGGGATGTCCCACTCCCCTGGATGCACAGCACTGCTGAACTCCCATCAGTGCCAGCAGGGGTTACTCAAACACTGATGAGGAAAGGCTGGAGTTTGGCTCACAGGTATCCAATGAATCCCCCATAATCAGTCCCGTGCTAAAGGGGAAGCTCATCCTGTCCCTGTGCATGGGGGACAGGCTGTGTCCATGCCCTGGTGACAGCGTCGCTGCCCTTGGAGCTCGGTGGCACATCAGCACTGCCAGCTTCCCAAACAGAACTGTGCTTCCTGGAGTCACAGAATCCCCGAATCCCCGGGGCTGGAAAAGCCCTCCCAGCCCAGGCAGTGCCAGCTGTGCCCCGTGCCCACCTTGTCCCCAGCCCAGAGCTCTGAGTGCCACCTCCAGGGGACACCTGCAGGGATGGGCACTGCAAAGCTCCCTGGGCAGCCCCTGCCAAGGCCTGAGCACTTGGAAATCCTGTAAAATAAAACCATCCCCAGGCTGGCCTTGGCTCAGAAATGCTGAGAGCCTGCCTGGGGCAGAGCTGATGGAGAGCTGGGCTGTAAAACCAGGAGAGGCTGCTCAGAGCTGGGGAAGGGACTTGGGCACCTGGGAGCCAAAGCCCGGCTCTGAGCTGACACTGAGCCAAAGAGCTGAGTGATTGCAGCAGGTTTTTTTCTAGAGGCACTTAATTACTCAGTATTTTCTCAATGTGAGTTTTTATGAGGGTGCTTTTTCAATGCTCATTTTACAATTTTTTTTACCCTTTAAAAATAATTCAGTCACTTTTTGTTACATGTGAGGAGGATTAGGGTGGGAAACATTGTGGGCAATGGAGTTTTTTCTTACATATATTCTCAAAACTGAGATGTGACAAGTCCAGACTCTGACTCCAACAGCAGTATCTGGTTCCAGACTGCTCTGCTTGTCACGGTGAGATCTCAGTCCATTCAAACCCAGCAGTCAAAGCCCTTGAAACAGGGAGAAGCTGGGAATCAGGAGAAATTGCTTTGAGGGCTGGCTCTGTGTGTACATTCCACATCTACCCTGGCTTTGTTCAGCCTCTCCACTCCTGTCCTACATGCACATTGCTGTAGCCAGAGTTCAGAACATGCTTATAGATATATATGTGATTATTGTACATACAGTATAAAAATACAGCTCTGTTGTCATTGTCAAATACCAAGTAAATCTCGCAGAAAAGCGTTTAAAGGCACCTGGTTTTGTTTGTTCATTTAAATATTTTAAAAGAGGGAGTGTCCTCAGGAAATTATTTTTCTGTATGTAGGAGGATGTATCTAGGATCTCATTAAAAAAAATAAAGAACTGCAGTGAGAGTCTGTTAAATGGCCCTAATTACTTGATAGAGTTGTCAAAGGCTCTGCTGTGACCGTGGGTCCATTCCTTGGCTGCCTGTAAAGCTGCCTAAGTGACACTGTCCCTGGATTTAGGGGCCAGTTCTGGGATCTAACAGTGCTGTGCAAGCAAAGGGAACTGGGGCTTCCTCCAAGCCCCTGGGTCCAGCTCCTGCCCCTGCCCTGAGCACAGGAGAGGGGGAGAAAGAAGAAATAGGGACAGAGCTGCAAGGTCAGAGCTTGGTGAGCAGCAGGAGCTCTGCCCTCCCTCCATCCCCCAGAAGTGGCTGGGTGTCTGAAGGGTGATGGATGGGAAGGGAAATCCATCCCAGTTCCAGGAGCTGCTCCATGGAATGGGGACTGTGGTGTGACACAGGAGGAAGAGAAGGTTGGGTGGGGGACCACGGTGTTGGTCCAAGGGTCTGGCCCTGTCTCCAGCCCTGCTCTTCAGGGAATCACAGGATGCTTTGGGGGGGTCCTTAAATCCCACCCAGTGCCAGCCCTGCCATGGCAGGGACACCTCCCACTGTGCCAGGCTGCTCCAGCCCCAGTGTCCAACCTGGCCTTGGGCACTGCCAGGGATCCAGGGGCAGCCCCAGCTGCTCTGGGCACCCTGTGCCAGGGCCTGCCCACCCTCTGAGAGGAGCTGCTCCCTCTTCCCCATCTCACCCTGGCTTTTTAGTGCACATTTTGCTTTTTGCCAAACAAATGGTATGGATTAATTTCCTTTTCTTTGTCTAAGTAAACCAGAGAAAAATTCTACTGTCTGTAGAATTTGTATGATCCAAAAAAATATGAAGGCATTATAAAAAATTATCTGGCAATAGAAGATAAAGTTACCCTTTCTTTCAAGAAAATGCAATTAATTTATATTGTTCATTTACAGCATATTTAACTTTCCTCAGTAAAATATCTGTACTGTGAAGATGACTCCTTTTGGTTTTTAAGGCATTTGTAATAGGTATGCATCAGGCAGTACTGTTTCTCATAATGCAATTTTAACCTACTTCAATTGCTGTGAATGTCTTGTTTCCTCAGTCACTCCTGGTTAAACAATTCTATTTACAGACAAAGTATAACTGAACAAGAGTCCTTAAACTGTGTCCCCCTGTGTGAGGCCTGGTGCTGTTCCCAGCCGTGGTGGCACAGCTGGTGTGGGGCTGTGCAATGTCAGACACAGCTGAGACCGGCCTTGTGCAAGTGAATGATGCAAGAATAAATGCAAATGATGCAAGAATAAATGCAAATGATGCAAGAATAACTTTTTAAAGTTTACCTGTGTGCTGTCACATTTCTGAGAAGTGCTGGAGAAGAGGCAGATGGAGCCAAGAAATCTGCAGACGAGGCGCTCTTCCCTCAAGCTCCAATCTCTGCTCTGGGACAGAAACAGTACCCAGGGATCAGCTGGAGCTGGCCCAGGAGGGATTTAGGTTGGATTTTAGGGAAAGGCTCTTCCCCAGAGGGTGCTGGCACTGCCCAGGCTCCCCAGGGAATGGGCACAGCCCCGAGGCTGCCAGAGCTCCAGGAGCCTTTGGACAGCGCTGCCAGGGATGCCCAGGGTGGGCTTGGTGGGGGTCTGGCACTGGATGGTCCCTGTGGGTCCCTCCCAGCTCAGGATATTCCATGATTCCATGACTATTTATGCTGCCAGCACCTGCCTTGCTCTCCAGGCACAGACAAGCACATTAGGAAAAAACAGCATTTTTTATTAATGTGTTGTGATCACCCACCCATAAGGGGAAGGAAGCACCCAAGAATCATAAATGCTGAGAGACAAAAGCAACGATAAAAGCTGGAACATCCACAAAATAATAAAAAACTTTTGTTAAATACTTACGATTATTTTTATCAATGTATTAATATTTTGTTAATTTGACTTATTACTACACAACTGCTACATTAATCCCAACCTACAATAAAAACACGTTGAAGTGAGTTTGGCATAAAGGGAAAGGGTGAAAGGGCAGAGAGAAAGGAAAAGGTGAATTTAAATGGGATGACAGACAGAAAGACAAGGAAAGAAAGGGGAAAGAGATCATTACTCCTGGCTCCAGCATGGTTCCGGCTGATGGGACATCAGTCCTGGTTCCAGTGTTGATCCAGCTGGTGTGATGTCACTGCTGGTTCCAGCAGTGATCCAGAAGAGGGGACATCACTCCTAGTTCCAGCAATGATCCAGCTGTTGGTTTGTCCAGGGTCAGGGGCTTGGTGGGAGTACCCTTTTATGGACTGGGTTCCCCACCCTGAAACGGGTTTCATACCTCTATGCAAATTGGGTCTCTTGTACAGTCAGTTCTTTCAGAGCCTTCTGGAAAAGGGTCGGCACTTTGGGGGTCCTCGGTGCTCTTGCTCCATGGCCACCTCTTGGCCCGAGTCCTGCGCTTGCAGTGCTGGGTTGTGCTGATCTCCAGGAACCACAACCAGGACGTTTGTCCCAGCCAGGTGCTGCTCTGCCTCCACCTCCAGGCCCGGCCTGGTGCTGGTGTGGGCACTACTCTTCTGGCTGTGCCACCAGGCAGGGACACTGGAACAGCCCCAACGCCAGACTGGGACACCAGAACGGCCCCAACGCCAGACTGGGACACCAGAACAGTGCTGGTGTGGGCACTACTCTTCTGGCTGTGCCACCAGGCAGGGACACCGGAACAGCCCCAATGCCAGACTGGGACACCGGAATGGCCCCCACACCAGAGAGGGACACCAGAGTGGGCCCTGCACCAGAGAGTGACACCAGAATGGCCCCAACACCAGAGAGGGACGCCAGAACGACCTCAACACAAGAGAGGGACACCAGAACAGGCCTCACACCAGAGAGGGACACTGGAATGGCCCCAGCACCAGACTGGGACACTGGAACAGCCACCGCACCAGAGAGGAACACCAGAACAGCCACGCACCAGAGAGGAACACCGGAATGGCCACACACCAGAGAGGGACACCAGAACAGCCACGCACCAGAGAGGAACACCGGAATGGCCACACACCAGAGAGGAACACCAGAACAGCCACGCACCAGAGAGGAACACCGGAATGGCCACACACCAGAGAGGGACACCGGAACGATGCCCGCAGCGCCTGCCTGAAGCGGGAGGGACAGTTCTCAGAGACCTGGCTCTGTGCCACTGTCATCTCTGCACCGAGAGGCTCGGGAGGCTCCTCCTCCTCAGCAGCTGCTGGCTTGGCACCTGTGGGACTCCACAGGGCAGGAGAGGCACTGGGCTCATCAGCACGGGCTGCCTCTGCTGCCACCTCTGTGCCCAAATGCCTGGAACAGCTGGGTCCCTCCAGGGGGTCTTTGTCATCCATCAAGCCCAAGGGTTTGTTCCAGATGTTGTCCTGAATGGCTTTGTCCCCTTGACACACCACTGGGACTCCTTTGGAAAGCACATTGTCACTGACACTGAAATCAACAGATGGCAGGGAGTCATCAGCCAACAGCTCCTGCCATTGGGCCTCCACCTTCTCCTTGCACAATTTCAGATGGGACAGTTCTTGGTGTCTGTCAGCTTTGTTCTTTTCCTCCTCCTCAGCACCATAATGGTTGGGGAAATTGGCTTCCAGCCATTCCAGCACCAGCTGATGCCTTGACACTTCCTCCAGTTCTGGCAGTTCAGGTGACGAGCTTGAATCTCTGTCCTTACCACCGAGCAGGGCCCTCCTTGTCAGCTCTTCATCCTCACGTTCTTCCCAGTTAGGAGAGCTCTTCATCCTCGTGTTCTTCCCAATAGGAGAGCTCTTCATCCTCGTGTTCTTCCCAATGGGAGAGCTGTTCATCCTCACGTTCTTCCCAATGGGAGAGCTCTTCATCTTCATCTTGTTTCCAATTGGAGAGCTCTTCATTCTCGTGTTCTTCCCAGTGGAAGAGCTGCTCATTGTCATCTGCTTCCCATGGGGACACGTCTTGGACATCATAGTCTTCCCCAAACCACAGCTCTGTCTCGTGTTTGACGTCTACTGGGGAAAACTTCTCATCCTCGTAGTTAACCCCTTGGGACAGCTCTTTGTCACTGTCACTCGCCCCTTGGGGCAGCTCTTTGTCATGCTTCTCTTCCCCTGGGGACAGCTCCTTGCAACTCTTTTTGTCCCCTTGGGAGAGCTCACTGTCATCTTCCACTGGGAACAGCTCCTTGTCACTGCTGATTTCCCCTGGGAAGAGCTTGATGGCCTCTTCCAATTTGGACGGCTCACGGTCACTCGTGCTGTCTTCTGGACCAATCTCAATGGCTTCTTCCACTGAGGACAGCTCCTCATCAGCTGGGCTGTGCAGCAGCGCCGCACGGCTGCCCCCGGGCCAAATCCCCTGTGCAGATACCGGGGCCGGGGGTGTGCGATGGGACACCCAACACACGGGGGTCAGTCACTCTGGGAGCAAGAAACCAGGGGTTTAGGCTATTTGAGAGAGAAAACTACTTTTGATGCCACTAGGCTGTTGTACCTGGAGTTCAAAAGGCATAACAAATACTAGAAAGGTATAATTAGAAATACATGTGGCTCAAAAGGCATAAAGGAGTAGTTAGGAGCAATATCTCTACTGACAAAAGAATTAAGAAAAGAAAAACTATGTTATAAAATACTTACACAGTTTTGTCGCTTGTTGTTCTCATATTTTTAAACTTTTGTTTCCTGTGATCTTCTTTCTTTTGGGAACATTGAAGCAAAACTGAGCAGCATCAGGGAAAAACCAACAGCTGGGTCCAAGGCTTCAGAACGGGCGTGGAACTCCCGGAGGACTCACACGCTTCAGCTGTGCACAAAGCACCTCTCCTTTCCGAGGCTGCATGGCAGCACACGAGGAGAAAAATCAGAGTTCCTCCTGATTTCCTACGCTTGCCCTGCATCATTTATCCAGAACCTCCTACAAGTGCAGTGAGTGAGAGGAGACAGATCAAGTGTGGTTCTGGATATTCTGTTTTCTCTCAAATTCTCCCACTCCTGAAACAGTGCTGACCTGCAGGTGAGACCACACCTGATGTCCCCCAGGCCTCTCCTCTGGGCTGGAGCAGCTCCACCATTAACAATTCCTTTTCCCATTGCAGGAGTCCCCTTTGGTGTGGAAAAGACAGAAAGAAAGGAGAATTGGGGGTCCCCTTCTCCTTGTCCATCTTCTCAATAATTTCTGTCATTCCTCCAGCACAGATGGATCCAGGGATCCTCCAGACAGGCAGCAGCTCCCTGGATGTTGTTTGCCGCCCTTTGGGACAGTTCACTCCCATTGGAAGAGTCCTTTGTCCTCATCAGCTTCCCGTGGGGACAGGGGTTGGACATTACAGTCTTCCCCAAAGACAGCTCTTTGTCATATTTGCCTCCTTCTTGGGAAAGCTTATTGTTGCTGCTGTTATCCTGTTGGGACAGCTCTTTGTCACTGTCACTCTCCCCTTGGGACAGCTGTTTCTTGTGGTAGTCTTGGCCCTGGGATGCCTCCCAGTCACTCTGCTTGGCTCCTGGGGAGAGCTCGGTGGCATTTTCCCTTTGGGACAACTCCAAGGCACTCTTGTTATCCCCTGGGGAGAGCCCGGTGACATCTGTCCTGGGCACGCCTGTTTCTTTAGTTCATCTTCCCACTATTTGTTCTCTCCCCACTGGGACACTGAAGACAGACACCTCCAGCAGGAAGGTGCACACAGCAGTGTTCTGGAACAGGGATAACCCAAGGAGAGCACAGGAACAACAACCACTTTGTGCTCTCCTGATTGCATGAAAGATTTTCGTGTTAGAAAAAAGAACAGGGGCAGCTCTACGTGCAGACCAGCCTGACTTTTGTCAGCCCCTGGGTTCACACGTAGGAAGGAAAACCGTGAGCTCTTGAGCTGCAATGGGATGAAGAGTTTTCATTTTGGAACAGGAACTGCTGGATATCAGCCCTCTCCTTGCAGCAATTTGTTCAGCCTGGCAGAGGTGAGACATGTCCTCACTGCTCTCACAGCAAGTACTTCAATCTCAGAGCACAGCCCTAACCCGGAGAGGTTTGTCTTTTCTCCCACTCCCTGCTGCCTGGAGCCAGAGCTCCCCAGCCCACCTGAGGCGTGGTGACCGTGCACAGCCCCACCATGGCCCATCTCCCCTCACAGCCCCACAATGACATCTGACCTCACAGCCCCACCGTGGCCCATCTCTCCTCACAGCCCCACCATGACCCATCTCCCCTCACAGCCCCACCGTGGCCCATCTCCCCTCACAGCCCCACCATGACATCTCCCCTCACAGCCCCACCGTGGCCCATCTCCCCTCACAGCCCCACCATGACATCTCCCCTCACAGCCCCACCATGGCCCATCTCCCCTCACAGCCCCACCATGACATCTCCCCTCACAGCCCCACAATGACATCTCCCCTCACAGCCCCACCATGGCACCTCTCCCCTCACAGCCCCACAATGACATCTCCCCTCACAGCCCCACAATGACATCTCCCCTCACAGCCCCACCATGACATCTCCCCTCACAGCCCCACAATGACATCTCCCCTCACAGCCCCACAATGACATCTCCCCTCACAGCCCCACAATGACATCTCCCCTCACAGCCCCACTGTGGCCCATCTCCCCTCACAGCCCCACCGTGGCCCATCTCCCCTCACAGCCCCACCGTGGCCCATCTCCCCTCACAGCCCCACCATGACATCTCCCCTCACAGCCCCACCGTGGCCCATCTCCCCTCACAGCCCCACAATGACATCTCCCCTCACAGCCCCACCATGGCCCATCTCCCCTCACAGCCCCACAATGACATCTCCCCTCACAGCCCCACCATGACATCTCCCCTCACAGCCCCACCATGGCACCTCTCCCCTCACAGCCCCACCATGACCCATCTCCCCTCACAGCCCCACCATGGCCCATCTCCCCTCACGGCTGCGGCGCCGCTCGGGCGCCCCCTTGCGGAGAGCGGGGACAAGCGGGACGCTCTCCCACCCTGCTCCCTTCCTTCTCCGCTTTTCCCGCTCTCCCTCTCCCTCTCCTGCCTCTCTCTCTCTCGCCCCCTTTCTTCCCCTCCCTGCCTGTTCCTTCCCCTCTCTCTGCCTCTCTCTGTCCTTGAGCGCGGGGTCACAGCCGCGGCCCGTCCCCTCCTCTTCCTGCCGGCTCCTCCTTTTCCTGCCGGGCCCGTTAGCGGTCCGTCCCCGCGGGCCGGCCGGCGGCACCAGGTGAGGCGAGGGCGGGCCGGGGTCCAGGTGCGGGACCCTACGGAGCGGGGAGGGCGGGAGCGGCTCCTGGGGGTCCCAATCCGTCCCCCCCTTCCCAAATCCCAGCGGGGGTCGCTCGGTTCCCACTAGCCAGGGAGCAGCGCTCCCTTTCCCAGCCGGCCCCCTCGGGGGGTTGAGGGTTCTATACACGGTTCTTTAAGACCGTGTATATTTTAAGACCGTGTCTATAGGTTTATTGGAATCGGGGCTACCGACTTATGAGAAAGTCACTTTCGGAGCAATGACTGAATTTTTAAAATGTGCTTATTGATCATTCTCTTTAAGTAGTTTTATGGGGTTTTGTGGCCGTTTGGAAATCAGTTGTTATCTTTGTCTGCCGCCCAGACGGAGTGAAATTACTGGATCATAAATAAAAGGTGTTAATGAGCTCCCTTATCACAAGCTGATGATTTAATGCCTTACATGGATCAAAGGCAGCTGAAAACACTGAGGATTGATCCAGTCCCAAGTACTTGTCCTTTTCCTTCTCTGGGTATGGGCAGAAGGGCAGTTTGGGTTGTGCAGAAGATGTAAACGCTGCTTATTCTTTGATTAAGCTTGAGGAGTTGATTTGACCTAGTTTTTTTGTTTGAAAATAGAGTGATATTTCCCTCTCTGTGTCTTTAGCTCCACTGATCCAGCATTTCCCTAAGGACTTCCATGAATAAAGAGGATTTGGCTGATGTGTGACTGGTGTGTCCAGTTAGTGTTATATACTTCTACTTTGATTTTTATAAGGTCTGACTTTGTCACCTGCTGAGGTCTTGCCCTGGCTGTGTCCCCATACAACCCAGGATCATTAGAATTGCTGACAGAGTGACTCACTGCTATCGATCTGTTCTAATTCCAGGTTTATGCCCCTGCCTGGCACCAGCGAAGGAGGCTGGCCACTGCTGGGATAGAAAGGCTGGCCTAGTGAATCTATAACCTGAGTGCTGGTCCAGATGTCGCTGTGAAATACCAAAAATGTGCTGTGATGACCTCCTTTGCCAACGTACCAGGTCACAGGTCTTGAGGCATTGATCCAAGGGAGTAGGACATTGAGCTGTTGCTGAATATAGGTACAGAGGAGAAGGAAGGGATTTGTTTCAGTAGTTATTGCTCAGCATCAAGCTTATTTCCAGTTTACACTGGCATGAGTTTGATGAAAGGCAGTATAGGCAATAAAATAAACAATAGAAGAATAAAGGTGATAAAAATGCTTCCAGGGAATTCTGCAGTGCAAAACAAACCTGTGTTCCTGTTATGATACTAGGAAAAAAGTAAATTGTGAATTAATTTTCATTTACATTGTAATACTACTACTTCAATAGTAATTAATTAGAAATGTAAATTATTGCCTTTAAGCTTAAGGAGGGCAGGGTTAGATGGGCTATTGGGAATTAGGAATTGTTCCCTGGCAGGGTGGGCAGCCCTGGCACAGGTGCCCAGAGCAGCTGTGGCTGCCCCTGGGTCCCTGCCATGGCAAGGGTGGCACTGGGTGGGATTTAGGGTCACTCCCAACTCAAACCATTCTGTGATTCTGTGATTTCAATATTAATCTGTAAAAGAAAGAAATACTGCTGAATTTTAGTAGGGATTTCTTTAATATATCAGGCTAAAGATAAGACTAATGCCATGGAAATTCTTGTAAGAAAAGGATATTTACCATGATTTTTGTCCAAATGTGTCTCGGTTCTTTACAATGTAGCTGCATCTGAAGAAATCCCCGGTGGCTTTGTGTCATGCTGAGTAACAACATGGGACATTGTTTCATGGGACGGGGAGCCATGATTCCAAGGAAGCTGAAGCCGTTTCTCTGCAGGATGTTGTCGGGTTACAAACCCAAAAACGATGTCAAGGACTCTTACAAAATTCTGGAGCTGGAGGAAGGATGTTCCCTCGATGACGTCAGAAACTCCTATTGCAATCTCGCCAAAAAATACCACCCGGACAGCAGCTCCGGCATGGCCGATTCCAGGGCCTTCATAAGGGTGGAGGAGGCCTACAGGGTTGTGCTCAGCGACCTGTCAGGCAAACAGCAACCAGACCCCGGCGAGGAGGAGGAAGACCAGTTCAAATCCAAGTCCCTGCAGCACAGACACTACCTGAGCTTCGAGGGCGTGGGCATCGGCACGCCGAGCCAGCGGGAGAAGCAGTACATGCAGTTCCGCGTGGACCGCGCCACCGAGCAGGTGCTGGAGTACCAGCAGCAGCGGCTGGAGAGCCGCTACGCCGGCAGCGACCTCAGCAGGGCCAAGGACGTGCGGCAGAGCAAGAAGGTGAAGATAACTCAGGCGGTGGAACGGCTGGTGGAGGACCTCATCCAGGAGTCCATGGCCAAAGGAGACTTCGACAACCTCAGCGGCAAAGGGAAGCCTTTGCAGAAGTTCTCGCACAGCCCCCACATCGACCCCATGACCCACAACCTGAACAGGATCCTCATCGACAACGGCTACCAGCCCGAGTGGATCCTGCTGCAGAAGGAGATCCGGGAGACCATCGAGCGGCTGAGGAAGAGCATCGTGGCCTCCAGGAGGAAGCTCGGGGAGCCGATGACGCTGTCGGAGCAGAAGCAGTGGGGTCGGATTTGCGAGCAGCTCGCAGAAGACATCAGGAAGTTAAACAAGAGAGTTGACAACTTCAACCTGGTGGTGCCCATCCTGAGCAGGCAGATGGTGCATTTCAGCACCGACAAGGAAATCCTCCGAGCGCGAAAGACTTACGAGGCAGTCGCGGAAAAGGTTTCTGATTCAGACAGGAAGGAAAACGAGGGGGAAGAGGGCAAAAGGTTTGGGTGGAAGTCTTCTCTCTTGAAGTGGTTAAAACTTACACCGAAATAATTTCATACTAATTCTTCTTGTCGTGGTTTTGAATGCACTTTATTAATGAAATGTAGCGCTAGAGAAATTTCAGGTTCACTGAAAATGTCAAATCCACACTATTACACTACTTGAAGGAAATTCGGTTGTGTGATAAGCATTTGCATCGTAAATAATTATTTTAAAATATTATTAAATGAAATGTGCCAGTTTGGGTTGTGGTAGAGTTAATTTTTCTCATCATTAGGCTGGGGCTGCGTGTTGGGTTTGGGCTGGAGGCAGTGCTGACCACTCCAGGGTGTTTTTATTGCTGGGCAGGGCTTGCACAGCACCTTTTGTGCCCTTCACACCTCCCCACCCCTGAGCAGCTGCTGGCTGGGTTAAACCACAGCAGCAACAAATCAGTTCTTCTCTTGCAGGCCATTTTCCTTCTGCTGAAATCCAAATTGATGCTTCAGTTCAGCACAGGCCCTGATCACCTTTACAGGCTCTTATCACTTCAAAGGGGAAACAGAGGCATAAGAATAAGAACACATTAAAGTGGAGGCAAACGTCTTGCTGTGCCCTGTTTGACCTTTGCACTCTTATTTCAATACTTACAATACTCATGAATTTTTGGCAGGTTCTCTGCATATTTTTTAAAAGTACATTCACCTCTTTAAGGTTAAATTCAGTGGCTGTGAGGGGAGGGTTCTGGATGTCTTGGCTTGGAACGTACACACGCACAAGTCCATTTTTGCATCTTTAACACAGAAAGAGGTGTTGGAAATTTATTTATTGGTGAACACCCCGTGCCACGGGCAGGGACACCTTCCAGCTCTGTGTATGAATGCTTATTTGCATAATTTATTCTTGTTTTTAACGAAAACTGTTAATTAAAGATACTTCCCTGAAGGTCCTTTGACGTAGTACTCTCGAAAACCCCACATTTTGATTCGCATTAGGATCTGCAGGAATTGGATCAGAATTGCTGTTCAGACCAGTCCAGTGGGAGATTTCAAGAGCAAATTGAATTCATGGCACAAGGGTAAATAGAAGCCAGTTTGCAGGAAAATGGGACCCACTCTGGCTCAGGAAGAGGCATCAGCACCTTCAACACCGGAGGTGCCATGAAGGGTGAATCAGCAGAGTGAGGGATTTTTAAGTTCTTAATAAAACCACTTGGGTTTAAATGGGGCAGGCGTGACCCGGCCGAGGCACTTTAAATCAGCCTTGCACTGATGTCATCAAAACCTGCCAGGCACAAAAACCCACTTCTGCAACATTTACAGGGACGACGGAAAAAGTAATTTCCACCTTAATTTTAAGTTCAGTGTTTCAGGGCTTGTCTATAATTTTGTTGCTCTGAGCTCACGAAACCTTAAGAGCAGTGTTTAGTCAATCCTAAGGAATACCAACTACTGCACGCAGAAAATCCAGGAGAGAATGGCCTTGAGAATGAGTTTTTCTGGGTGACACTGGACTGTTAATTTGAACTTGATAAATGTTAATTTTATGATTGTGAAGAAGGGTGCAATCATTGCTGAGCCCAGATCCAAAACCACGTTGTTTATTCCCAGAACTTCCTATTTGTTGGTCTAATGACCACATGCCTTGTGGCTTGAAAGGCTTAAGTGACATCTTAATATGAAGACAAAAGATTATACACATAAATAATTCTATATATTATGAAGATACAATATTTGAGGTATCAGTTTTTCTCAGGGTGAGGAATCTGTTTCTTGCCCAACAGGACAAGCGGGAATGGCTTGAAAGTGAAAGATTTAAACAAAGCATTGAGAAGAAATTCTTCCCTTCTCTAGGCACTGTAGGTGTTGAGTCCTGCTGAGGATTTTTCTGTTTCAGAGCGGTAACATCTCGGGATGAACGTGGAGACACAGAGAAGGGTCTGAGGAGAAGTAAGAGCAGGGCATCTTGTAAAAGAAATACGCAAGTGATAAATCTTTATTCTTAGTGCACCCCTGAGGGAGCAGGGAGCGCGGTGTCTCTGGGCTCGGTGGAACATGGCGTGTGCGTGGAAGTTGAGGTTAAAAAGGAAGGAGAGAGGGCTCTGAGTACAATCTGATTCTTTCAATTCCACGTCTGTGAGGTGTGCCCTCTAATCCTCAAAATCCTTTTCTTTGCCCAGGGCTTTTATTCAACATCTGCCTTTTGTCACTTACTTGTTTTGCTGTTTTAGATGGGGTGTGTTCCGCAATGAGTTTATTGACGTGGTTTTTTTTACCCCTGTATTGCTTCTCCTTCCAACCCAGACCATTCCGTGACTGATCCTATGAACTGGAATTTATCCATGTTTATTAATTCCGCTCCGTTTCACTAAACCAGACACCAGACTGAGGTTTAAGAGCATTTAGGGGTGAACTTTATCTATTCCAACATGGGAGCGACAGTATTGTGCTGCTCCCGTGGGGCAGCTATGAAAAACGCCAATCGCTTGTTTTTAGAAATTTTAAAAGTTTAGTGACAAAAAACGGTTATAAAAATAGTGATACAATTAGAGTAATAAAAATTTAGAGTTAGGGCAATTACAAGACAATAAAAAGCAAAGAATTACGGACGTCTGGATGTTTTTTGACACTAAACTACCAAAAACACGCCTTGTGAACAAAGGAATAACCCTTAAAAGCCACAGCCTGCTGCATATTCATACATCTCATACACGATGCATAAATTCCTTGCAAATTAAGAACTTTCCTGGTTTTTGTCAACTTCTTCCCCTTAATCCTGGTGGCTCCATAAAGACGGGAGAGAAGGTGGAAGAATGTTTGTCTTTTCTGATAAGGAAGCAGTAACTCTTTACGTGCCCTTTCACTGTTATATCTGTGCAAAGAATTTCTTGATTATCTCATCTCTTTCTTGAGCTAGTTAAAAAGTATCTTACATAGCACAGTTTCTATTTTAACATTGTGTTATAACCTAAAAATACTATATATCTATATATCTATATCTATAGATATATTTTTTAATATATATTTTATATATATATAAAAATTAGACAGCAGAGCCCAGTGCTGTGGAACGGGGAGAACTGAAAGTGAAAGTGCAGGAAATTACTGAAATAAGTGGGAAAAAGACAGTGGGTGTAGCAGAAATGTTCACACAAGCCCCTGATATATATTTATATATATATATAACCTAAAAACACACTACTTATAGCTTCTATTTTAACATTGTGTTATAACCTAAAATATATATATATATATATATAATATATATATATATATATATATATATATAACCTAAAAACACATTACTTATAGTTTCTATTTTAACATTGTGTTATCACCTAAAAATACTATATATATATATATATATATATATATATCCTAAAAACACACTACTTATAGTTTCTATTTTAACATTGTGTTATCACCTAAAAATACTATATATCTATATCTATATCTATATCTATATCTATATATCCTAAAATATATATCCTAAAATATATATATATCCTAAAAACACACTACTTACGAAAATTAACACAGCGTAACTTTCTAACATTACACATACAGTATTCATTGCAATATTTGCGGAAAGCCAATCGTGAGACACGCATGTTCCACAGCAGCGGAGGAGGCCGCGGGTCGTTCCCGGCCGCGTGGAGGCGGCTCTGGGGCCTGAGGGGGCCGTGAGGGGGCGGCCATGGCGGGAGCGGCCCCGGCCGTGAGGGAGAGGGGCGGGGCCTGCGGGGAAAGGCGGGAGAGCGCCGGCCCCGCCTCTTCCCGCCCCGCCCCGAGCGGGAAGGGGCGGTGCTTGCGGCGTGCGGCGCCGCATTGACCAATCACACCGCTCCGTTCCTTACCCGGCCCCTGGCTGACGCGCGGCGCTCGGATCTGATTGGTCAGAGGGCGCGTCAGTCAGGGGGCTCGGTGCCCTCAGGCGGAAGCGTCTCGCCCGGGAGCGGGTACGTGCGGCCGGGCCGGGCCGGGACCGGGACCGGGACAGGGACAGGGACAGGGACAGGGACAGAGAGCGGCATGGGGGGCGAGAGAGACAGCGGGAGCCGGGCCGCTCCCCTGGGACACCGGCACGTCCCGGTGTGTCACGGATTGTCCGGCCCTGAGGCCGCACCGCCGGTGCTCCGCGGGCAGCTGGGGTGTGTGGGGGGAGTTAACGGAGAAAATGGCTCGTTTTGTCCAAATCGCAACGTCTTTGGTCGGGCCCTAGGGGCTCCTGGCGGGGCTCGTCCTGCCCCGTCACGGCCCGGTCCCACGGCGAGCGCAGCGATGGGCTTGAGTCAGAGTCGGCCTCTGGAGAATTGCGAAATCGAGGTTTTGTGGGTTTTTTTTTTTTGGTTTTTTTTTTTTTTTCCTCCGCCTCCTCAAGTCTTCCAAGTTTACTAGCGCTCTTAAAGAACCCCCGCTGCGGGCAGTTCTGGGGCTGAGCAGCAGTAAAGGGATAAGTCATGGGTTGGGTTGGGTTGGGTTGGGTTTTGGGGACCCTAAATCGACCCCAAATCCCACCCAGTGCCACCCCTGCCGTGGCAGGGACACCTCCCACTGTGCCAGGCTGCTCCTCAGTGTCCAGCCTGGCCTTGGGCACTGCCAGGGATCCAGGGGCCTTGTAAAGAACATAAATATCATTAATATCCCTTTTTAATAAGCTTGCCACACAGCCTTGGTTTTGTATAAATTCATTTAAAACTTCCTGGTTTTTTTTTTTGTTTTTTTTTGTTTTTTTTTTCTCTTGTCTTTCTGTAATTACTTAAAAATTAGACAGCAGAGCCCAGTGCTGTGGAACGGGGAGAACTGAAAGTGAAACTGCAGGAAATTACTGAAATAAGTGGGAAAAGGACAGCGGGTGTAGCAGAGATGTTCACACAAGCCCCTGATATACTTTTCATCCTCCGTGCATGTGGGGAAATGTGTGACCTGAAGGGGATTCTGATGAGTTGCTTGTGGAGGGTACAACTTCTTCAAGGAAAACTTGAGTATTCTTCATGCCTTTGAGTTTCTTCCCTTTCTCCTTCTGACTTTTCCTCTCTTTGGAAACAGGGGGGTTCTGTTCTTTACTAACCCCACGCTAAGGCATTTTTCTTCCTGCGGGCTCTTTGTATTTCCTTGCAGCTGCTTGCAGTGAACTCGGCTGACGTGGGGAGAGAAGGGCTGGATTTCAGGTGCAGACGTGGAGCTGCCGCGGTGTTTTCTGTCTGCACAGCAGACCGCGGGGTTTGCTCTCGGTGCTGGCGCCTGCCAGGGGTGGCTTTTGCAGCTCCAGTGGTGCTCGCCTCGCTCGGAGTCTCCAGTTTGTTCCTGCAGACGTGTTTTTGTTTGCTGGGCGGGGTGGGGAGCGTTCCTGTGTGCCCTTGGGAGGGGAGGAGGCTGATGGAGGGAAGGACAAGGGCTTTGCCTGCGTCCTCCCGGGTGGAAGAGTTTAAACCAGAGAGTGACTCCTGAATTAGCCAGGTGGGAAATTCCAGCTGAAGGCGTCTGCCTCCACCGGGGGGCTGTGTGTGGGGAGGCCCCTGGGCTGGCAGCTGTCCCTGCTAATCCTCCTGGGGACAAACCTCAGCCTTGTGCTGTCCGTGGAGCCTCGGCTTTGCTGTGGGGCTGGGATTGTAAATGCAGTTTATTGTTTTCTTCCTCTTTTTCTAAGGAATTGTGGAGAATTACGGGTCATGGAATGGTTTGGGTAGGGAGGGACCTCAAATCCTACCCAGTGTCACCCCTGCCATGGCAGGGACACCTCCCACTGTGCCAGGCTGCTCTGGCAATTCCATCCCAGCCCCTGCCCACCCTGCCAGGGAACAATTCCCAATTCCCAGTCTCCCATCCAGCCCTGCCTTGCTTCAGCTTAAAGCCATTCCCTGTGTGCTCTCCCTCATTCCCTGGAAATTGTCTCTCTCCAGCTTTCCTGGGGCTCCTCCAGGCCCTGCAAGGCCACCCTGAGCTCAGCCCAAAGCTTCTCCTGTGCAGGTGAACAATGCCAGCTGTGCCAGCCTTTCCTCCCAGCAGAGCTGCTCCAGCCCTCTGCTCATCCTGGAGCCTCCTCTGGGCTCTCTGCAGCAGCTCCAGCTCCTCCCTGGGCTGGGACAGGGCTGGGGCAGCTCTGCAGGTGGGCTCTCACCTGTGGGGGCACAATCCCAATCCCACCCCTTTCCTACTTCTTGTTCCCAACCTCTGCCTCTCTGATTTGCTTCATGGCCCTTTTTTCCCACAGGGGTGTTCTCTTGAGGTCCCCTGGGAGGATCTCTCCCCTCCCCTGTATCAGTGCATTCCTTTTCTCTGCCCTATTAAATCCAGGATATTTTAGCTGGATTTCTTGGAAACCTTTTGAGGAGTGGCCCACCCCTTTTGGGTTGTCCCTGTTACCAGAGCAGCTGGGGCTGCCCCTGGATCCCTGGCAGTGCCCAAGGCCAGGTTGGACACTGGGGCTGGAGCAGCCTGGCACAGTGGGAGATGTCCCTGCATGGCAGGGCTGGCACTGGGTGGGATTTAGGATCCTTCCCAACCCAAAGCATTCCATAATTCCCTGTTTCCCTGCAGCCACTCCCAGTCAAGGCCCCTCAGCTCCACAGTGGGGACAGCAGCAGGAACCGTGAGAGTTCCAGTGTGGGCGGGTGAGGAACTGGGAGGGGAAAGCAGGAATTGCTGCAGGAGAGGGACGGACACAGCTCTGAAGAGGAACAAAGAAAGGGGAGCCATTTAAGAGTGGAAAATGAGGAAGGGCTTCAGGAGCAGTTGTAAATCAGCTGAGGGAGCTGGGAAGGGGCTGAGCCTGGAGCAAAGGAGGCTCAGGGGGGACCTTGTGGCTCTGCACAGCTCCTGCCAGGAGGGGACAGCCGGGACAGGGCTCAGAAAAAGGGACAGGAGGAGAGGGAACGGCCTCAGGCTGGGCCAGGGCAGGCTCAGCTTGGCCAGCAGCAGGAATTTCCCCATGGAAAGGCTGCTCAGGCCTTGGCAGGGGCTGCCCAGGGAGCTTTAGAGTCACTGTCCTGGGGAGTGTTCAGCAGGGGTCTGGACAGGGTTTAGGGTGGCGCTGGGTGGGACTGGATGATCTCAAAGGGCTGTTCCCACCCTGATGATCCTGGAATTCTGTAGAAGCGCAGCAATTCCCTGTGAAAGCTGTGGGATGAGCAGGGATCTGACCATTGCCAGGGAAAGGTGAGAGGAGAATTATTGAGGAGAATGACCAGATGGCTGAGCCCAGGTGCTGCACAAATTAAAATAACTTTGGGATTTGAAGCAGCCTCACAAGGGTGGGTTTCTGGAGGACAAACTTTTGGATCGTGTTCCAGGAGGTGACCTGTGTTTGTAGCATAGACAAACTGTTTATTGATTGATTTTTATTCCACTTCTTCTCACTGCTGTTATTAAGCAGAAACTGTTCTCCATCAGTCTGTGCTGTCACACAGTCGTGAAGGACATTTTTGTTAGTCTTTACCAAATGGCTGGAAATGAATTATGGCAGGTTGGGAAACGCAGAAGTTGACAGTATTGAAACAAATTGGAATGGTGCTAAGAGCAGTTGTGAGTCAGTTAATTAACTTTGTTTTCCTCTTCCCATATTTAAGGTTATCTGTGATCTTTTCTCTGTGCAGCAAGACCTTCTTTACCCTCAGAATCAGGGTTTGATTTGCTCAGTTGGGCTCTTTTTCTCTGTGTTAAAAAGGCAGTAAATCATATTATCTGTTAGATTGGAGACTGGAAACATTAGTGTTTAATTGAGACTCCTTGACATGACTTAAGGACCAAGTTCTGCCATAAGCTTTTGGGTTGTGTGGTGATTTTCTTTTGTAGTTCTGTGTAAGGGAGGTTGTTCTGTGAATGTAGCTCAGTACAGCATCAATAGAGTTTATCATGGAGTGGTTTGGGTTGGGAGGGCTTGAAAACAATCTCGTTCCCTCTCCTGCCTTGGCGGGGGCAAATTCCACTGGAAGGTTCTATATAAAAACCTGAATTCTGTAAAAACCCCCAGACTGTAGCTCACCAGAGCTGTCCAACACCTCGAGATGTTCCTGATTGATACTGAGAGTCTGCCTGGAGCAGAGGCTGGACAGAGCTAAAGCAATAAAGCAGGGATTTATTAAAAAGCCCTCACAGGATTCACCTTGGGCAATGCAAGAGCCCAGCCAGGGCTCACCCAAGATGGACTCAGAGTCAGGAGTTCTCACACTTTTATAGGTTTTCCACTTCCCTATTGGGGTTCATTGTCCAATTCCAGCCCCAGGTGGTGCAGTCCCACCCTCCCAGATTGCTCCCCTCATTTTGCTGCTGTTTGCACTTTTTGGGGCTGAAGCTGCAGCGGTGTCCTTGGTTCTGGGGCTGGAAAAGGAATGTTCTGTGTGCCTGAGCTGTGAGGGGAGCTTGCTGACACTCCATGTGGAGCTCAGAGCTCCACACTAATGCAGTGTACAGCTGCATAATGCACTACAGAATCTGGAAGGTGTGAAAGCCCAAACTGAAGGCATCAATCCTGACCTCACCCTTGGCTGTGTTTCAGGCACTCAGGAACGGCTGTTGATGGAAGAGTCCAGCGGAGAGTGCCGGGCCAGCGGGGCAGCAAGAGCCGTGGCCAGGGCAGCGTGAGCCGTGGCCAGGGCAGCGTGAGCCGTGGCCAGGGCACTGTGAGCCGTGGCCAGGGCACTGTGAGCCGTGGCCATGGCAGGGTTCCTGGACAATTTCCGCTGGCCAGAGTGCGAGTGCATCGACTGGAGCGAGCGCCGCAACGCCATCGCCTCCATCGTGGCCGGGGTGCTGGTGAGCCACAGACAGTCACACTTGTGCCTCAGGTTCTGCCAGTTCTCCCTTTTTAACTTCCCCAAAGCCAGCCTGTTCCTCCCAGGGCTCGCTGGGGGGTTGTCAGCAGCGTTTTCACCAAGTCCTGTGTGACGTTGCTGATCGTGAGCCACTTCTGCCCTCTCTTCTTGAAAAGAAATTCCCCGTGGATTTCCTGCAGAATTGGATCTGTTAGAACTGCTCTGTTCTGCACCGTCTCCATCTCATGTGTGTTTAGAGTCTGGATTCTTGTTCTTAAGGGGAAGAAGGAACAGGGAATTTCACGGAAATTGCACAGGGAATTTCATAGAATCCCAGAAGGGTTTGGGTTGGGAGGGACCTCAAAACCCATCCATGGCCAGGGACACCTTCCACTGTCCCAGGCTGCTCCCAGCCCCAATGTCCAGCCTGGCCTTGGACACTGCCACAGCTGCTCTGGGCATAAATTTATCCATACCCCACTCCTTAATTTGCACAGAAAGTGTGGCTGATTCCCAAGCACTCCTCTGAGAACAGGAACGCTGGGATTTGTGCAGGCACTGCCCATCGAGCACATTTAAATCACTGTCCAGAACTGGTGCTTGTTAGAAGCCAGTTAAGGCAGTGCTGTCCAGACCACTGGCCTGCTTTCCCTGGCTGTCCCGTGCCCCCCAGGCTCACCCCCTGTGTCTGTGCCCAGTTTTTCACAGGCTGGTGGATCATGATCGACGCTGCCGTGGTTTATCCCAAGCCGGAGCAGCTGAACCACGCCTTCCACACCTGCGGGGTCTTCTCCACGCTGGCCTTCTTCATGTGAGTGCTGGCCACGCGTCACATAACCCCCAGGAGCTACACCAGGCTTAGTGACAGTGTGTCCAGCATGGATAAATCAGAGAATCAGGGAATGGGTTGGGTTGGAGGGACCTTAAATCCCACCCAGCGCCAGCCCTGCCATGGCAGGGACACCTCCCACTGTGCCAGGCTGCTCCAGCCCCAGTGTCCAGCCTGGCCTTGGGCACTGCCAGGGATGGAGAAATCAATTCTTACCTCAATATGAAACAATTGGCTGCATTTCCCTCAGTTTTTACAATTTTTACAGCTGTTCCTTGCCCAAAACTTCCTCAGATGGGAGGGGTAACAATAGCCTGGCTCTTGTCGTGGAGATGTAAATAAAAGTAACAACTTTTATTGAATCATTCAATATTGGCAAAAAAGAAGGATGACTTGGGATCTGTGACTACACAGAATGCCAGGGAATTTTCCCAGAATTTGTCACGTCTTAAAAAAAAAAAAAAAAAAAAAAAAAAAAAAAAAGCTGGGGTTTTACTTAGAACTCTGAATTGATTTTCTGTAATCTGAAGTGTATCTCCTTTTTTTGCCCCCAGGATAAATGCTGTATCAAATGCACAGGTGAGAGGAGACAGCTACAGTGATGGATGCTTAGGAAGAACAGGTAAATTAACTCTACAATGATCATTTACCTGCTGGGGTTTTTCCCAAGTGATGGTGAAATGAATAATCAGACGATAAGGAGTAGGAGAGCACTTCTGTGAATTAATTTCTTTACAGAATTAACCCTTGGAGATGAGTGCTGGCTTTGTTAGAAAGGGAACTTGGTGAGATTCAATTTGTGGATGTCTTGGCTTCCTAAACTTTCCCTGGATAGCTCCTGGGAGAAATCAGTTCCTGCCTGGGGGTGGCTCTGGAGCAGGCATTCCCTAGGGATGTGTCACAAACATTTCCATTTCCCCTGTGTCACTGCTGTGGGTGTCCTGTCCTCTCTGCTTCTGTTCATAATTCCCTTTCTATTTCCCATGTGGATCCCAGCAGCCTTTTCCATGGGATTGGTAAATTTGGAGGGATTTGCTGCTATTTGAAGTGGCCTCTGGTGCTTTTTTGTGTGTCATTCATGTTCCAGCTCCAGAGAAATTTAGCACAGGAATATCTTTCCTCCCCAGTGACTGAGCAGGTGGATTTTGTCCTTGATCCTTGTGTTTAACCCTTTCCATTTGTGCCTTTAGTGAGATCATGTGTTCCATCCTCCCAGAGGAGCAGCTGCATTGCCTGTCCCTGGGGATAAAATTCCACATTTCACTCTTCCCTGCAGGGGCTCGGATCTGGCTCTTCATCGGCTTCATGCTGATGTTTGGATCACTCATTGCTTCCATGTGGATTCTCTTTGGAGCATATGTTACACAGAGTAAGTTTGGGTATTTGCTCCTCTAGGAAAGTACTTTTCTTGCCAGCTTTTGGCAGGAAATCCACAGGGATGGAAGCCTGTGGTCTCTGGAAAATCTGAGCCACAGCATCCAGGTTTTAGTCTGAGATTGACACTGGAATATCCTGTTAAACCCAGCTCCCAGTAGCTGGGATATCCTGTTAAACCCAGCTTCCAGTAGATGGAATATCCTGTTAAACCCAGCTTCCAGTAGCTGGAATATCCTGTTAAACCCAGCTCCCAATAGCTGGAATATCCTTTTAAACCCAGCTCCCAGTAACTGGAATATCCTGTTAAACCCAGCTCCCAGTAGCTGGAATATCCTGTTAAACCCAGCTCCCAATAGCTGGAATATCCTGTTAAACCCAGCTCCCAGTAACTGGAATATCCTGTTAAACCCAGCTCCCAGTAGCTGGAATATCCTCTTAAACCCAGCTCCCAGTAGCTGGAATATCCTGTTAAACCCAGCTTCCAGTAGATGGAATATCCTGTTAAACCCAGCTCCCAGTAACTGGAATATCCTGTTAAACCCAGCTCCCAGTAGCTGGAATATCCTGTTAAACCCAGCTCCCAGAATATCCTGTTAAACCCAGCTCCCAGTAGCTGGAATATCCTGTTAAATCCACCTGCCAGAACTAAAGAACTGAGTGTTTCCTCTGTTCCTCCTCTGCAGACACTAATGTGTACCCTGGATTAGCAGTGTTTTTCCAGAATGCATTAATATTTTTCAGGTAAGTTACCCAGGCAAATTCCCCTCTTTCCAAAGGGACTTTCCTGCTTCCAAACATTGGTACTCCTGGAAAAGCAGCTCTGTTTTCTACTCCCTTTGCTGCAGAGCTGAGAGACAAGGTTTGGTTTGCCCCTGCCCAGGCTCTTTGCTCCCTCCCACTCCTGTTGGTCCAGCTGTCTCTGCTCCCTCTGGATGTGCAGCTCTGGAATGTGGGTGGCCAGGGATGCAGAGTTTTCTGGATGAGGGATTGCCAGTGTCTTTGGAGAATGGCAATCATTCACCTCTGTCCTACAATCCCTTGGCTCCCCTCCCAGCAGAGCCAGCTGGGGGATTCCATTCCCCTTTTCCAGACTATTTCACACCAATGGCTCAGGTCTCTGGTACTTGATATTCCCTGTATTTCCTTTCACTGGCTGAGTTTGCAGTTATAAAGAGTGAGAATTCCTTTTTGTTAAGAGCATGCTGGTGTGTTTTGTAACAGCACACTGGATTTATTTCAAATAATATTATTAAATCTATCATGTAACAGATGAAAATCGATTTGGAGTCTCTAATAACTCCTTTTAGCTGTGGAATGCATTTTGCAATCCACATATTTTATTAATAAAAGGCACTCAAAGTGTTGAACAGTGTCAGCTCCAAGATCAATCACTGAAAGTTTCATCTCACCTCCTTTCTTCTTTCAATTCCTGGCTGATCCTTTTCCTTCCAGCCCCACAGCAGATGCTCTGCAGTGACCTGGGTGGATGGGCTCTGGGAAATGAGAGATATTCCTGCAGGAAACAGCAGCTCCTAAATCCCCTCTGGGATTGAAAAGGGAAACTGCTGAAGGCAGATTTTGTGCCTGAAGTTTTTTGTCTTATTTAGAATCCCAGAAGGTTTGGGTTTGAAGGGACCTTAAATCCCATCCAGTCCCACCTGGGCAGGGACACCTTCCCCTGTCCCAGGTGGCTCCAAACCCTGTCCAGCCTGGCCTGGGACACTGCACGGGGCAGCCACAACATGTGGCATTTTGGAAATCCAATTGTGATATGGATCTGATTCTCTACCACTTTCTGATTTGTTCATAAAAATGGAATTGTTTAGGTTTTATCCCAGCACATCCTGTCATGCTGAGCTGATTCCCAGGTGCCAGATGAGACTTGCTACTCTGGACTCCTGGAATTTCCTAACTGCCAGGCTCTTCCTTCAGAAGGGCTGTGAGAATGGGTGTTTTTCTCTTTGAGCTTCAGCTGGCTCCCACAGTTCCAGCCATGCACAGGAAACCAAATATAAACACCAAATCCTGATCTGACTAAAAGTTCAGGGCTGGGCTGTTGATTTGCACAGGGTGAGATTTAAGGATACTGTTATCATTACCCTACGCTGATTTTTATTTCTTTCCTTTTTTTCCCCTCAGCACCCTGATCTACAAGTTTGGGAGAACAGAAGAGCTGTGGGGCTGAGCTCCCTGCTGGCTCGGTCCATAGTTGCCATGTGGTTCTTGTCTGTAGATAATTCCCAGTCCTTTGTCCTTGGTTTGCTTCCCAAACTGGTGGAAGTGAGACAATTGCAGGCTCTGTCCGAAGCTCCTCCGTGGCCAGGACACGCTTGTGGATATGTGCATAGGACAGCACCCATCATTTCAAAGGGAATGGCAGGCTGCCAGGCTTTCCTGCTGCAAGCTCCAGGCTTTCTCCTCCACATCCCTGCCTTGCCATCAGCTTCCTCCTCTTCCAAAGCTCCACCCGTGTCCGGGGCTTCAGGGAACACTTAGTGAGCAAACAGGACAGAGCCCATCCCAGAGCAGGGGCCCTGCTGGGATAAGAGCTGATTTTAAACATTTTATATTATTGTTCAGGTAAATATAAAATAGATTTTTTTTTTTCTTCTTTTGGTAAAAGGTTATGGGTTTTTAAGCAAGTCCCTACACTCAGCAGGTTGTGCATGGCAAAGCAAAGTGTTCCTGACTCGTGATGGCTCTGGCACAAAGGACATTTGCTGGCACCACAGTCCTTGGAATTAATTTCATGCTGCTCAGTGTAAGAGATACCAGTTGGTATTTAATGTATTTCCTGATATTAGAATAAAAAAACTCCAACAAACTGACGCCAGTTGTACTTGATATAAAGAATAAATGAGTCAGAGCAATGTAGCAACCTGGCTAATTGGGCAAGTGTCACTGTCTCCAGGGAAGCTTGTTTGCTGATAAATGAGTTTTCCTGACTTGTTCCCTCTCTGCTTAAAAGGATGTGGGATATGGATGGATTTAATGCTCAGTCCAACCTTGTAATAATTTCAAATTTCAGTAAATTCTAGCAGTGACTCACACCCAGTTTTAGGGCTGCTACTGCCCCAGTTAAAATTTATTTATCTCTTACATTTTATGGCCGTTTCCATTAATGAATTATTGAAATCCAGTTTCATCTCAGTGGGGTGAAACAGAAAGTGAGGCTGAGGATGTTTGATGTCCCTGGAGTGTCCCTGTAGATCCATTTGCTGGGGTGAGTCCTTCTCACGAGTTCTCTGTGGTTTTTACAGCATTTGCCTCTCCCCTGGCTCCCAAGGCTTCTACAGCCTCCCCATATCCAAGCTGCTGCCTCGGTGGTGTCAGGAGCTGAGTGGAAATGCTGTGCTGGGAACTGGGAACTGTTTGTCACCTGCTCTGGGTGGGAATTGCTGCAGGGGCAGGAGCTGGGGCCAGTTCGGAGCTGCCCTTGTGCCCTGGCTGCAGGAAGCCCATCCCACTGCTTGGAATTCCAGAAAGCTGCAGTAAAAGTGAACTCAGGTGCTCCAAACAGTGAATTTTGTACAGCAGCTCACCTTTGCACAAGGCCTGCCCCACACAGTAAAGGCAGGCTGTGGTCCAGGCCTCTCAGGTTGCTTGCCCAGGAGCTTGGGAATGTTTGTTGGGTTCTTTAGGAGGTCAGGCCTGGAACTAATCCCTGGAACTACTCCCAGTGCCAGGAGCTTGAGCCTGGACTTGCAACTCAAACGTGCAAGCCAGGCTGGGAGAGCTGGGGGTGCTCACCTGGAGAGGAGAAGCTCCAGGGAGAGCTCAGAGCCCCTGGCAGGGCCTGAAGGGGCTCCAGGAGAGCTGCAGAGGGACTGGGGACAAGGCCTGGAGGGACAGGAGCCAGGGAATGGCTCCCACTGCCACAGGGCACTTTTACACCTCACAAGCCAAGGGGACAGGGAGGGCTCAGTGACAGCAACCCTGGAGCTACTCCCACTAAATGCTTTTTAATTGTTTGTGTAAAAATATTTAACACCACACTCCCTGATACAAGTCCAGTGCAGGGTTTATTCAGGAATACACACAGATACTCCCAGGGGGTTTTAACCTTGTTTCTGTCCTCTGGCTGAGTTTGGTGGTTCCTTTTTCTGAGCTGTGGGTGTGGGTGATTAAAGCAAACCTGGTGCTGACCTGGCAATGCCTACACGAGTCAGGCTTCCCTGGAGCTCCCCTGTCAGCAGCCTGATCCCAAGGGATTAGATCTGTTCTGCAAGGAAACACCTGCTGAAGCTTTTGGCAGCTGCTGGCCTGGGCTGTTCCTGTAAAGGCTGGGGCACCTCAGCTCTGCCAGGGCCCTCCAACCAGGCACTTCCAAAAAAACCCCCCACTTTTTTAATTGTTTTTTTAAACAATTAGTATCAAACCCAGGGGGAAAAAAATCAAATAACCCCATTTTTTTTTTTTTTTAGTACAGAAGAGGTTCACTTGTTCTTTGTGCTTTATTGGACACTCCAGACCCCACAGGGGCTGATGTGGGGTTTAACCTGGGCTCTTCTGCTTTAAGGCACTAAAATCAGAACTCTCAGTCACCTTCCCTTCTGCTGGTGCTCAGCAAGAGGTTTTAGTGTCTGATAGTGACTGATACACATTGGAAAAACCCGAGGCAAAATTCCTTTTGGGGCTTTTGTGGTGTGCAGGGCCCTGGCCGGGCTGCAGCAGCAGATTAATGCTTCCAGGAGGGTGGGAGGAGGCAGATAAGAGCAGAGCTCTCTGGGAGGGGCTCCTGGCACAGGTTCATCCCGAGGAAAGTACCCACACATATCTTTTTAGTTTGTCCTGCACTTAAAATGAATCAGGAAAGCAGGCTGGGGTGGGTGTGATGGGAGTATTATTGGCAACAGAAACAAAACCAGCATAAATGGAATTGCAGCTCTTCACTCCCTGGAAGATCCCAGGTTATCCCACAACAATAAAGTGCAGTTATTCCTCCAAGCTGGGGTGGGGATTCACCCCTTTTATCCACCTGTCTCCAGGCAATTTAGTGTTCCTTTCCTTCCCCTTCCACGTTCCCTCTTCCCAGCGCTTTGGGCAGAGCGAGGAGCTGGGGGAGCTGGGCAGAGGCCCCTGGAGCATCAGGGTGTGTGTTCAGGATGGTCCTGTGAGCCCAGGGAATGTCCTGGGACCCCAGGGAATGTCCTGTGAGCCCAGGCTCTGTGTTCAGGATTCTCCTGTGACCCCAGGGAATGTCCTGTGATCCCAGAGTCTGTGTTCAGAATGGTCCTGTGACCCCAGGGATTCTCCTGTGATCCCATGTCCATGTTCAGGATTCTCCTGTGATCCCAGGCTCTGTGTTCAGGATTCTCCTGTGCCCCCAGGGTCCATGTTCAGGATTCTCCTGTGACCCCAGGTCCATGTTCAGGATTCTCCTGTGATCCCAGGCTCTGTGTTCAGGATTCTCCTGTGATCCCAGGGTCCATGTTCAGGATTCTCCTGTGATCCCAGGGTCTGTGTTCAGGATTCTCCTGTGATCCCAGGTCCCTGTTCAGGATTCTCCTGTGATCCCAGGGTCCATGTTCAGGATTCTCCTGTGATCCCAGGGTCTGTGTTCAGGATTCTCCTGTGATCCCAGGTCCCTGTTCAGGATTCTCCTGTGATCCCAGGGTCCATGTTCAGGATTCTCCTGTGCCCCCAGGGTCCATGTTCAGGATTCTCCTGTGATCCCATGGTCTGTGTTCAGGATTCTCCTGTGATCCCATGGTCTGTGTTCAGGATTCTAATGTGATCCCAGGGTCCATGTTCAGGATTCTCCTGTGTCCCTAGGGAATGTCCTGTGACCCCAGGTCCATGTTCAGGACTCTCCTGTGATCCCAGGCTCTGTGTTCAGGATTCTCCTGTGACCCCAGGTCCATGTTCAGGATTCTCCTGTGATCCCAGGCTCTGTGTTCAGGATTCTCCTGTGACCCCAGGCTCTGTGTTCAGGATTCTCCTGTGATCCCAGGCTCTGTGTTCAGGATTCTCCTGTGATCCCAGGTCCATGTTCAGGATTCTCCTGTGATCCCAGGCTCTGTGTTCAGGATTCTCCTGTGACCCCAGGCTCTGTGTTCAGGATTCTCCTGTGATCCCAGGCTCTGTGTTCAGGATTCTCCTGTGATCCCAGGTCCATGTTCAGGATTCTCCTGTGATCCCAGGCTCTGTGTTCAGGATTCTCCTGTGACCCCAGGCTCTGTGTTCAGGACTCTCCTGCCAGCAGCCTCTGGACAGTGCTGGGGCAGGTGACACTCACTGCCCTGGCCCTGGAGGTGCTGGGTGAAGGATCCTCACCCTCCTGGCCACCTCCTTCTCCAAGCACAAGAGCCTGGGGCTCCTCCTCAGCAGGACTGTACAGCTCCTCCAAGCCATCAAAGCCAGGGTCCCTGAGGAACTGGAAAAAAGCACAAAATTCCAGGTTAGGTCCTGTTAGAAATCCCAGAGCCAACAAACTGCTCCAGCCCAGAATCCACAGCAGGAGCTGCTACCTGGACATCCCATCCTGGGCTTCCTTGAAATTAAACTAAACAAGGAGAATGTTAAAAAAACCTTATTTCTGTGGGGAAAAGAAATAAATTATCCCTCCAGTATCCCTTCAAGTGAGTTAAAGCAGCTGCAGTTCCTCGTTGGCTCTTTGGGGCTATTTTAATAAATTTTGGCCAACCTTTCCACGTCAGTTGAAATTCCTTTGAGTTAGGAACAAACCACTTCCAGCTGGGAGATCCTCAGCTGCAGGAATGCAGCAGCCAGGGGCTGCTCTGGTCAGTGCCAGGCCAGTGGGAGCTGCAGCTTCTCCTGTCACCACAACCCCCTCTGCTCCCCTTCCCTCCAAACCCAACCCAGCAGCTTTCCCAGGGAATAAATCAAAATGAAGGCTGGTCATCAGAGCAAGCAGCTCTAGAAAAGTGGGACAAATTAAATCAGGTTTCAGTTCAGGCCCCACTTGCTCTGCAAGTCACAACAAGGCCAATGAGCCACGGGATTACTCTTCCAAAAACCCAAACAGATCCCCTGCAGCCAGTTCCAGACAGGAGCAAAGCTCAGCTTGGCTTTCCTGCCCTGAGCCCCAGATCCTGCTGGGATATCCAGGAGTGCCCTGCAAACCCACAGGAGTGCCCTGCAAACCCACAGGAGTGTCCTGCAAACCCACAGGAGTGCCCTGCAAACCCACAGGAGTGCCCTGCAAACCCACAGGAGTGCCCTGCAAACCCACAGGAGTGTCCTGCAAGCCCACAGGAGTGCCCTGCAAACCCACAGGAGTGCCCACAGAACTGCCTTCAGTGCCTCAGCATCCCCCATCGTGGGCCAGGAGAGGCCCCAGGCTGATCCCTTTAATAAATTCACATTTTCAACACTCTGCCAGCTCCCTTCTTTCCCTTCTTTCCCGCCCCATGCCAGGCTGATCCCTTTAATAAATTCAAATTTTAAACACTCTGCCAGCTCCCCTCTTTCCCTTCTTTCCCTTCTTTCCCTTCTTTCCCTTCTTTCCCTCTCTGTCCTGCCCCGTGCCAGGCTGATCCCTTTTATTAATTCACATTTTAAAACTCTGCCAGCTCCCTTCTTTCCCTCTCTGTCCTGCCCTGTGCCAGGCTGATCCCTTTAATAAATTCACATTTTCAACACTCTGCCAGTCCCTTCTTTCCCTTCTTTCCCTTCTTTCCCTTCTTTCCCTCTCTGTCCTGCCCCATGCCAGGCTGATCCCTTTTATTAATTCACATTTTCAACACTCTGCCAGCTCCCTTCTTTCCCTCTCTGTCCTCTCTGAATACCCTGCACAATTATTTTTGAATTATTGTTTTAATACCCAGAACAACTTTTTTTTAAGACCCTGTACAGTTATTTTTAAAATTATTTTAAAACTCAGAACAGTTATTTTTTAAACTATTTTAATACCTTGTACAAGGACTTTCTTGCTATTTTATTGCCCTCTAGAAGGATTTTTGATTATTATTATTTTATTTTAATACCCTGTACAAGGATTATTTTATTATTATTAATACCCTGTACAAGGATATTTTTTACTATATTAATACCCTGTACAAAGATATTTTTACTATTTTCATACCCTCTACAAGGATTTTCAAGTTGTTATTATTATTTTAATACCCTGTATAAGGATTTTTTACTATTTTAATATACTTACAGGGGTTTTTTACTCTTAATACCCTGCACAATTATTTATTAATTATTTTAATATCTTCTACAAAGAGTTTTTAATTATTTTAATACCCTACACAATTTTTTTACTGTTTTAATACTCTGTACAAGGATTTTCTTTTACTATTTTAATATTCTGTACAAGGTGGGTTTTTTTACTATTATTTTCATACCCTGTACAATATTTTTTTTACTATTTTAACATAATTACAGGGATTTTTTTTTTACTATTTTAATATAATTACAGGGATTTTTTTTTTACTATTTTAATCATTGTAAAGCGATTTTTTTCATTAGTTTCACACCCTGCACAAGCATTTTTTTACTATTTTAATATAATTACAGCGATTTTTTACTATTTTAATCATTGTACAAGGAATTTTTTCATTATTTTCATACCCTGCACAAGTATTTTTTTACTATTTTAATATAATTACAGCGATTTTTTTGCTATTTTAATCATTGTACAAGGATTATTAAAATTATTTTCATACCTTGCACAAGATTTTTTTACTATTTTAATATAATTACAGGGATTTTTTTTTTACTATTTGAATATAATTACAGGGATTTTTTTTTACTATTTTAATATAATTACAGGGATTTTTTTTTTTACTATTTTAATATAATTACAGAGATTTTTTTTTACTATTTTAATCATTGTACAAGGATTTTTTCATCATTTTCATCCCCTGCACAAGGATTTTTTTACTATTTGAATATAATTACAGCGATTTTGTTTTGCCATTTTAATATAATTACAGCGGTTTTTTTGTTTTTTTTACTATTTTAATCATTGTAAAGGGATTTTTTTCATTATTTTCATACCCTGTTCAATAATTTTTTTACTATTTTAATATAATTACAGGGATTTTTTTTTTACTATTTTAATATAATTACAGAGATTTTTTTTTACTATTTTAATCATTGTACAAGGATTTTTTCATCATTTTCATCCCCTGCACAAGCATTTTTTTACTATTTTAATATAATTACAGGGATTTTTTTTTACTATTTTAATATAATTACAGGGATTTTTTTTTTTTTTACTATTTTAATCATTGTAAAGGGATTTTTTTCACCATTTTCATCCCCTGCACATGGATTTTTTTGCCATTTTGACACAATGCAGATGGATTTTCTCCCCTCAGTGCTCCTGTGACCCCTCTGAAATGCCAGCTGAGGCAGGAAATGATTCACTCTGGGCTCCTTTCCCCGTGCCCACGGAAAGCTGGGAATTCTCTTCCGGAGCCACGGGGCTCTGACACAGACAAAATGCTCACCTCCACCAGCTGCACACAAATAAAAGCTTTAAAAAAAGCCAGAATTTCATGCTGAGTAAGAATTTTTACACCAAAGCTCTGCTTGAGGGCTGCTTCTTGTGCAAGGATAAGAGAGGAAGAAGAGCAGGGCTGAAACCGCGCGGTTTAACCCAAAAATGTCTGAGCCACCAGCAGGGAAATGCCCCAGGGTGAGTTTTTCATCTGAGTCCTGCTAGAAAAAAAAATAAAATAAAAAAAAAAAGAGAGGACAAGCCCAGGAAGATCCTCTTGAGATCATCCCGAGGCGTCACAACAAACAAGCACAAAAATACAAAAATGTAAAATGAGCTGGGTGTTGCTGGTCCTGCCCCTGCCCCAGCCCTTGTTTGACAAAACCTCCCTGGCCCAGTGAGCCCCAGCTCGAGCCCAGAGCAGCAGAGGAAGAGGAGCAGGAGCCAGGATCAGCCAGGCTCGGCTTTTCCAGGAAAAGAGCACAGGAAAGAGCTTTCAGCTCAGCACAACAGGAAAGGAGTGGGAGACCACAACCAGAAAAGGCACGTTTTGAGACATCACTTCTTCCTCTCGATTTCTGTTCAGCAACAAGAGCTTTTGGGGATGTTCCCCCGAGTTTCTCTTCTACAGGAGAAACCCCCCAGGTCCCCACGTACCTCCTTGAAGTGGGATGGGATTTCCAGAGGTGGCTGAGCCCAGTATTTGATTTTTTGGCGGCGTTTCCAGAGGAACAGGAAAGCAGCCACCACCAGATTTACAACCACGAACCCCAGGAGAAACAGGATGAGGTACCCATCTCGGGTTGCCTCTGGAAAAGAAGGGAAAAAATCCAAATACAACATGGCAGGTCCACATTTATGGAATCATGGAATGGTTTGGGTTGAAGGGACCCCAAATCCATCCAGTATCACCCTGCCATGGCAGGGACCCCTCCCACTGTGCCAGGCTGCTCCAGTCCCAGTGTCCAACCTGGCCTTGGGCACTGCCAGGGATCCAGGGGCAGCCCCAGCTGCTCTGGCAATTCCATCCCAGCCCCTGCCCACCCTGCCAGGGAACAATTCCCAATTCCCAATCTCCCATCCAGCCCTGCCCTCTGGCACTGGGAGCCATTCCCTGGCTCCTGTCCCTCCAGGCCTTGTCCCCAGTCCCTCTGCAGCTCTCCTGGAGCCCCTTCAGGCCCTGCCAGGGGCTCTGAGCTCTCCCTGGAGCTTCTCCTCCCCAGGTGAGCCCCCCCAGCTCTCCCAGCCTGGCTCCAGCCCTGGGATCAAGTCCTTTATCCCATTTTACAGCAGGATTAGGGAGGAAAAGGAGAAGGTGCCACCCAGCCCCTCCATCCCTGGCTGAAGATTCCTGATTCTTTTGCCACGAATGCCACGTGTGAAGTCCCCGTGGTGCTCTCAGCATTCCTGACAGGCTGGCTGGGGCAGGGACCAGTTCAGGTGACCCAGGACTGGTGTTCCACCCCATCCCCCTCCACACAAATCCCCACTCCCATTCCATACCACTGAGGGCAGTTCTGTGACACTCTGGGGCACTTTGCTGCCCTTCTAACAAGTGACCTGAGTAGATCTTCAACTGCACTTGAATGCTGAAGCAATAAAGTGTTGACTCCTTTAGATTTCCAATTTGGAATAGTGTCTTGCTTTCACTTAGCTTCTGTTGGGAAGACACACACAGCAAAAAAAGGCATTACTGTAAAAACCAGGCCAGCTTTCAACACAAATATCCCTCCCCCACTGACACGTCTCATTCAAGAAACCAAATTTTAATTTTTTTCTCACTCAGCTTTCCCGAACAACAGAAACAGTGGAATATTTCAGTTTTTCTGGGAGTTTTGCTGCAGCTTCTGCAGCAGCTCAGGCAGGGAGCAAAACACAGAGAAATGGAGGGGAAAGTGAAACCACAGTGCCTCCTTTCCTGGCTCTCAGCTGAAGGTGTTCTGTGTGTGAGAAAAACACGCCGTGGTGCAAGGCAGGAAGGAAGTGGAGATGATTTACCAAGGACTTTGAAGCAGAAGGGGGTTGTAAATAATTTTTTTTTTTTTTTTGCTTCTGTTTTTTAAATGTTTGACTTCGGATTGATGTCATTTGGAAGCTTCCTCTTTTTTAATTTTTTTTTTTTTTTCTTTAAGCCTGACTTAACACCTCCCCTGTGCCCCTGGCCTGTCCAAACACACTTCCCAGGCAGCACACGATGATCCCAAAAGCTCTGAGCCTCAGGATGAACAGGCCCAGCTCATCCCAGCTCATCCCAGCTCATCCCAGCTCATCCCAGCTCATCCCAGCTCATCCCAGCATGATCCTGCCATCTCCTCCTCTCCCTGCCCCGGGACCAGGCCCAGCAGCTGCTCCTGCAGCTCCCAGCCCAGCAACGGAGCAGGGACTTTCCAGAGGTTCCCAAATGGCCTGAGAAGACTGTGGAATCAAATTCACCTCTGGCACCAGTTCTGCCCCCGGATGTGCAGAGGGATTTCATCCCTTCCCAAACAGAGGGAGGGAGTTCCCAAGTTTGGAAGTGCAGCAATGCCCGTGCCAAGGCCAGAACCTTTTCCCCGTGGTGACCCCCCCCTGGACACAAAACACCCTGATTTTCTGCCCCCACTGCTGCCCTGCCAAGGGACACTGGTTCCCAGCCCGCAGTCCCCAGGCACCAAGAACAAAGGGGAGAGAGAATTCTTACTTTTTCTGTGGGACTGGTGGTGTTCTCCCAGTAGGACACGAGGTACTGGAGGAGGTCCCCAGGCTCAGGGGGGAAGGGGGGGCTGACGCTGAGGAGCAGAGAGTCAGGGCTGGCACTGACATTGTTCACCCTGGGGGGGCCCAGAGTGGCTGAAAACAAACAGAGAGAGCAGGGGGAGCCTGGTGTGCACAGCTGCCTCCAGCTCCACAGAATCCCCAAATCCCCGGGGCTGGAAAAGCCCTCCCAGCCCAGGCAGTGCCAGCTGTGCCCCGTGCCCACCTTGTCCCCAGCCCAGAGCTCTGAGTGCCACCTCCAGGGGACACCTGCAGGGATGGGCACTGCAAAGCTCCCTGGGCAGCCCCTGCCAAGGCCTGAGCAGCCTTTCCATGGGGAAATTCCTGCTGCTGGCCAAGCTGAGCCTGCCCTGGCCCAGCCTGAGGCCGTTCCCTCTCCTCCTGTCCCTTTTTCTGAGCCCTGTCCCGGCTGTCCCCTCCTGGCAGGAGCTGTGCAGAGCCACAAGGTCCCCCCTGAGCCTCCTTTGCTCCAGGCTCAGCCCCTTCCCAGCTCCCTCAGGAATTCTCCAGCCCCTTCCCAGCTCCATTCCCTGCCCTGGACACTCCCAGCAAGCACCCCAAATATTGACAGCTTTTGCTCAGTAAAGGGCAAGCATTTCCTCACCTACTTGATGCATTTGCAAAATTTGCTTGACTTTTTCCAGAAATTCAGTAAATATTAGCCAATAGTTGATGCTCTCAAGTGTCTCAGTTTATCTGCAGTTACCTGCCATAAAATCATTATCTTTTCTTTTCCTTTGATCAGCCTGCCACACCTTCCATGTTCCCCAGAACCCCACTGTTTGGGCCCTAGATGGGAAGAGGAATAATGAGTTTTCCTCTCCTTGCTTTGATGTCTCCATTAGGATAACCATGGTCACCTCCAGTGCTCCAAGGTGTAAATCATGAAAAATACCAACAGAGTGCTGTCAGAAGCTCTCATTAACAGCAAAAATCACTCCTTGCATGCACCAGCTCCTCATCGTGCCTCCAATCCAGTGACTCTGATCCAGGCACTGAAGGAGGAGCCATGGATTTGGTTTTTGGGAACTGATCTCCAGGGCAGTGACACAACCCCAGAATGTAGCAGATCTTAGATCAGCAGCACCACACTTTCACACCAGAGCAGCTGGGGCTGCCCCTGGATCCCTGGCAGTGCCCAAGGCCAGGTTGGACACTGGGGCTGGAGCAGCCTGGGACAGTGGGAGGTGTCCCTGCCAGGGCAGGGGTGGGATGGGATGGGATTTAAGGTCCTTCCAACCCAACCCTTTTGTGATTTAAAGTGTGGCCTAGACACTTCTACGCTGTACTGTAAACGAATTGTATTTCTCTGAGCAATTTATCTTTATCTGAACCATTTGTACTTATCAGGACAATTTGTCATGACAATTTATATTTATCAGGATGCTTTATGTTTATCAGAAAAGGGATCTGTCCAGCAGAAAGAGGCGGTTTAGCCTCAGACTGCCACGAACCCGAGAGTTTGTGGGGTGTGTGTGTGGGCAGAGCTAAGTAGGGAAATGAGAACATGGAAAATCCTCCAGCAGGAGAACACTGTGGCTCCTTGAAGGCTCAACCACCCCAGGAGGCTCAGGGGTTTCTCTGGTGACACTTGAGAGAGCAGAGCAGAACCAAACCCTGGGGAGGCCTCGGAGCCTTTGTGGGCAATAACAGCTCAATCCTCTTGATACCCTGGGTTCGAAGTTTCTCTGCTCTGTTCTGGTGTGCAGCTTTTAGCTTGATATGAAGTGTTACTGGGATCTTTTCACAGGGTGGGGAACACAAAGCAATCCTATTCCAGCTGGAGACTCAAGGACAATCTCTCCACACTTCAGGCCCAAAGCTCAAACAACGTGAAAAGAGGAGGGTGTGCAAGAGGATGAAACTTCATTATTTGAAGCTATTAACTGGACAGGTAACTCCTGTATGCAAATGGACTAAAACTTATAAAAATGTGAGCTCTCCTGACCAAGCCCATTTGTGCTCCCATCTTGGAGCCATGTGGGCAGAGCCACGACTGTGGCTCAGGTGCTGCCCTGGGTCCCTGGCAGTGCCCAAGGCCAGGTTGGACACACGGGCTGGAGCAGCCTGGCACAGTGGGAGGTGTCCCTGCCATGGCAGGGGTGGGATGAGATGGCAGGGATGAGCCCAGTCTGGGCTCCCATGAGCACACACTGTTTATTTTGCATTCAGAAATGAGTCATTCCCCCTGCCAGCCTCCAAACCACTGGGGAAACCCTTCAGGAAATATCCCCTTTTCCTCCTCTCAGCTCGTGTAGCCTCTGTCCCAGCTCAGGGCACCGCTCTCCCAGCAGAGCCCAGGACACCCAGGAGGCAGCACAGCCCTTCCCAGGGCCCCGAGCACTCACTGTTTGTCTCTGCCACGAAGGGAGGGGTGTGCACCCACGCCGAGGCGCGTGGGCCCAGCTCGGCCCGCAGCCGCAGCAGGATCGTCCAGCGCCGCCGCCGCCGCAGCTCGGGGGGGAAGCTGCACCACGTCTGGGGGGTCTGTGCACAGCCCATCCCGCTCCAGGTGTCGTAGAACAATCTGCAGCAGAGACACGTTCCCTCAGGCTGCGGGGCAAGGGGTGAGCACAGCCCCGGTGAGCACAGAGCAGAGCAGGTGTGTTCTGGCACCAGCGCGGGTTCTGGCACCGCGGGAGGGGTTTCACAGCCACTGCCGCCAGCCAGAGAGAAGGCTGGTAAGAGGATCCATGTTCACCCCTGAAAGAACTTTCTCAGAAGTCACAGAATTCACAGAGTGACCTTCAAGAGCATCGAGTCCAAACCAGCCCCAGCACCTCAGCTCAGCCCTGGCACCCAGTGCCACATCCAGGCTTTGTTAAACACACCCAGGGATGGTGACTGCACCACCTCCCCGGGCAGCCACTCCACAACTTTATCACCTTTCTGTAAAAAACTTTTCCCTGATACCCAACCTGTATTTCCCTTGGTGCAGCTCCAGGCTGTGTGCTCTGGTTCTGTCAGTTCCTGGAGAAGGAGCCCAAGCCCAGCTGGCCACAGCCACCTCTCAGGAACTGTGAGAGTGCTGAGGTCAGCCCTGAGTCTCCTTTTCTCCAGGCTGAGCACCCCCAGCTCCCTCAGTGGTTCCTCACAGGGTTTGTGTTCCCAGCCCCTCTCCAGCCTCGCTGCCCCCTCTGGATGTGCTCAGTGTCCCAAGGTCCTTCCCAAACGGAGGGGCCAGGACTGGACTCAGCACTCTACCAAGGTTATTGACATAGAAACCCGTTGCCCTGATTTTTAAAAGTGTTAGGTTTTCTTTTATAGTTCTTTTGAAAGTTTTAAAGTTCCCATAAAACTTCTTTAGCCTTCTGATAATGTTCACATATTTGAGAGTCAGAGTTACTACACAATTTTCATGTATAAATAGAATAGTTTGTATATTTCTCTGTGGGTGGAGAGAAATGATTGATTGATTGATTGATTGATTGATTGATTGATTGATTGATTGATCTTTGGACCAGTGTGGTTGGAGAGGTGGTAATTCCATCCTCCAATCCACGGTCACCTTTGGAATTCTATAAATACCAGATGTTTGACTAAAACTGGCTCTTTTTCTCTTTTGAACTTACCAAGCTTCTGTGTACTCATTTCGTGTCCAATAGCAACAGAAACCAAGGAAGAAAGAAGGAGAAATAAGAGAAATCTGCATCTGTTCCAATGAGCACTTGGTTTGCCTCTCATGACCAATGAGTGTAAACTTCTGAGTTTTGTAAGAATGTATAAAAAGCATGCATGCCTTAATAGAACCAGTTTGGAAAATGGAGTGTGGTGCTTTGTATTGTCTCTGTCTCAACTACAACATATCACCATCTGTTGAAACCAGCTGGGGCAGTGTTCTTTATGTCACCCGTGGTTATTTCCAATGGCAGGCAAAGATTTTAAGGTGATTTACCTGCCCTTGAAAAAGGGATATTTGGATTGGGCATGGCAAACATCAGAGGATTTGCAAATTGCATTATTGAACTTCTCAGGTGTTTGTTCTATTCACTTTCCAGGCTGTTGCAAGCAAAACTGGGCCTCAGAGGAAAACCCACATTAAGTGGAGTGCCTTTAAACGCTGTAACAGTATTTACTGGTGGCTCTGGGGAAACACACAAGTCAGAAGTAACATGGCATGACCAAACAACTAAAACCTGGGAATCAGACATTCAAACAGTCAAAGGTTCTCCTCAATTTGTCAAATCAGCAGCAGTAGTTAGAGCTATCCCTTGTAACTCCAGGGGGATATCCTCTGTTAACGGGCCAGCTGTTAAAACCAGGTGGGGCAGTTTTCTTTATCTCCTCCACAACCCATCCCGTGTAACTCTGGGGGAATATCTTCTGTTCATGGGCCATTAATTATTAATTATCTTCTGTTCATGGGCCATTAATTATTAATTATCTCCTGTTCATGGCCACTGAGTGTCCCTGCATGGCTGAGAAAATTCCATCATCCCATGGGGAGATGCTGTGCCCAGGGGAGGAGCCAAGCATTCCTACCTGGATACAATCTGAGGCTTTGGGAACACCACAGCAGCCTTTGCCCACTGCATTCCCAGAGGAGCAGCTTTCTGCCCCACTGCATTCCCAGAGGAGCAGCTTTCTGCCCCACTGCATTCCCAGAGGAGCAGCTTTCTGCCCCACTGCATTCCCAGAGGAGCAGCTTTCTGCCCCACTGCATTCCCAGAGGAGCAGCTTTCTGCCCCACTGCATTCCCAGAGGAAGCCCAGGCCCATCCACACCGGCCCTGGAGCTCCAGAGGAAAACTCCAGCCTTGTCCAGGATCCTGCTCCAGCAGAAGCACAGCTGGCACTGCAGGAGGGCTGAGCCCCCATGGAATGGCACTGCTGCCACCACCCTGACCCACAGCCTGCCAGGGCCTGATCTGACCCTGTCAATGGTTTGTTTTGTACTATTCCATTTATATTTTAATTTTCCTACTAAAGAACTGTTATTCCTGCTCCCATATCTTTGCCTGAGAGCCCCTTAATTTCAAAATTATAATAATTCAGAGGAGGGGGTTTGCATTTTCCATTTCATGCGAGGCTCCTGCCCTCCTCAGCAGACACCTGGCTGTTCAAACCAAGACAACAATAAACCATGAGCACGGCAGTGCAGCCAGCTGGAACACCACCAGCCCCTCGGGATCTGGGGAAATTTAAATTGGCCAGAGAGAATCAGGAAAGGCTAAAATTCTGTGCAGCATTTCCGGGTGTCCTCGGGGCTTCAATCTCTCCTCAGCTCAGAGGACGCGTCATGGGCCAAGGGCCTGTCAGTCCCCAGGAGATACACAAAAATATCCTTGATAAAAAATGCTCTTTCAGTCTGTGCTTATTCATTTTCAGGGTTTCTGGGGTTTTTAAAACCAGTTGATATCCTGCATTAGAACAAAATGAGTTGGTTTTATTTACTGTTTACTCACGTTTTGTAATGGGCCGTGTATAACACCGAGCCGTTCTCCACTGGAACAGGAGACCACCTCAGCAAACTCTGGAAGTTGTAGGAATGAACCTCCACATTTTTTGGTGCTGGTAAATGGAGAGAAGCTTCTAAAGGAAGAAGAGGAATAAAAGCAATTATTGAAACATTCAAGTGCACAGTAACCAAATTTTGCTCTCCAAATTCCATCACCATAAATTAAATTTTCACTGCTTTGCAGGTAAAATCATTTCCCCTCCTTCTCCTTCTGTTTCCAGGGGCTCTGGCACGTTCAGGTGGGGCAGGCCCTGGCACAGGGTGCCCAGAGCAGCTGGGGCTGCCCCTGGATCCCTGGCAGTGCCCAAGGCCAGGTTGGACACTGGGGCTGGAGCAGCCTGGCACAGTGGGAGGTGTCCCTGCCATGGCAGGGCTGGCACTGGGTGGGATTTGGGGTCCCTTCCAACCCAACCAGTCTGGGATTCTGTGTATCCATGAATTCCAACTCCCTGTTTTTATTCATTCCATAAAGAGCACAAAGCTGAAAGTACCAAGCCCAGCACAAAACCATAAACCCCACCCAGGCCCCCATGAAAGCCATAAATGAAGGTCCCAGAATCACCAAGACTGGAAGAGCCCTTTGGGACCACCCAGTGCCACCCCAGCCCCACCAGCATCACCCCAAACCCTGTCCCCAAGGCCACATCCAGACTCCTCCTGAGCACTCCCACAGACAGTGACTCCAAACCTCCCTGGGCAGCTCAGCCCAAGGCCTGACCACTCCGTGAGGGAAAAATTATTTCTAATTTCTGCTCTGCCCCTCCCCTGGTGTAATCTGAGGCCATTTCCTCTCCTCCTTTCCCTTGGGAAACGGCAGCAGAGCCCGACCCCCCCTCACTGCCCCTCCTGTCAGGGATTGTGCAGAGCAGTGAGGTCCCCCCTGAGCCTCCTTTTCTCCAGGCTGAGCCCCTTTCTGCTCTTCACAGCACAATCTTTTTTTTTTCTGGCTGGAGGGCAGCCAGGGGCAAGGAGGAGGAAGGGCTGAGGAGAAGGGAGGGAGCAGCCGGAGCCAGGGAGGAAGAGCAGAACCAAAAGCTCTGCAGAAAAAAAAAGGTTTTCCAGCCCTTCCAAGGTTTTCCAGCCCCTCCTCTGCCCACTGGTGACCACAGCAGCTGGAGCTCACGTTTGCCTCCCTGCACAAGCCAGGTGGGCACCCTGTGCCAGGGCCTGCCCACCCTGCCAGGGAACAATTCCCAATTCCCAATCTCCCATCCAGCCCTGCCCTCTGGCACTGGGAGCCATTCCCTGGCTCCTGTCCCTCCAGGCCTTGTCCCCAGTCCCTCTGCAGCTCTCCTGGAGCCCCTTTAGGGATCTGAGCTCTCCCTGGAGCTTCTCCTCTCTTTTTCTCCCCCGTCTGCCTCCTGCTAGCCCTGAGGCCATTCCAGTGAAACCAGCTGGAAAAAAAAACCAAACCCATCAGGAAGAAGTGGTGGCCCTGAAGGAGCTCTGGTCCTGCCAGCTCTGGAGGTGATTTCTCGAGGCAGGAGAGGGCAGGAGCTCTGTGTGTGGGGAGGGCCCCGAGCCTGGCCAGCACAGGGGCCACCATCGCTGGCACAGGGGCCACCACCGGCCTCCAGCTCCTGGCCAGGAAGGGCAAAGCACAGGGAAGAGCCGTGTCTGAGGGACAGGAGAAGGACAGACGGACGGCCCAGGAGGGGGAGGAGGGAGATGCCAAAAACACGGGCGAAAAGGGGCAGAGGCAGGCAGGGGCTGGAGGGCAGCCACGGGCAAGGAGGAGGAAGGGCTGAGGAGAAGGGAGGGAGCAGCCGGAGCCAGGGAGGAAGAGCAGAACCAAAAGCTCTGCAGGACTCGGCCGGGGCTCCAGGGTCAGCTCCAGCAGCCCTGGCTGCTCAGGGATCTCTCCTGGGAGCCCGCAGGGAGCAGCAGGGAGAAAAGCTTTCCTCCTGCACCCTCACAGCACGGGGGGCACAGGATAACCCGGGGATGGAGGGGCTTGGAAGGGGCTGCACAGATCACCCAGTGCCACCCCCTGCCACGGGCAGGGACACCTCCCACCCTGCAGCCTGGCCTGACAAAGAACCGGGACAAAATTGCCCCACAACACAGCAGGCGATTTCTTACTCTGAAGAACAGAGTCTCCTAAGCCACAGTCTGTTCATTTTTACATCACCGAGATCAGAGGATCAAGCACTTGAGTCAAATTCCTGGGAATTTGGATTCATGTTAAAAAGTTTGGGTCTTTTTGATTTCCACATCAAGTTGCATTAAACCCTAAGTCCAAAATACCAAATAATGAGTTGAGCTTTAGCTTTCCAAGAAAAGCCGTGGCTGCCTCATTCCTGGAAGTGTCCAAAGGCCAGGCTGAAGCAATCTGGGACAGGGGAAGGCATCCCTGCCCCTGTGTGTGACCTTAAACGTCCCTCCCACCCCCAAGCCTGGGGTTTCTCTCAAAGCTTTAATCTGTGTTTCTCTCAAAGCTTTAATCAGGCCTGTCATTAATTTCTCACAGGCCTGTCACATTAATTTCTCAGCCTCAGCTCTCGGGCAGTGCTCTCAGAACACACACACTGCCTTGGGCCACACGTGGCTGGTTCAGCTTTGCAAACCTCTGGGAGATTCCTCACAGCTTTTCCAAACCATCCACCTCTGGGCTGCTTGGAAGGCCCCCAGGGAGCCCTCTCTAAACTGGTGAGAAATTTTCACTTTCCAGTCCCACGGATCCTTTCTTGCACTCTCGCTGCTGGTCTGGCACGTGGTGAGGTATCTCACACCATCTGTGCCCTCAGACCTCTGCCACACACCCTTCTACAGGATCCCAGGAAGCTCTGAGAACGAAACACCACAGCCAGCAATTCCCAGCACACCTTAAAAGTAAATCAAGAAAAGAGCGATGAAGGACAGGGGGGAGAGGGGATTTTGGGCAGGAATTGTTCCCTGGCTGGGTGGGCAGGGGCTGGGATGGAATTGCCAGAGCAGCTGGGGCTGCCCCTGGATCCCTGGCAGTGCCCCAGGCCAGGTTGGACACTGGGGCTGGAGCAGCCTGGGACAGTGGGAGGTGTCCCTGCCATGGCAGGGTGGGATTTAAGGTCCCTCCAGCCCAGTCTGGGCTCCCATGACTGCACACCGTTTCTTCTGCATTTAGAAATGAGTCATTTCCCCTGCCGGCCCCAAAAACACTGCAGAGATTATCAAAGCCACCCCAGGGCTCATCAGCCCTCTGAGGGCTGCCACGAGGGTGCCACGAGGCTGAGGAGCTGCTTTCTCAGCACCCAGGGAAATCTGAATTTCTGTCAGATCCCTCCGACACCGGGCAGGGACTGCAGCTGCTGAAATCACACCCTCAACTTCCTACTCATGGCCCAGTTTGTGTGGCCTAAAATAACCAAATGAACACTTCAAACACAGCACCACGGCTCCAAGCACCCTCAAAACCCCAAACTCCCTCAGCCAGGGAAAGACAGAGAGGTCCCATCCTTCCTTCCCACCTGGCAGGGGTTTGCACTGGGCTGGTTCTTTCAGGGCAGCAGCCTAGGAAGGCTCAGATTGTTTTTTCCTGCTGTGCAGAGAATTAATGGTATTTCAAACCACGAGTCAGAACTTTCACCCAGCAGAGTGTGAAGCCACAATCACAGCCAGTGAAAGCAGCTTGGCTCGGGTGACCCAGCCGTGTCCCAGCTCCTGCTGCTCCTCAGGGATTCCCCATCCCTCGCCCTGCATCAGCCCCCAGCAACCATCCTGCCAGCCTGGCAAAGCAGGAGGCTGGGCTTTGGGGGATTTTCTGTGACTTTTGCTGTTCCAGTGCACCAAAGTGGCCTCTCAGGGATGGTGTAAGATTCCTATCCATGGCACGGGGTGGAAGGAGACCGGCTACAAGGCCCTTCCCGATCCAACCTATTTTGGGATTCTGGGATTCCCAGAGCTCCCTGGGAAGTCCCTCGGCTGCTGATGGGATGAAGCTGGGCAGTGCCGACTGCAGGAGGCCCTGCCCTGCTTTGCCTCGGTCCAGCCAGCAGGTCTGGAACAACCAGAGAGCCCCGCAGGGCTCAGCAGGGCCAGGCTGGTCAGGCAGGCCGTGGCCACCACCGGGACACGGGACACGGGATATGGGACACGGGACACGGGACACGGGACATGGGACACGGGACATGGGACATGGGACTTGGGACATGGGACACGGGACATGGGGCACGGGATATGGGACATGGGACACGGGACACGGGACACGGGACATGGGACACGGGACATGGGACACAGGACATGGGACACGGGGCACGGGGCACGGGATATGGGACATGGGACTTGGGACACGGGACATGGGACACGGGACATGGGACATGGGACACGGGACATGGGACACGGGATATGGGACACGGGACATGGGGCACGGGACATGGGGCACGGGACATGGGACACGGGACATGGGACATAGGACACGGGGCACGGCACATGGGACATGGGACATAGGACACAGGACACGGCACATGGGACATGCTGGACTCACGGAGAGCCGCGGGGGGAAGGCACAGGGGACACCGGGCCCGGCCCAGCACGGCGACCGAGACCGCGCCCGCGGCCACGCAGAGCCCGCGGGCACCGAACCCCGCAAACGCCGAACCCCGCAAACGCCAAACCCCGCATCCCTCGAGCCCCGCACCCCCCGAGCCCCGCAAACGCCGAACTCCGCATCCCACATCCCCCGGAACCCCGCATCCCCCGAACCCCGCAAACGCCGAACCCCGCATCCCCCGAACCCCACATTCCCCCGAACCTCGCACCCCGCATCCCCTCGAACCCCGCAAACGCCGAACCCCGCATCGCCCGAGCCCCGCAAACGCCGAACTCCGCACCCCCCATCCCCCATCCCCCGGAACCCCGCATCCCCCGAACCCCGCACCCCCCATTCCCCCGAACCCCGCATCCCCCGAACCCCGCACCCCGCATCCCCTCGAACCCCGCAAACGCCAAACCCCGCATCCCCCTAACCCCGCGGGCACCCGAACCCCGCATTCCCCCGGCGCCGCACCCACCAGCGGCCGCGGCCCGCGCCGAGCCCAGCAGCAGCAGCAGCAGCAGCAGCAGCCGGAGCGGGAGGGAGCGGAGCGGAGCCCGGCCCCGCATGGCCCCGCTCGGCCGCGGGTCCCCCGAGCGCGGCCGGGCCGGGCCGGGCTGGGGCGGCCGCACGCTCCGAGCCCGCAGCGCCGCGGCCAGAGCCACCGCTCCTGTCACCGCCCCCGCCACCGCTCCTGTCACCGCCCCCGCCACCGCTCCTGTCACCGCCCCCGGGGCTGAGCCCGGCCCGGCCCCGCCCGAGGGCCCTGCCGGCTCCGGGAGGGCAGAGCAGGGGAGGGCCGGGCTGTGCCGCGGTCCCCTGGCCCTGGCCTGCCCCTTCTCCTGCCCCTGTCCTTGTCTCTGTCCTGGCTCCGGCCCCTTCTCCTGCCCCGTCCCTTCCTGCCCCTGTCTTCCTCCCCATCCCCATCCCCATCAATTCCCTATCGCTATTCTTGTCCCTGCCACGGCCTCTGTCCCTGTGGTTGATGTGAGGACATCTCGCCCTGGGTTTGTCCGGCTGCACTGGGCACGGCAGCAGCCCCTGGTGACAGTGACCACACCGAGAGACCCTGGTGACACTGAGCCAGACCTGCAGCCCCTGGTGACAGTGACCACACCGACAGCCCCTGGTGACAGTGACCACACCTACAGCCCCTGGTGACACTGACCCAAATCTGCAGCCCCTGGTGACAGTGACCACACCGACAGCCCCTGGTGACAGTGACCACACCGACAGCCCCTGGTGACACTGGCTGCACACCTCCAGCTGATGCCAGTGACAACAGATTGTGACTGAAAACACTGCTTTGGTTAAAAGCAGCTGAAGCAGAGGGGTATTTCATGTGTCTCCTGAACACAATCGAAATAATCTCTCTTAAACACTTCAGAGAGGAAATATTATTATTATTATTATTATTATTATTATTATTATTATTATTATTATTGTCATTATCATCACTCATAGTAGCACTACTGTGTCAGCAGGACTGTGGCTGGCAGGACTGCCAGCAGAGGAATCCGAGCGAGCTTAGGGTGCTTCAAACACCTCGAATGAATGCAGAGGATGCTCGGCTGCCTGCAGGGTCCCCGAGCAGAGCCGGCACCGCTGCCGCGGGATTTCCGAGCAGGGAAAAGCGGCAGGAGCGGCAGGAGCTCACCTTCCGAGCAGCGGGGCGGGGTTGGGGTGCTCTGGTTCCCGGCTGGATGAATCACTGGATTTCGCTGCAGTTCAGCTCTTTCTCCATCCAAGGGGAGATTTCTGCCTGTCCCTTGGCCCCGGGCTCTCGGGGCGTTTGCAGGGCGGGGCAGCAATAAAACAGGTGAGAATTCCCTTGAACAGCCTTTAACCCCGACGCAAGGGATGAACGCCGGACAGGAGCACAAAAGCAGCCGGAGCCTGCCTGGCCGAGCTGCCCCGGAGCCTGCGGGGAAGGTGACACCTCCGCAGGGCTCTGCATTCCCTGGAGCCGCCCGAGGTGACACCGAGATCCCGTAATGCCCGGCCCCAGGGCAGGGCAGCAGTCCCGGCGCTCAGGGGGACTCAGGAACAGGGACAGGCTGTGGCAGCGCCGCCGTTTCCAAACAGGAACGCTGAACAGCAAAACAGAGCCCGCAGAGGGCACTTTAATTTGAGGGGCGCCTTCATTAATGAGGCTTTGATTGATGAAAGAAGCGTGGAGGAACTCGAAATTAAAGAAACTCGACTTGTGACTTGTGCAGTGGGGTTCCCCTCCTCCCTCCTGCTAAAGGACACTTTTGATGACAGAAATCCCAGAACTTGTCGTGTCTCTTTGCCCTTTGCCAAAGCAGAGGGGGAACTTGGGCAGGGTTTTGGTTTCTGCCCAGGCACAGCTTTCGGCCCAGCTCTGTCTTATCTGGAGCTTCCTGATAAATCACAGCCCAAGAAATGACTCTCCTGGAGCCCTCTCTGGTAGGAGGGAGGTCAAAGTGAGGAAAGGTTCATGGCAGATGTGGTATCCACCATCAGATGATGAGGGGTGATTTATTAAAACTGGAGCTTAAGGAGAATGGGGAGAATGGAGAATAAAATTATTTGATGAAGACAGAGGGAAGAGAGAGCTGGGTTTAATGAGACATCCAATCAAAAAGAAAATAATATCAGTAATCCAGGAAATGTGCAGAACCTACAGGAGTCCAGGGATAATTCTGTGTATTGGCTTTCTTGTCTTTGAGCCTAGGGAGAGGGAAGCAAAGTCAATGTCAAATCAGACAGTGAGGGATAAATGAGCCCGTGATTTTCTTGCAGCCAAATTTCTGGCACAGAATCTTGGGAAAAAAAAAAAAAAAAAAAAGAATCTACAAAAAGATAAGGAAGATGCCCAAAAATAACGCAGAGAGAGAGGGGAAATGAATCCATTGCCAGACCCAGGGGCAGTTCCACATCAGGCAGTGATCAGGATGTGAGCAATTTTAGGACCACAGTGGTGTGGGAGAGAAATCAGCCCCTGCCTTGTGTTCCTCAATTGTCCCTCTGCTAAAGAACCACAGGTAACTCAGTCAGGAAACAAACAAGAGAGGAAGGCAGGAAGGATCCCCTGTCCTACTCAAATTACACTTCAGAAAGCCTTAAACAAATTCCAGACTTGTTATACCAAAAGCTCTTCAAACTCTCACCTCATTCCTTGCCACTCCTGGTGCCTGCTGCTTGGATTTTTAACCTTCCTGGAAGAGAGACAGAATTGAGTTGTTTTATAGTGGCCTGACATGAAAAGGAGAACAATTCTTAGAGAAAACCCACATTGGTCTGGCCAGCCACAAACCCTCCCACTGCAAATGTTGCTGTGGGGGCTCTGCTGATGGTCAGGGATGATCTGGACCCTCATGTGCCAGCTGGGAACTCTTGGGGGTAGATGGAAAATTATTTAGATGTGTGAAGAGGCATCTCCAATTCAATTCTGGTCTCATTTTCCAGTCCAGCCCTGTCCTCTGGCAGTGGGAGCCATTCCCTGTGTCCTGTCCCTCCAGGCCTTGTGCTCAGTCCCTCTCCTGGAGCCCCTTTAGGTGCCACATCTACAGAGGGTTAAAGGAAATTACAGCACCCCGGGAAGAGGTTTGAGTTCTAATGGATGACTTTGAAGGTCCCCTGCAGCCCAAGCCAGCCTGGGGTTCTGTGATTTCACCAGGCTCAGGTGACACAGCCTGTGCCTGCAAAAGGGAGAGGTCTCAAACAGATCAGGAAGAAAAAAAGCAACTCTTCCTGCCCTGGGTTGTGTTGGATGTTCTGTGTTCTGACCTAGAGCAGGATTCTGGGTTTGCTGGTGAATTCAGCCTTTCCCAGAGCCTTTGGGCCCATTGTGTGCATGCATTTCACCATGTTGTGAGGCTCAAAGTAAAAAAAAACAAAACAAAAAAAAAGGTGTTAAAAGTAAAAAAAAAAAAAAGTGTTAAAGTTAAAAAAAAAGGGTTTAGTGATTCACTTACAGTAAATCTGTGATGAAATCGAGTCTGGGAGACAGAGGAAGTGCAGTCAGGCAGTGCCTGAGCAGAGCAGTTTCCATGAGCAGGGTAAACAGAGCTCTACTCATGTGAGAGATAAACAGCCCATTCTGCCAGGAATGAACTTGTCTGCCTGGGCAGCCTTTCTCAGAAGAGGCTTGTCTTGGGGCATGAAATTCATCCTGAATTTTGGGTGTCTGGGCATGACACTGAGGGTGCTAAATAGCTGTAGGAACAAAAAGATCACAGGGGCCAAGGAAAGTCAGTTCCTCAAATGGTGACATTTAGGGGGAATCAGAGAATCCCAACCTGGTTTGGGCTGGAAGGGACCCTAAATCCCACCCAGTGCCAGCCCTGCCATGGCAGGGACACCTCCCACTGTGCCAGGCTGCTCCAGCCCCAGTGTCCAACCTGGCCTTGGGCACTGCCAGGGATCCAGGGGCAGCCCCAGCTGCTCTGGCAATTCCATCCCAGCCCCTGCCCACCCTGCCAGGGAACAATTCCCAATTCCCAATCTCCCATCCAGCCCTGCCCTCTGGCACTGGGAGCCATTCCCTGGCTCCTGTCCCTCCAGGCCTTGTCCCCAGTCCCTCTGCAGCTCTCCTGGAGCCCCTTCAGGCCCTGCCAGGGGCTCTGAGCTCTCCCTGGAGCTTCTCCTCTCCAGGTGAGCCCCCCCCCCAGCTCTCCCAGCCTGGCTCCAGAGGGGCTCCAGCCCTGGAGCAGCCCCGTGGTCCCCTCTGCATGAGGATCCCTCTTGGATCAGTTTTTGGTGGAGGAGTTTTCAAGGTGATGTGTGGGAAATTAAAGTGTGAATTTAAGGAACACACCCTAAGGCACCTCCTCTGGTAGAACATTGGTTCTGGTAACAGAAAACTCACAGCCCCAGAGCCACCCCAAACCCTGTCCCCCAAGCACACATCCAGACACCTCTGGGACACTCCCAGAAACTCCACCAGACCCTGGGAAACTCATTCCAGTGCCTCACCACTCTGGGAGGGAAAAATTATTCCCAATCTCTGGTGTGAACCTCCCCCATGAGAAACTCAGGGACTGGGGAAAGGTGGGCACAGCAGGGAAGTGAAGGAGCTTCCAGGAGGCCTCCAAGGGCCTTGTGGAAAACCCCAACACCCAAAAAAGGGCATTTTGCTGGGAAAGAGTGAAAAGAAATTCACTGTGACTCAGTGAAGGAGCTCGGCAGAAGTGAGAGGAGGTGAACTCTCCTGCTTTTATAAACAAGTCTGGACATAGCGAGGGAGGCAGGCAGGGGAAAGAAGAGATTTTGTAAGGGAAAGAAGAGATTTTCAAGGGAAAGGAAGAGATTTTCCAGCCAGCACTGCAGGGATGTGCCAGCCCCAGCTGGGGCTGGGGGTCTGGGCTGTGGGAAGGGCAGCTGGGATTATATCATTTATACATTCACAGCCTTAATGCCAGCACGAGCTAAAAGAGGCTCTAACTGTATCCCCAAAATGCCCCTAAAATGCCAAAGTGCTCCTGATCGTTCAGCTTTCCAGGCAGGAGGTTTCCTGGGTGTGTTTTAGCTCCAGAGATGCAATGGAATCACTTTTTCAGACACTTTGATGGATCTGATTTTTAATTTGCTCTTACCAGACGGAGCTCAAAGCCTCAGGTACCAACACAGGTGTGCCAGGAACCCCCTCACCTTTCCCAAAAATACCTGGAGGGAAATGAACCCACCACTGAAGGGAAGGGAAATAAAGCTCCTAAAGGCAAGCAGAGCTGCCAGTGACACCTTTTTGCTGAGGAAATGTTTTGCTTTTGCTGCCTCAGGGAAAAGGCATCCCCAAGGCAACAGGGCTGGATTTGGTACTAAGGATGGGATTTCTGGGACTTCTCCCAGGAGCTGCAGGAAAGAGAAAACTAAGAACAATAACAATAGAACTAATTTAATTTTTTTTTAATTAAAAATTATTTTAAAAAAATTTTAGAAGTTAAAGAGGGTTTTCCAAGAGCCTCCATGAAAAAAATCATGGTCCAGCCCAAGTTTCTTTAGTTCTCTGACACTAAGCACACCATGTGTTGTTGCTTTTATTGAGGTCTAACCACCAATGACAGGAATTTTGCACTTAACTGTGGTGCTGGGATGGTTCAACATCACTGAAGAAACAGCCACAGCCTCTGTCTCTCTCTGTTAAGGATTTCCTGGTATTTCAGTTTTTCCTGTGTGAAGGAAAGAAAAACAAAAGAAGCCAATTGATGCTCCAGCCCCAGTGTCCAACCTGGCCTTGGGCACTGCCAGGGATCCAGGGGCAGCCCCAGCTGCTCTGGGCACCCTGTGCCAGGGCCTGCCCCACCTGAACGTGACAGAGCCCTTGGAAACACAAGGAGAAGGAGAGGAAATGGTTTTACCTGCAAAGCAGTGAAAATTTAATATATGGTGATGGCATTTGGAGAGCAAAATTTGGTTACCGTGCACTTGAATGTTTCAATAATTGCTTTTATTCCTCTTCTTCCTTTAGAAACTTCTCCCCATTTGCCAGCACCGAAAAATGTGGAGGTTCATTCCTACAACTTCCAGAGTTTGCTGAGGTGGTCTCCTGTCCCAGTGGAGAACGGCTCGGTGTTATACACGGCCCATTACAAAACGTGAGTAAGCAGTAAATAAAACCAGGAGAGAAGGGGGCATTGAGGGGAGGTGAATGTGGCCCAGATTCCCTGCATTCCCCATTCCCCTGGAATTATCCATCCCCATTTCCTGGAATTACCCATCTCCATTCCCATGGAATCATCCATCCCCATTCCCCTGGAATCATCCATCCCCATTCCCCTGGAATTACCCATCTCCATTCCCATGGAATCATCCATCCCCATTTCCATGGAATCATCCATCCCCATTTCCATGGAATTACCCATCCCCATTCCCATGGAATCATCCATCCCTATTCCCCTGGAATTACCCATCCCCATTCCCATGGGATTACCCATCCCCATTTCCTGGAATTATCCATCCCCATTCCCCTGGAATCATCCATCCCCATACCCCTGGAATTACCCATCTCCATTCCCATGGAATCATCCATCCCCATTCCCATGGGATTATCCATCCCCATTCCCACGGGATTATCCATCCCCATTCCCATGGGATTACCCATCCCCATTACCACTGAGCTCCTCTTTGGGGGAATCACCACCAGGGCACAGCCACCCACCCGAATTCCCACGGAAGGAGGAGGAATTCTGTCCCTGGGCATCCCCAGCAGCACGGAGCCCTCATTAAACACCCCAAACACAATCCCAGCCTCTGCTCAGCTCTCCAGCAAAGCTCCCCACAAACCCTCCCAAATCCCACCTGGATTCACCTCCCAAATCCCACCTGGATTCACCTCCCAGATCCCACATGGATTCACCTCCCAAATCCCACCTGGATTCACCTCCCAAATCTCACATGGATTCACCTCCCAAATCCCACCCAGATTCACCTCCCAAATCCCATCCAGATTCACCTCCCAAATCCCACCTGGATTCACCTCCCAGATCCCACCTGGATTCACCTCCCAAATCCCACCTGGATTCACCTCCCAAATCCCATCCAGATTCACCTCCCAAATCCCACCTGGATTCACCTCCTCAGATCCCACCTGGATCCACCTCCCAAAACCCACCTGGATTCACCTCCCAGATACCACCTGGATTCACTCCCAAATCCCACCCGGATTCACCTCCCAAATCCCACCTGGATTCACCTCCCAAAACCCACCTGGATTCACTCCCAAATCCCACCTGGATTCACCTCCCAAATCCCACCTGGATTCACCTCCCAGATCCCACCTGGATTCACCTCCCAAATCCCACCCGGATTCACCTCCCAAATCCCACCTGGATTCACCTCCCAAATCCCACCTGGATTCACCTCCCAGATCCTGCATGGATTCACCTCCCAAATCCCACCTGGATTCACCTCCCAAATCCCACCCGGATTCACCTCCCAAATCCCACCTGGATTCACCTCCCAGATCCTGCATGGATTCACCTCCCAAATCCCACCTGGATTCACCTCCCAAATCCCACCCGGATTCACCTCCCAAATTCCACCTGGATTCACCTCCCAAATCCCACCCGGATTCACCACCCACCAAGTTCTCTGCTACAATTTTATTTATCTATTTATTATCTCTTTACCTATTATTTATCTATTTTTAAATTTATCTATTTCTCACCTGGGATTCTCCATCAAGGATATGGCTCTGAACTAATAAAAACCTGTAATAATAGAGAAATAAAACCTAGTCAATTCTAAACAAATAAAATTAACAATATATAAAACAAAACCTAATCAATTCTAAATAAATAAATGAAACCTAGTAAGAAATAAATAAAACCAAACCAAATATAAACAAATAAAACCTAATAATAAATAAATCAATTATAAAGACATACATTTTAAAAAGCTAACAATAAATAAAACCTTATCAATTCTAAATAAGTAAAACCGCATCAGAAATAAATAAAACAACCTAATTATAAGCAAATTAAACCTAGTAAAGAAATAAACAAACCCTAATCAATTCTAAATAAATAAAACCTAATAATAAATGAAACCTAATCAATTCTAAATAACTAAAGCCTAATAATAAATAATTAAACCCTAATAAAATATAAATAAATAAATCCTCATAATAAGTAAACAAGCCCTAATCAATTATAAAAAATAAACATGTAAAACCTAACTATAAATAAATAAAACCTAATCAATCACAAAGAAATAAATAACCCCCAACCAAAAAAAAAAAATCAATCACAAATAAATAAATCAAGCCTAATCAATTCTAAATACATAAACCCCAATAATAAATAAAACCTAATAAATTATAAATAAATAAACAAAACCTAATAAGAAATGAATAAAACCCTAACCAATTCCAAATAGAACTCAATAATAAGGAAATAAATCCTAATCAAATTTAATAAATAAACCCCAACAATCATTCAGGCCAGTCCCAGGATCCATTCCAAAGGCAGAAGTCCTGGGAAAGTCCCAGCACTGGGACCAGCCATGGAAAATCCTCCCCAGCTCCCTCAGCTCGTCCTAAACAACTCTGGACTTGTTGGCTTTCTCTATTATATACTGGCTGCTGCAAATTCTTAGTTATAATAATAATTCTATTATCTAGATATGAATTATAATGATTTTGGTACAGTTTGTGCAGTTTGCAACCACTTTGTACTGCTTTAATAAAGTGGAATTTATCACCTGGCCCTGTGCAGATTGTCTGTTTTAGTGTGAAAAACATATATATTATGTTTGTATGTGACAAACACATATATTATAGTTCAGATGTATGTGACAAACACATATATTATAGTTTAGATGTATGTGACAAACAGATATAATTATAGTTCAGATGTATGTGACAAACACATATATTGCAGTTCAGATGTATGTGACAAACACATATATTACAGTTCAGATGTATGTGACAAACACATATATTATAGTTCAGATGTATGTGACAAACACATATATTGCAGTTCAGATGTATGTGACAAACACATATAGTTCAGATGTATGTGACAAACACATATATTATAGTTTAGATGTATGTGACAAACACATATATTATAGTTCAGATGTATGTGACAAACACATATATTGCAGTTCAGATGTATGTGACAAACACATATATTATAGTTCAGATGTATGTGACAAACACATATATTATAGTTCAGATGTATGTGACAAACACATATATTATGTTTGTATGTGACAAACACATATATTACAGTTCAGATGTATGTGACAAACACATATATTGCAGTTCAGATCTATGTGACAAACACATATATTATGTTCAGATGTATGTGACAAACACATATATTGCAGTTCAGATGTATGTGACAAACACATATATTATAGTTTAGATGTATGTGACAAACACATATATTACAGTTCAGATGTATGTGACAAACACATATATTACAGTTTAGATGTTTATAGTTTTGGAGCCCTGGCTGCTGAGAATTTCAGGCTTTTTGTGCTGACAGACTCTGAGCTCCCAAAAAAAAAATCTGCATTTGAGCTGAGGCCTTGGAGAAGGTTTCTGAAATTGAAATATTGAATTAAGATTATAAGTGTGCAGTTTAAATAGAAGTGTGTAATATCACATAGGGGAAAACTTCAAGTTTAAAGTTTTAGAATATAATAATGTATATAAAACAAGAGAGACGTTTTAGAGCAGAGACTAGTCCTTCTTCACCTTCTTCTCTATGGGTTTGGGTGGTATTTCATTAAATAAAAAAGTAATAAAATAAATTAAAATAAATTAAAATAAAATAAAATAAAATAAAATAAAATAAAATAAAATAAAATAAAATAAAATAAAATAATTAATTAAATATATTAAATAAAATTTTAATTAATAAAAATAATTACACATTTTTTTTAAAAAAGTAATTCAATTAAAAAGTAATTAAATAAAAAAGTCCACATTGTGGACCACAAGTAGTTAGCTAACAGTTAAAAATAATTTAATGTCATTTCTTAATTAGACAGTTTATCCTTAAAACATCTTATTGGGAGAGAGATACAACTCCATTTTTAGTTTATTAAAATAAAGTACCATAAAACTCACAGATTATAAAACTATAATATAAATAAAAACGAATAAACATCTAAATCCAAACAAAAATACCATCTCATAGATTTAATCCCCAGAAAAAAAAAAAAAAAAACCCTAAAAACTCCACATTTAGGCTTTCACTAAATATTCCAATGGAGACTGTGTGATGTGCAGTTGTTAAAGGCTTTTATTTGTGCAAGCCACTGACAATGGTGAGAATAACTCAGATAATTTGGGAAATAGCCAACAGTGATTCCATGGACCTGTGGAGAATCTCGTCTGCATAAAACAGCATTGAAGAGAAAATGGACAAGAATGCAAGGAAGGATTTAGCACTGACCTTTGGTTATCAAGAGCTGTCAAACCACACAACAGGGAACAACAATTAGATTAATTTCACCTGCAGTACTTTAAGAAGATGGGTTAAGAACCAGAAAACTCAAAGGAATGTTTGAAAATGCAAAATCTTCATCAACATGCATTTGACCAATGTGCTGGAAAAGTACATCAGGAAATTATTTTGAACTAACTGACGTGCCTCTGCCAAGCACCCAGCGCTGCAAAGGTCCCTTTTATCCCTTATTAAACTTTAAAAAATGTTGAAGAGTGAGCCTTGCTTTCACAAGCTCAATGCCAGGACACGAAGCTTCTGCCCCATCACCCTCCCCTCCCTGGGGCTGGGAGCTGATCTGAATTTACCCCACAAAACCAACGCGGATGGAGCGGTTCTGGTTTCACAAGCGCCCACTTCGAGGCATTTCCAGGTTATTTCACCATCCACACAGAGAAATCCAGCTTTTCCCCAGGGCATCTGGCAGGATTCCAACATTACCAGCATCAATTCAGTGAAGAGAATGACAGAATTATGGAATCCTTCAGGCTGGGAAAGAGCTCCAAGCTCACCTTATTGGGAATATCCTGACCAAGGAAAAGGAACCCACCCCCAGGGCCACATTCCCCAGAAATACCTTGGAACTGAACAAATCCGTTTTATTACACTTCCTTTATACGCCGAGATGAAGAGTTCTGTGAACTGCAAATTCTGGTCAAATCCTTTTTCCAGCATTTCTGGATACAGCTGAAAAATCAGAATGAGGCTGACTTGGGCATTTAGGAACTTAATTTTCCAGTTTAAATATTTGATACACAAACAAACAAATAATTTTTCTATTATTATGATCAAAATATTCATATTAGCTATTTAAATACCCACTGAATCAAGGAGTTTTTCCATCTCGCTGTCCTGGTTTTGCTGCTTCTGGCCCCCCACTGGAAAGAGCCTGGTACAAGATTTTCTATAAGCACACTTAGAGCATAAAATACAATAATAACAACAATAAATATCCATTCAGTATGATCCATTTGGTTCTGCATTCCAGAGGAAAATGGGGATTGCCTGTGAATTATCCTGCCTCTTTCAGGAACATTCACTGGGTGCTTTGCTTAAAATCTGGCAGTGAAATCCTTCCCATGAATTAACTTTTGTCCAAATCATGCCATTAATTCAATGTCTGTATAATTTAGATGGGATGTTCCATTCTGCCCTTCACATTGGGTTTTTCAGGAAGGACAGCTCCTCATGGGAACTTCCCAAGTACCCACAGGGCAGCTTCCATGTCTCTACACCAAAACCACACAGAACCAAGAGAGGGATAAGAAGCAAATGTGCAAAATTTATTATGTTCTTCAATGAACACAGGGATAGGAAATTTATAAAATTAGGTAATACCTTCAAAATTTAAAAAAAAAAAAAAAAGTTACATAACCACCAAGAGTTCCTAGATAGAACAACAGCAGCCCATGGGATGCTCAAACTCAGCTGACTCCAAAGCAGTTTCTTCATAAAAAAATAAGGTACTTAAAAAAAAAGGCTCCAGAAGACAGTGGAGTCAGCATGGAAAAATGGAATACGAATACTGAAATTTTACTGCAGCACATCCTGATTGTTTGTCCAAAGAAAAGTCTGTTGGCAAAAGAAGGAAAGCTCTGAGTGCCAAGCTCAGCCCCCTGCTAAAGGCATTTCCTAAATTCCACCGGGGTCCTGCTAATTCCAGAATGAGTTTGGAGAGACCCGAAATCCCACCCAGTGCCACCCTGCCATGGCAGGGACACCTCCCACTGCCCCAGGCTGCTCCAGCCCCAGTGTCCAACCTGGCCTTGGGCACTGCCAGGGACAGGAGTGAGACATGGAACAAGCACTGGGAACATTCCCAGCCAAATCCATGAGGAATCCTGTGTGGAATCCCTGTGAGGAACCCCATAAGGAATCCCTGTGAGGAACCCTGTGAGGAATCCCTGTGAGGAATCCTGTGAGGAACCCGGTGAGGAATCCCTGTGAGGAACCTCCTGAGGAACCCTGTGAGGAACCCTGTGAGGAACCCGGTGAGGAATCCCTGTGAGGAAACTCCTGAGGAATCCCTGTGAGGAATCCTGTGAGGAACGCTGTGAGGAATCCTGTGAGGAACCCTGTGAGGAACCTCCTGAGGAATCCTGTGAGGAATCCCTGTGAGGAATCCTTTGAGGAACCTCCTGAGGAACCCTGTGATGAATCCCTGTGAGGAACCTCCTGAGGAATCCTGTGAGGAACCCTGTGAGGAACCCTGTGAGGAACCCTGTGAGGAACCCTGTGAGGAATCCCGGTGAGGAATCCTGTGAGGAACCCTGTGAGGAATCCCTGTGAGGAATCCCTGTGAGGAATCCCTGTGAGGAATCCCTGTGAGGAATCCTGTGAGGAACCCTGTGAGGAATCCCTGTGAGGAAACCCCTGTGAGGAAACCTCTCCTATCACCTTTAGCTCTGGACCTGGTGAGCCAAGCCCTGCCCAGGGGCTGGAAGAGCAAGTGAAAATTCCACAGGTTTGTGTCCAGCATGGATTGCCTTTAGCTGTGTAAACACTGGAGTAACTCCACATGGAACTCTGCTGGAGCAGGCAGGTTTTGCTCAGCTCACAGCTTCAAGTAAGAAGTGCCCAAAGCTGCTCCCGGTGCAGAGGGACAGCCCTGGGTGGGAAGGGGACATCAGGGTCATTTCCAGCCAGGGCTGAGGAGCTCCCCCAGCCAGGGCAGCTCTGGGAACCCAAACCCAGCAATCCCAAAGGTCACAGTGTCCCCTCACAATCCCAAAGGTCACAGTGTCCCCCAGAGGATCCCAAAGGTCACAGTGTCCACCTGAGGATCCCAAAGGTCACAGCTGTCCCCCTCAGGCTGGGATTTCCATCACAAAGAAGTTTGAAGTGTTCGTGAAGCTGACAATCCCATAAAGGAATTCTGATTTCCCAAAGTTACACCATTTCCTTTTCCAGGGTTTCTTTGGATCCTTTGCTCCCGGAAGTGTTGTCGTCGTTGGAATAATTCCCTGAGTCTCGACTGCTCTGTTTGGAATGTTTGTAGTCTGTGAAAACAATCTGATTTCCCTCTTCTGTGACCATGGATTCAATCACACAGCAATTTTCCACAGATTCCTCTGCAGCTGACAGGTAAGGGCTGCTGAAGGGCTGTGCTCCAAATCCCTGAGGACAGAAGCAGAAGGGGAAGAGATGAACATCCATAAATAATAATTATATACTGATTTAAAGAATTAAATACTAATTCTGCTTAACACCACAGTCACACAAATGTGATTTATCAGATTCCTTATTGTGAGGGTGGGCAGGCCCTGGCACAGGGTGCCCAGAGAAGCTGTGGCTGCCCCTGGATCCCTGGCAGTGCCCAAGGCCAGGTTGGACACTGGGGCTGGAGCAGCCTGGCACAGTGGGAGGTGTCCCTGCCATGGCAGGGGTGGCCCTGGGTGGGATTTGAGGTCCCTCCCAGCCCAAACCAGTCTGGGGTTCCATGCTCGTGTGGAGCAGCAATGTGTGGTTTCCTACCCCTAACACACCACTTGGTTCCCTAAGGCCACCAACTCAGATTTAGGATGAAGTTTAGTTCACACAATCCCAAATCCCCGGGGCTGGAAAAGCCCTCCCAGCCCAGGCAGTGCCAGCTGTGCCCCGTGCCCACCTTGTCCCCAGCCCAGAGCTCTGAGTGCCACCTCCAGGGGACACCTGCAGGGATGGGCACTGCAAAGCTCCCTGGGCAGCCCCTGCCAAGGCCTGAGCAGCCTTTCCATGGGGAAATTCCTGCTGCTGCCCAAGCTGAGCCTGCCCTGGCCCAGCCTGAGGCCGTTCCCTCTCCTCCTGTCCCTGTTCCCTGGGACAGATCCCAGCTCCCACCTCCCAGCTGCACTCACAGAATCCAACACTAAAGGGTGACTCCAACATTTTATCTCAGCCCTTTTCCTGCTCTCAGCTGTCAGTCACCGCAGAATTGCAACATTTCATGGATTAGAGCCTGAGGAGGCCACGCAAGAATTAAAAGAAAATCCAAGTACAGAGGTTTCAGGACACACTTGAGTGTTGCCCTTTCCATTCCAGAGCAGGATCCCTGCTAAGCAGCACCTGTGCCAAGCTGACACTGACAAAGCTCTGGAGGCCACTGATAAAACCTCTAAAATGAACCCTGGCTGACCCATAACAGATAAACATCTTTTTTTCCACGGTATTTAAAGTTCATTTCCCTACAAAGAAGCTGTGTGATGAGCGAGGAGTCAGGGCTCACCTCGATGTTCAGGGGGGGCTGGCAGGTGGGGAAGAACACATATTTGATTTTGCTGTAGGCTTGGTAGAACACAAAAATAAGAGGAGTGGCCACCAGCAGGACAAGCAGCAGGGCACCCATGAAAATCCCAAAATAGATCAGAGGTAAAGGTGTACCTAAAATAGGGAATAAAAACCATTCAGTCGAGGTATTCAGAACCAGGAGAAATTAAAGCACAGCTCCAAACGTGCTGTAGAATTTATCAAATAATTCAACATTTCCACATCATGGAGACATTCCACAACATTTCCACAGCCATAGGCTGGGACTTCCAGGGAAAAGTGATGCTGTGACAGTGTCTGAGTTAATTTTGCTTAAAGAAGCCACAAAATATCTTCCAATACAAGGACAGAGAATCACCAAAGTGGGAAGAGACCTCCAAGATGCTCCAGTCCCTCCATCAGCCCAGCACCAGCAGCTGGGGGGGCTCACCTGGAGAGGAGAAGCTCCAGGGAGAGCTCAGAGCCCCTGGCAGGGCCTGAAGGGGCTCCAGGAGAGCTGCAGAGGGACTGGGGACAAGGCCTGGAGGGACAGGAGCCAGGGAATGGCTCCCAGTGCCAGAGGGCAGGGCTGGATGGGAGATTGGGAATTGGGAATTGTTCCCTGGCAGGGTGGGCAGGGGCTGGGATGGAATTGCCAGAGCAGCTGGGGCTGCCCCTGGATCCCTGGCAGTGCCCAAGGCCAGGTTGGACACTGGGGCTGGAGCAGCCTGGCACAGTGGGAGCTGTCCCTGCCATGGCAGGTTTGGGATGAAATGATCCTCAAGGTCCTTCCCAGCCAAACCATCCTATGATTATCTCAACAAACTGAAAGGAGTTTGGTGGTACTAAAATTAACAGGCATCAGCAGCCACTTTCTAAGTAATCCAAAGGCCCTAACCAGGTCTTATTTTATGATCAAAGAATGGAAGATTTTCACTCTGGGGTATAAAAACATGGGAAAGGCAGAGCATGGTCTGTCTTGGAGGTACTGCTTGGATTTAAAGAGCTTCATTGAAATAGCAGGATAAGGGGAAGAGTAATAGCTAGGAAAATAGATTAAAATATTTATCTTTACCCCTATTCAGGTAAAAAGTAGCATTTGATTCCTTTTAGGTTTGATAAGACACAGCAGTGAGGACCACAACATAAATGAATCCTGAATGTGAGCCAGGCATTGCTGTTATTACATTTTTTTGGCTTTAAGGCAGTTTGAAGAGTCGGAAATTTTCACAGTGTTCATACAATTTTATGTGGCTAATTATCTTCACCATGATTTGATCTTCTTTTCTGAGTGAGTGCAATCCCCCCCACTCTCCCCTGGCACCAAGATGAGCTTTCAGCCCTAACAAATCTCCTCACTCCTCAGCACAGGAGATTCATTCCCAGGATGACTAAGTTTCAAGGATAAAATACCCCTGATGATGTTTAATTTTGTGATTCCGTGCTCCCTCCCAAGAAGCAGGGCTGGGAAGTGAAGCTCTCTGCCCAGCCAGGTGCTCCAGTGTTGGCAGGAGTTCTGAGTTCCCAGTGAAGGGGTAACAATCCCAGCTCCAGAGGGGGAATTGCTGCCAGGCTGTGCCCACCTGCAGGGGTGTGGATGCATTCCTGCTGGCTGTAGGCACTGCTTTTGTTGTAGGGCTCAGAGAAGGCCTGGACTTTGACACAGTACAGGGTGGAGGGGGACACATCAGGGACTGTGGCTATGGTCTGCTTCACCTCCTTCTGCTTCACCTCCTCCTGGCAAAAGCAAAAAAAGGGAAAAAGGAGGGATCAGATCCCATGGGCAGCACAGGAATCTCAAACAGGTGAGTGAGAGCTGCAGCCTCTGTTGGAGAAGTGATTCTGTGAAATGTCAGACATTGCTGCAACCCCAGAGTCTGCAGGGCTGGAGAGACTTTCCAGCTCTTCCAGTCCCACGTCCAGATGCCTCTGGAACATTTCCAGGAACTCCACCACCTCCCTGGGCACCCAGATTCAATAAAATAAATAAACCACCCCCTTAGCTCCTAAGCAAAACTCAGCAATCACTTCCTGGGCAAGAACCAAGTGCTTCACCCATTCTGAAATGTCACAGTTCCAAGTTTCCTGGAAACTCCCTCCTGCTGCAGTTTGCTTCCTTCTCTTCTGCTCCCCTCTTACCAGTTACTGTGAAATATTTTACCCTAAGAACTATTCAAAGAACATGGAAAGATCCATTAAAATGTGAGCTAAAAGGATGCAGGACTTCAGTGTTTGAGGAGCTTTTTCCACTACATTGCACACAGCCACATCCATGGAAATGGAGGTTTTACCACATCACTGGGATATAAAAATCACAGTGATCAGATTTCTAGAGGAGTTACATAAAAATCTCAACCACTGGGTAATAAAAGTCACAGTGATCAGGTTTTTGGTAGAATCTTTCATTAAAAAAACCCAATAAATTGACTTTTTAAAGACTGATATACCACAAATGTGCCTCTTTTGGAAAGGAGCTCCTCAGGGAGAACAGAAGCTCAGGATTTAAGTCAGAATCAATTTCATATTGTATGTAATTAGTTCACACCTTCATATCTGAGGAATTCTTCCAGTACAGGATCCTGTAGGACAAATCATAATGGTCCCTCATGACTTCCTCCTCAGCTCCTCCTGGAGGAGAAATAACGATGTGGAGCAAAGTGTCACTGAGGTCCAGCCTTACACCAGGAGGGCCAATTCCATCTGAAAACAATAAAATAAATAATTAAAATCCAACTAAAAATATTGCTTCAAAGACTGTCAGTGAAATCCATGATAATTTTGAAGAACCATACAGTTAGAAGTATAATTTCATAGTTTTATTCAGAATATCAAGTCCTGAGAAACATTTCAATTAATTTCACTATGTGCTTGTGAAATCCCCTCTCCAGGCTCCTGTCAGCTCATAAAGACATTTGGCACGAGTTTGCTGAGCAATGAGCATTTCAGGAAACCATTTCCTTACTTGTTTTCAGAGGATCCACTTTGACTTCCCTGGAGAAGCAGGATTTGTTGTGTCCCTCCCTGGCCTGCACTCGCAGGTAATAAAATCCAGAGGGGCTGATGATGGAGGAGAAGTTGCACCAGGTGCTGATGATGTTCTCACACGTGGGGACACTGAGCCACTTGTCTGAGTAATCATCATTGAGCTTCTTCCAGAACCCACTGCAAGAGAGAATCCAAGAGTTTTCATGTCAGCTCCCTGAACTCCTCAAGAAAATCATATTTGTTTGTGCTGCACTGGGCTCAGTTTTGAGCAAAAAGGCCTCTAGTAATAATAATAATAAAAAAAAAAAAAATCAGCATTTTAATATGAGGCATTTCTGAGTGGAACAATGAAGATAAAAGGGCCAGGAAATACAAATCAGAGCTTTAACCAAGCCTCAGCAGAGGAATGAAATGTGGGGTGGACAGGTTCTGAAAATCCAAATGAGAAGTTCTCACGTAGCTCTGTGCAGTCCATTGCTTTCCTGTCATGCCAAAGAATTCCCAAGGAATGCCAGGGGATCCCTCCTCTTCAGTTAGGTGCTGGCCACAATATTTATGCAACAGCTGGAGATTGAGACACAGGTTTATAGAGCTGCTTCTTAATGGGATTTTATGGGTGTGATTCGATGGGTTTTTATGGGATATGATGGGGGGTTTATGGCATTCCTTGTTTTTTGATGCAATATGATTTTTGTCTGGTTTTCTTTATGTGATACAGTGTTTTTTTGTGTGTGATATGATGGGGTTTGATGTGATACAAGGGTTACTTCACGTGACATGAGGGGGTTTTTATATGACTCGATGGGTTTTTTTATGTGACACAACATTTCTTAATGTGACACAACATTTCTTTATGTGACACAATATTTCTTTTAACATGACAACACTTCTTTTTATGTGACACAACATTTCTTTTTATGTGACACAACATTTCTTTTAATGTGACACAACATTTCTTTTTATGTGACACAACATTTCTTTTTATGTGACACAACATTTCTTTTTATGTGACACAATGTGCTACCTTGGGTTTTCTCCCCTATTTGGGTCTGCCCAGAAGAAATCCAAGCTGCTGACAACTGAAACCTCCAACACCTGTATTTTTGCTCACTTTTACTCATCGAATTTCTTCACATTCGAAAAGCCACTAAGCAATTCAAGTTTCCCAGCTTTAAAAATGTCCCTCAGCATTCAGGAGCCCCTTCCATCAGGAGTTTAACACCCCCAAAAGCAGCCCAGTCCCCTGAAACTCCAGGCTCGGGTGTTACATGGAATTCTTTCAACAGCAATGAGCCATTCACGTGCCCATGAACACACAAAGCCAGCAGATATTTCATTTTCACCTCTAGAAACACTTGCAGAACACAACAAAGGGCATTTCAGGTGGCAGGGGTGGGAATGGCTGAACTCACAGGAGGTACTGCACGCTGTAGCTCACATCCTGGTTTTCCTGGGCATCCCAAAGCAGGTGGAATTTCATGTTCAAAGCCAGGACACTCAGGTTGGTTGCACACAGGAGGTCGTTCACTGCTCAGGGGGAAAAGGAAACCCAGAGTTACCAAAAAACTTCATGTTATGGACAGGGAATGGACATGTCTCATGTCAATAATGAAAACAAAGAGTATTCATTATACAGATTGTAAGCCACAGGCTGTGATATGCAAAGCATCCTATCAAGCCTTTGATTAAAAAAATCAGCTAAAAATCAATTCAGAAAAAAAAAATCAAAGTACACAGATATTGAGAGGAGCAGAAATAAACTGATTTGGGAATAACATGAGGAGAAAAATGTATAAAATACACATCTGTATTTATTGTAAATTTTGATTTTTTGTTATAATATTTTAATAAAATATAAATATGACAATTACTTAATATTTTATTAAAATAATTAAAATGTGCATGTATCAGTTATTGTAATAGTTTGTTAAGATACACATATATTATTTTAATATTTAAAAATACATGTGTATTATTTTAATATTTTTTAAAAACACAGATGTGTATTAATTAATATATTTTGTGTATAAAGAAATTTTCATTTACCATCAATTGCTTACATTTTGATGTACCATCAACTCATTATGATGTACCACCCCTGTCCAATCTAATATTTGACTTTCTGCAGTTATTTTTTCCTAAAATAAACATCTAAAAGCAACAGCACAGCACAGACAAGAATTTAATTTTACATAACAAGGTGGCAAACTGCCCCCTCAAAGGCTTTCTTCAGCAGCTGTAACAATCAATTCACCAAGGATTATATAAAACCAGCATTTTTTTTAAGCTCAGCTCAACTTTCTGTGTATTCATTGAGTATCCCAGAGGCTTTTGGGTTTTTCACCTCCTGATTCAGCCACTGATTGAAAAATAAGAGTTTTCCAAAGCACACAAAGAAGATTTTGTTCCAAATTAATGGCAAAATTCACCTCATGGCAAAAACGTTTCTGTATTATTAAAACTCTACCCTTGACATCTTTTATGTTGATTGAGAAGGGTAAGTGCATATAATACATATATCTATATACACACATATATATAAATATATACACACATATATACACCTCCCATATATATATTTTTTTTTTTTTAATACCAAAATGAGGAGGAATTTGGCCTTTCTGCCTATTTCTGTTGCTTCAGAACAACTGACTGTGTGCCAGGTTTAACAGAAGCCATCATTTGCAGATAAGCTGATTTCCTGGGTACCTTTCTGGGTGGTTTTCACACAGCTGATGGGGCTGAACAAGCCTTCCTTTCCCTCCCTGGGGAGATTTGCTTGGACTTTGAAGCAATAGGTGCTGTCTGGGGCAAGGTCATGAATGGTGTCAACAGGGAAAATGGTTTTACTCTGGAGCTGGAAGAAAAACACAAAGAGCTGTGAGGGGAACTGTGCTTCCCCAGGACCATCCTGAAATGATCATTTTGCAGGGTTTCAGCCCATTTGTATCATTTGTGCCCCACCTAAAGAGGTAAAACAGAGAAAGTAGGGCGGTGTTTGAGCTGGAGAAATCCCACAGGGAAGTTTGCAGCTTAGCCAGTGTCTGACAGGAACATTTTGGGCTCCTTTGCCATGGAAGTGGGGAGGGATTGGGCATGCCCAGGAGTTCACCCCACACATTCCAGAATGGAGCAGGACATTCCCATCCCTCCATCACCCAAACACTCCTCTCTCCTCTGCTTTTGGTTTCCCACACCTGGTGGTGACTGACCATACACAATTGTACTTCTGGGCCTTGTGCTCCTTTGGTGTGGGTAATCCCAAAACCCCAGAGGTGGGAAGAGCCCTCCAGGATCACCCCGTGCCACCCCAGCATCACCCCAAACCCTGTCCCCAAGGCCACACCCAGACTCCTCTGGGACAATTCCAGTGACTCCAAACCTCCCTGGGCAGCTCAGCCCAAGGCCTGACCACTCCGTGAGGGAAAATTAATTCTGTCTTTAATCTGATCCTCCCCTGGTGACCTTGAGGCCATTCCCTTGTCTTTTCCTCATTCCTGTGTTTCCCTCTGGCTGTCCCCTCCTGGCAGGAGCTGTGCAGAGCCACAAGGTCCCCCCTGAGCCTCCTTTGCTCCAGGCTCAGCCCCTTCCCAGCTCCCTCAGGGATTCTCCAGCCCCTTCCCAGCCCTGGACACGCTCCAGCCCCTCAAGGTCCTTTCTGAAGTGATGATTTAGATCTGATCTCCCAAAAGAACACAGATTGCCCTTTGATCCCTGCTCTAATTTAGATGACTCTCAGTTCCCTAAAAAAGATTAAAAAGGAAGAGTTTCTCTCCTGCTCCTCACAGGAGAGCTCTGGGTGCTCTGCAGGACACACACGCTGCCTTGGAAACCAGTTCACAATGGCAACACCTCAAAAAAGTCCCTGGATCAGGGCAATCCAAATAAAACAATCCTATGGTAAGAACAAAATCATCCCACCAAAAAAAAAACCACCTCTCCCAACTTTCAAACCACACAGGAGCAGTTACACAGTGACAGAACCAAACAATTCCATTTCAGAGCACGAATTAAAGTCCATCTCTGACAGTTCTGGTAAGGTTAAATAACAAAAAAAAAGTGCTCATACCTGAGCATGAGATGAGTTTTCCCAGAAGACCAGGTTATATTTAAAACTCAGATCATTGATCCACATTTTTTTGCTCTGATTTGCTTCTGGAGGAGAAACCCTAACTTTTATGACTCCATTTGTGGACTGCAATTCCAGTCCCGGTGGACCAATCTGAGCTGCAAATATGGAAAGAAAAAAGAAGTTAATAATGTCTACTTTGAGAAAATACACCCCAAAAGCAGTATACAATAATAAACCTAAAGTACCTGCCTATGGTATCTTATTTTTAATTCTTTTGAATAATCACCCACAGGATCTTAAGTTTTCATGACTCAGGCAGTTTCTAAAAGAAATTTAACCTAACAACCAACTACCATCACCTGGTTCTAAAAACAGTTAAAATTATATATTACCAGCAAATGTTTTCAAAAAAAAAAATCAGTATAAATTATTCTAAAACCTGCAAGGCAAGGGACTTAGCTCAGTTCAATAAATCCAACATCAAAGGAGGGCTTCAGTATCACTGGAACTGCTGAAAAGCCACAAACTTCCCAAAAACAGGGTTCTTGGAGCAACCTGGTCTATGGAAGGTGTCCCTGCCTGATGGGATGGGCTTTAAGGTCCCTCCCAATCCAGACCAGTCTGGGATTCTACAAAAATCTACTGTCAAAAAGGACTTTTCCAAGAAATAATCTGGGAAAATACATAGTGACAGGAAATTCAGTCAGGAAACCAGCACCACTTGGAATAGTTTTCCCTTTCCAGAAAAGATAGAATTGCAGCATGCCATGACCTGCAGATGCCTGGTCTTATGTTCCTGTTGGGAAACTCACCCTGTCCTGCTGTTACCAGCAGTGGAAACCACACTTGGTTTTTCAACAATCCCTCATTCCAGACTGCTTTGGGTTGGGAAGGACCTTAAATCCTACCCAGTGCCATGGCAGGGACACCTCCCATTGTGCCAGGCTGCTCCAGCCCCAGTGTCCAACCTGGCCTTGGGCACTGCCAGGGATCCAGGGGCAGCCCCAGCTGCTCTGGCAATTCCATCCCAGCCCCTGCCCACCCTGCCAGGGAACAATTCCCAATTCCCAATCTCCCATCCAGCCCTGCCCTCTGGCACTGGGAGCCATTCCCTGGCTCCTGTCCCTTTATCCCTTGTCCCCAGTCCCTCTGCAGCTCTCCTGGAGCCCCTTCAGGCCCTGCCAGGGGCTCTGAGCTCTCCCTGGAGCTTCTCCTCTCCAGGTGAGCCCCCCCAGCTCTCCCAGCCTGGCTCCAGCCCCGTGGCTCCTCTGGGCTCTCTCCAGCAGCTCCAGCTCCTCCTGCTGCTGGATCTCAGGGCTGGAGGCTCTGCAGGTGTGGTCCCACCTGAGCAGGGCAGGGGAGCAGAATCCTCCCCTGAGGTGCTGAAGGAAGCAAAGTGTCCCCAGCAGCTCCGGGCTCGTACCGACGTGCTCCGGCACCATCTCCAGCACCTCGGACCACGGGGACACCAGGGGCCCTGCCTGGGCCCTCACGCGCACGTAGTGGGCATCGTAGTACTCGGAGATGGCCGAGGAGATGTCACAGCCCGTGCCAGCCACAGCCTGGCACCCCGGCAGCTCCCGCCAGCCCGTGTCCTTCTGCTCCGGCCTGCGGGACAGAGAACAGCCTGGGATAAACAACACCCCGGGATAAACAAACAACACCCCGGGATAAACAACACCCTGGGATAAACAACACCCCGGGATAAACAACACCCCTGGATAAACAACACCCTGGGATAAACAACACCCTGGGATAAACAACACCCCTGGATAAACAACACCCCGGGATAAACAACACCCTGGGATAAACAACACCCCGGGATAAACAAACAACACCCCGGGATAAACAACACCCCTGGGATAAACAACACCCCGGGATAAACAACACCCCGGGATAAACAAACAACACCCCGGGATAAACAACACCCTGGGATAAACAACACCCCGGGATAAACAACACCCCGAGATAAACAACACCCTGAGAGAAACAGCCCAGGATAAACAACACCCCGGGATAAACAACACCCTGAGAGAAACAGCCCAGGATAAACAACACCCCGGGATAAACAACACCCTGAGAGAAACAGCCCAGGATAAACAACACCCCCAGGACAAACAACACCCCTGGGACAAACAGCCCAGAATAAACAACACCCCCAGGACAAACAATGCCCCAGGATAAACAACACCCCAGAAGAAACAACATCCCCAGGACAAACAACACCTGAGAGAAACACCCCAGAACAAACAACACTCCCAGGACAAACAATGCCCCAGGATAAACAACACACACGCCCGGGACAAACAACACCCCCAGGACAAACAACACCCCCAGGACAAACACCCCAGAAGAAACAACACCCCCAGGACAAACAACACCCCCGGGACAAACAGCCCAGAATAAACAACACCCCCAGGACAAACAACACCCCTGGGACAAACAGCCCAGAATAAACAACACCCCCAGGACAAACAACACCCCTGGGACAAACAGCCCAGAATAAACAACACACCAGGAGAAACACCAGCCCCAGGACACACAACAGCCCGGGATAAACACCCTGTGAGAAACAAGGCTGGCTCTAAAACGTGGAGGAGTTCAATAAGGGACAGAAGGGACAGTGCCCAGCGCTGGGGCCTGGCGAACTGCCAGAAGCACAGGTCACCCGTAACCACTCTCAGCTCCTCTCACTGCATTGCTCAAATGCATATTCATGAGGATTATACCTATTCAACGTCCCCTCGAGTTTACATGCTCCAGGAATTCTTTGTCTGAGTTCCACCCCTGGCCTCATCTCCTCAGAGCACAATGCAGATGGGATTTTGAGAGTTTTGTGTTTTGTTTCCTCACGAGGCCCCCTGCTCTGTGGTTTGACAGTTACTGATAGCCCAAGGGGCCGTGGTAGATTTTTCTGTGGTGCTATTTGTCTGCTTCTTTTCAATGTTTTCTTATCATACAGACATTCTAGCCATTTTTACAAGTACTTTCAATCAATATTAGCTATTTCACTATTGAAAGGATATTTCACTATTTGAATAGATATTTCACTATTATCAGTTAGTTACAAGAATAAAGGCATTAGTTATTATTTCACAACTACAATTAGTATTATTTTATTAAATTAATTTTTGTTTTAATTTCAAATTTAATTTTATTAATTATTATTAATATTAATATATTGATACATATTAATAAGTTGTTATATTAATCATCATTATTATTATTATTTCACAACTACAATTACTTCTACAAAGTTAATGTTATAATACACAGTGCATAATATTTTGCAAAAGCCTAAACTAGAATATGTATTTATCACACTAAGATATACGATCCACACAGGGATTAGAGTATTAACTATAAAAGGCTGACAAATTATACTATATCAAAAGCAGTTTAAAAGAGATTACAAACTGTACTATATCAAAGTAATTTACAAAAGCCAATAATAGCAAAATACAGTAATGACATAGTAATTTATAACACACCTCCAGGATAAATAGCCTGGGATAAATCCAACCCACAACCACTGAAATTATTCTTATTTTCTTCTTAACTTTAATAAACATCACCCCTTTTCATGCTGCTTTATCAGCAGTGCAATCAGTTTTATCTCCTTGTAAATTATCCTATAACTGCCAGAACACAGAATTACATCCTCGGGATTATTATATTTCCTAGCCTGGCAAAGGTTTTATAATTCATGGGAAGAAATTTTGAAGTCCTGACAAAAGTGGTTAAAGGAGCATAAAACCAACAGAACTCCACTAATTATAACATGAGTCAGGAATGGAAATTAAGGGAAAACAAAGACACAGAGGTGAAAAGTGGAGTTCAGCAATAATCAGGTTTTCAGCAGCTCTTTTTAAATCAATACACATCCACACCTCAGTAAAGAAAGAGATTTATAGAGACATTTAAAATGTCCTGGCCAAAAAAAGGAGGCACAGACTTGAAGCAATAATTGTTTATCCTCAACTCCTACCTTGTCTTTCAGACCAGTCTGACATTTAAAAAAATAAAACTATTTTCAAAGCAGCTCTTCTTGTCTACATATTGGAAAAGAAGAACTGGTTTTTTTTAATCCCAAATCCCAGAATGGTTTGGGTTTGGAGGGACCTTAAAGCCCATCCTGTTCCACCCCTGCCACGGGCAGGGAACCTTCCACAATTCCAAGTTGCTCAGAATTTCAGTAATTTTGTCTCAGAAATGTTTTTCAATATTTACTTGTCAGGGAAGTGCCACAAAATGCCTGTGCTAATGTGTGCAAAAGAATTGGGGTATGGAACAACTGAAGGAAACCAAGGAAATATTTAAGAACAAACCTTAAATTGTTTCATCTGGGCATTAAACTTGCAGCTGAGACAGGTGGGTTAATGAACAGTGAGAAATTACTTGAAAATTACACTGGAAATTCCCTCAAATCCTCTGTGTGTGGCCACAGCTAGAGAAACCAAACAAACCAGAGACAAAATAAACCTAAGTTCCACTTCTGAGTGTGGCAAGAAACCTTCTGCAAGAGCCCTGCTGGTGGTTCAGCAGCAGCAGCAGCTCTCCTGTGACGGGGTCTGCTTTGCTTTGGAATGACCCCGAGAGTGTAAAACTCCTTGTTCCCCAGCCTGTGCAGCTGAAGGAGAAGTCTGGACTTAGAGGTCTCTTCCAACCTCATTACTCTGTGATTCTGTGAATGCATGAGGTGGAGTTCTCAAGGCTGTTTGTTTTTCCTTATCTATAACATTCTCTGTCTGACCTGCTGAGGTCTGTCTAGAACAGAAGCCATGGCAGCCTGCCTCGAGCCTCGGGCGGCTCCCACTTTATGTACTCAGAACTGCCTGTAGTATGTTTACAATAACGTGCCAATATCTAACATTGATGTTGGACAGCGTGTCCCTATCCTAAACCAACCGAAAAGTGTCACCAGCACACCAAGACAAGGAGGGCAAGACAAAGGAGAATAAGGTCAGGACACGTCCAAATCCCTCCATCTTGTGCCCCTGAATCACATTCTAAAATCCTCAAAATTCTACTTTTCCACGCTGTGTTAGTTCAAGTATCACACCACTCAAACCCTCGTGGTTTGTAATTCCTCACACAGCGTTGGCAGCCTCCCCCAGGGGCTAAAATGGAAGCCACAGGTGTTTTTGACTGGGTGCCAGGAGGGATGCCCTGGCGCTCCTGGCGTGCCAAACACGCCGATTTCCCAGAGCAGGGAGACGAGCTGGGGCCAGCGTGGGCAGGGAGCTGGCTGCCAGGGCCGCACTCACCACTGGAACTGCGCCGAGAAGGCGACGCCGCGCCCGCCGCCCGCGTAGTCCCAGCGCAGGGAGAAGTTGGTGTTGACGGCGCGCACCCGCGGCCGGCCCGGGCTCGGCAGGCGGCTCTGGCCTGGGGACACGTCCAGCGCCAGCGGGGACGGGAGAGGGAGCGGCAGGAGGGAATGGAAATAAAAATAAAAAAAAAGTATTGTGAGAAAGAGACGATAAAGTATTAGGAGAAATTAAAATGTTCAAATGAAGTATTACGACAAAAAAGCGAAAAAATATATTAGGATAAAGTGGAAATAAAAGAAAGTGTTATGAGAAAAAGCAAAAAAAAATATTAGGATAAAATGGAAATAAAAGAAAGTGTTATGAGAAAAAGGAAAGGAAATGTTAGGAGAACATGGAAATAAAAGAAAGTATTATGATAAAAAGAGAATAAAATATTAGGATAAAATTAAAATAAAATAAAGTATTATGAGAAAAAGCAAAGGAAATGTTAGGAGAAAATGGAAATTAAAGAAAGTATGATAAAAAGGAAATAAAATATTAGGATAAAATGAAAATAAAAGAAAGTGTTATGATAAAAAGGAAATAAAATATTAGGATAAAATTAAAATAAAATAAAGTATTATGAGAAAAAGCAAAGGAAATGTTAGGAGAAAATGGAAATAAAAGAAAGTATTATGATAAAAAGAAAATAAAATATTAGGAGAAATTGAAATGTTAAAATGAAGTATTGCGACAAAAAAGCGAAAAAAAATATTAGGATAAAATGGAAATAAAAGAAAGTGTTATGAGAAAAAGGAAATAAAATATTAGGATAAAATGAAAATAAAAGAAAGTGTTATGATAAAAAGAAAATAAAATATTATGATAAAATGAAAATGAAATGAAGTGTTATGATAAAAAGGAAATAAAATATTAGGATAAAATGAAAATAAAATCAAATATTATGATAAAAAGAAAATAAAATATTAGGATAAATAAAATGTTAAAATGAAGTATTATGACAAAAAGCAAAAAAAAAAATTAGGATAAAATGGAAATAAAAGAAAGTATTATGATAAAGAGAAAATAAAATATTAGGATAAAATGAAAATAAAATCAAATATTATGATAAAAAGAAAATAAAATATTAGGAAAAAATGAAAACAAAAGAAAGTATTATGATAAAAAGAAAATAAAATATTAGGATAAAATGAAAATAAAAGAAAGTATTACAATAAAAGGCAAAGAAAATATTAGGATTAAAGTTAAATAAAGTGTTAAAGTATTACAACAAAAAGAAAAAAAATAGGATAAAATAAAAATAAAAGAAAGTATTATGATAAAAAGCAAATAAAATATTAGGATAAAATGAAAATAAAAGAAAGTATTACAATAAAAAGCAAAGGAAATATTAAGATAAAATTAAAATAAAATTTAAAATAAAAGAAAGTATTATGATAAAAAGCAAATAAAATATTAGGATAAAATGAAAATAAAGTATTACAATAAAAAGCAAATAAAATATTAGGATAAAATGAAGTATTATGATAAAAAGCAAATAAAATATTAGAAGAAAAAGAAAATATTAAGATAATATTAAAGTAAATATTACTATAAAATAACATCTAAAACAAATAAAATATGAAAATTAAAATAAAAAATAAAATAGAATAAAAATAAAAAATAAAATGAAATTAATTAAATAAAAAATAAAAATAAAAAACCAAAATAGATATAAAATTAAAATAGAAAAGAAAAATTAATGAAAATTAAAATTGCATGAAATAAGAAAAACACAATAAAATATAAAATAAAATTAAAAATTTAGATATAGTAAAAATGAAAATAAAATGCAATCAAATTTAAATAAAATGAAGGGGAAAATGAATTAAAATTCAAACAATAGAAACAAACCAAAACACACTGAAAACCCAAAATAAACTGAAATAAAATACACCCTTGCCCGCGCCATTCCCGTTTTTGTGTTCCTATTTCCTCTGCAGCCATTGGTTAGTGCCTTCCCAATGGTCCCAACTTCCTGCCTTTGGCAGAGGCTCCTCATTGCAAATCCCTTCCCTTTCCTACACGAGCTCCCTGTCCTCAAAGGGGACGTGTGGAAAAGCAGAGTGACTGAATTCTGCAAAACCCTTTGGGAGAATTGAGTGAGATCCACAAGATTTTGGGGAATAACTCCTGAAAGCACAGAAACATGAAAGGCCAAATAATTCAGTTAGACCTTGTGGCTCCCACTACAGAATTTATTCCCACAAGGCAGGAATTTGTTGCTCTTCTGACAGAGTAAGACAAATGCAGAGAATGCCAAAGGATGTTTGCTTGGAAAATAAGAAAACAAAGGAAAAAACAGATTTTTTTTCCCCCAGATATTTATTCAACTTCAGCCAAAACCCTTGTGACAACAAGGGCCCCACAGACTCCAACTGATAAAAACACAAATTCCAATTATTACAGTATTTTTGTCTGCCTTGGGTAGAAATTCAAATATTTAGTGTATCTTTCCCATCTTTTCAAATCCTTAATTCATAGAGCACGAGGCTTTGCAGTACTCCTTGTTAGACCTCAGCAGGTCAGATGGGAAAAAGGAGGAGTGGGAGCAGGAAGAAGATCCTGTCCAGATCCATGTTCTGAGCAGAGATCTAAAATCTCTGATTTTAAAGATCTTTAAGATTTTCTGTGTTTTAAGCCAGGCCAGTGTTTTGTACAGCTGGGAAATACCCCAGGAAGGTTATTTTCAACACAACTCCCCACCAAGAGAAAGCTGAATGGCAGCAGCAATTCTTGAAGTTTTCCTTTTAAGCCAAATTTCCAGCTTCCTGAGGGAGTTTTATTGTTCTCTTCTGTATTCCTTCCAAACTGTTCAGCTTGCTTGAAGCAGTGAAAAAAAAAAAATCACAATGAAATGGATGAGGTCAATTAATGGAGGTCTAGTTTATATGAGACATGACCTAATCTTTTCCCTCTAATTAGCACTGCTGTGCCCTGATACTTTTGGGGTTTCTAAAAACACCCAACAAAACAATGCTGTGTAATTTATGTGTAGGATTTTATATTTTTTTTTTTGCAGGTGTGATATTTTAACCCTCCTGTCTTTGCCCTGCACATTCTCCTGTTCAATACCACTGCACTTGTTTCCTGGAGTCAGATCCAGTTTCTCAGGATACTTCTGGATGTTCCACCCTACAGACAGGAATATGTGATCCAGCCATCCACCCTTTCACCTATTTCCCTTAATTAATTCCACAAATCATCATTTCCCAATGAACAGCTATGCAGGAAGGAAGGAGCAAACTCAGTGATGCTCAATCAGCAGAGAAATTTGGTGATTCAGGTAGTAACTTGATGTGCAAAGAAAAACCTAAAAAACAACACTTCTTCCTGGCTTATTTTATTAATGATTAAAAGCCAGACATTTAAAACTAATTCCTGTTTGTCCACTTGAGCATGATGACACTTTGGTTCTGAGAAACCATCATAAGGGATTAGACTTATGTGGAAAGAAGAGATTAAAAACCAGAAATGCTTTCAGCACATCTGCCTATCTCTTTCCCCTGTCAAATTCCAATAAATTAAACCAACCCAAACTGTTCTAATACAGAGAAATTACTGCTTCGCTCGGGAGATGTTCAGCAATATTGCCAGTAAACGATGGCTGAAAACAATAATGATTATATAACAAAATCCATTCAGCAGCAGAAGAAAGCAAGAAATGGCAACACAGCAAAGCCCACTGTTGGGGGAAACCCCAGGAAGAGCACATGATGATGCTTACGACATCCCTGGGTGCAGGAGCCAGTGGAAAATTTCAGTCAACGTTTCAGTAGAAGGAGGAAGAGGAGGCCCCTTCCATGTGACACCAGGAAAGGCTCTGAGGGACCTTGATATGCAAAGAAAGCCAGAGCCAGAGCTTTACCCTGGAGCAGCAGCACAGGGAACAGCACAGGGGAAATTGGAATTATTGGAATTGGAGCTATTGGAATTCCAGAGTTAGGATCACCCACTGGTTGGGGTCTCAGAGCCCACCCAGTGCCAGGCTGCTCCAGCCCCAGTGTCCAGCCTAGCCTGGGCACTGCCAGGGATCCAGGGGCAGCCCCAGCTGCTCTGGCAATTCCATCCCAGCCCCTGCCCACCCTGCCAGGGAACAATTCCCAATCTCCCATCCAGCCCTGCCCTCTGGCAATCTAAAACCATTGTCCCTGGTCCTGTCACTCTCTGCCTGTATAAACAGTCTCTCTGCCCTCCCTTGTAATGCTTCACAATCCTTCCTCTTCCAGCAACAGGTTTTGGGCAATAGTTGTTTTTTGTTGTGTAAGGAAAAAAGACAGGGCTCCTGCCCTGCGAGCCAAAACCCCCATCCTGCCATTCCACCTCTCATTTCCTCATTTAACCTTTAGGCTCTGCCAGACTCTGACTTCCAAGACAAAGAAGGGGAATCCAAAGCTGTTTTTCCCACGCCGCGGCTGCAGCCGCTGCAATTCACCGGGAACGGGTGGGACGGGCATGGAGGAGAGGGACAGTCCGGAGGGACACGGGGGACGGGACCCAGGGAATGGCTCCCAGTGCCAGAGGGCAGGGCTGGATGGGAGATTGGGAATTGGGAATTGTTCCCTGGCAGGGTGGGCAGGGGCTGGGATGGAATTGCCAGAGCAGCTGGGGCTGCCCCTGGAACCCTGGCAGTGCCCAAGGCCAGGTTGCCCACTGGGACAGTGGGAGGTGTCCCTGCCATGGCAGGGGTGGCACTGGGTGGGATTTAAGGTCCCTCCAACCCAAACCCCGCTGTGATTCCATGGCAGCCCTGCAAACACGACGCATCCTCACCGACACCGTTATCCCGCCCCGCATCCCCGCAGAGCTCCGGGAGCGCAGCGGGACCCGCGCCCCGCTCAGCCCCGGGGAGAGGGCCCCGCACCGGCCCCGCTCCCTGAGGGCCCCCGGACCCACCTGCGCAGGGCAGCGGGACCAGGAGCAGGGGCAGCACGGCCGCCAGCCAGAGCCCGCCCGGCACCCACAGCCGCCGCCGCTCCGCCGTCCATCTGCCCCTCGGCTCCTCCGGCTCCTCCGTCCATCCCTCCCCGGGCTCCTCCGTCCATCCCTCCCCGGGCTCCGCCGCCGCTCCAGCCCCGGGCTCCGCCATCCAGGGCAGCGCTGCCGGAAGCGACGGCGGCGGCGCCTGCGCGGAGCGGCCCGGGCGCTCTGAGGGGCGGTCAGGGCTACGTGAGGGCAGCCCGGGCTGTGTCGGGGCTGTGTGAGGGCGGTATCAGGGCTGTGTGAGGGTGGTGTCGGGGCTGTGTGAGGGCAGCCCGGGCTGTGTCGGAGCTGCGTGAGGGCTGTGAGGGCGGTGTGAGGGCTGTGAGGGCGGTGTGAGGGCTGTGAGGGCGGTGTCGGGGTTGTGTGAGGGCAGCCCGGGCTGTGTGAAGGCAGCCAGAGCGGTGTCGCGGCTGTGTGAAGACTGCCAGAGCTGTGTCGGCGCTGTCTGGGGGCTGTGTCGGGGCTAGTGAAGGCGGTGTCGGGACCCCCTGCCCCTCCCGGAGCTCGCCGTGCCGCCCCAGGCACTGGCAGGTGTCACAAAGTCACAGCACAGCCCGAGCCGGAGGCGATCACCGGCCCTGCACAGCCCTTGGCACAAACGCAGGGACGGTCACGGAGCTGCTCCAGGGCTGGAGCCCCTCTGGAGCCAGGCTGGGAGAGCTGGGGGGGCTCACCTGGAGAGGAGAAGCTCCAGGGAGAGCTCAGAGCCCCTGGCAGGGCCTGAAGGGGCTCCAGGAGAGCTGCAGAGGGACTGGGGACAAGGCCTGGAGGGACAGGAGCCAGGGAATGGCTCCCAGTGCCAGAGGGCAGGGCTGGATGGGAGATTGGGAATTGGGAATTGTTCCCTGGCAGGGTGGGCAGGGGCTGGGATGGAATTGCCAGAGCAGCTGGGGCTGCCCCTGGATCCCTGGCAGTGCCCAAGGCCAGGTTGGACACTGGGGCTGGGAGCACCTGGGACAGTGGGAGGTGTCCCTGCCATGGGTGGGCTCTGAGGTCCCTCCCAACCCAAACCATTCCCTGATTCTGTGATTGTCTGGGGAGGGAGAACTCTCTCTTTTGCTGCAGTTTGTCATTTCTCAAATGTTCAGTTGAATGCTGCAGCGAGCATTAAATGCAGTGTGAGTGTTACAGCCCCTGAATTGGGGCTTGGGTTCAGCTCCCTTTTGCCAGCCACAAGTTCTGATCACAAGATTAAAGAGCTCCCCTTCTTTTTTTTTTTCATATTTTCCGTGAGCCTGCCCAGCTGCAGGCTTGGGGAGGTAAAGTCAGGTGTTCACCTTTCACTTCCCACCCCCGCAAGCACAGACTCCGCAGTGGGCAGACCAGTGTTTTCAGAGAGGAGGATTTGAAACTCTGGTGGGCAAAGGTCAGTGCCCTCAACATCCTGGCTGTTATAAACAGGACAGGCTTTGCTTCTCAGGGAGAGCACAGACTGACTTTTGGATAAAAATGTTCCTGGCTGCTGCTGCCTCTTGTGCCGTGGGCACACTCTGAGCACGTCTGCTGATCTCAGGTCCCAGAATCCCAGGATGGGTGAGGTTGGGAGGGACCACAGTGGCCACTCGGTGCCACCTCCCTGCTCCAGCAGGGCCATCCCAGAGCACAGAGCACAGGGCTGTGTCCAGGTGGCTCTGGAATATCCCAGGGAGGAGAGTCCAGCCCCTCGCTGGGCTCTGCTCCAGCTCGGTCCCTGCCCAGGGCAGCAGTTCTGCCTCCTGGGCAGGAATTGCTGGGCTCAGCCCCTGCCCGGGGCTCTGGGGCCATTGCTGGGCCTGGAGCAGAGCCTGGGGCTGCTCTGCCCTCCTGCACACAGGGACACACTGGGACACACTGGGACACACTGGGACACACTGGGACAGACTGACTGGGACACACTGGGACAGACTGGGACACACTGGGACACACTGGGACAGACTGACTGGGACACACTGGGACACACTGGGACACACTGGGACACACTGGGACAGACTGGGACACACTGGGACAGACAGGGACAGACTGGGACACACTGGGACAGACACACAGGGACAGACTGGGACAGACTGGGACAGACACACAGGGACAGACACACAGGGACAGACTGGGACACACTGGGACACACTGGGACACACTGGGACAGACTGACTGGGACACACTGGGACACACTGGGACACACTGGGACACACTGGGACAGACTGACTGGGACACACTGGGACACACTGGGACACACTGGGACACACAGGGATAGACTGACTGGGACAGACTGGGACACACTGGGACACACTGGGACAGACTGGGACAGATACCCTGGGACAGACTGGGACACACAGACAGGAATGGACAGACAGCCAGGGACACACAGGGACAGATGGACAGCCAGGGACAGATGGACACACAGGGACACCCAGGGACACACAGGGACAGACAGACAGCCAGGGACAGATGGACACACAGGGACACCCAGGGACACACAGGGACAGACAGACAGCCAGGGACAGATGGACACACAGGGACACCCAGGGACACACAGGGACAGACAGACAGCCAGGGACAGATGGACACACAGGGACACCCAGGGACACACAGGGACAGACAGACAGCCAGGGACAGATGGACACACAGGGACACCCAGGGACACACAGGGACAGACTGGGACAGATGGACAGAGACAGCCAGGGACACACAGGGACAGACAGACAGCCAGGGACAGACAGGGACACACAGGGACAGATGGACACACAGGGACAGCCAGGGACACCCAGGGACAGACGGACAGCCAGGGACAGATGGACACACAGGGACACCCAGGGACAGCCAGGGACAGACGGACAGCCAGGGACAGATGGACACACAGGGACAGCCAGGGACAGATGGACACACAGGGACACCCAGGGACACCCAGGGACAGACGGACAGCCAGGGACAGATGGACACACAGGGACACCCAGGGACACACAGGGACAGACGGACAGCCAGGGACAGATGGACACACAGGGACACCCAGGGACACACAGGGACAGACGGACAGCCAGGGACAGATGGACACACAGGGACAGCCAGCACAGCCAGGGCTGAGGCCCCTCTCCCTGGGGCTCCTCTCCAGGCTGAGCAGCCCCAGCTCCCTCAGCCTCTCCTGGGCACGGGGGTGCTCCAGGCCCCCAGGACTGCTGAGATCAGACCTTGGTTGAGCAGTGTGTGAGGGGCATTGCTGAGTGTTGCAGGGCACTGAGCCAGACTCGGCCTGTGAGCGTTGTTACCTCCTGCCCCAACAGCTGATAAGGAAACATGATTGTGGCATTTCTTTATGTAACCACACCTCAGGGTAACCATTTTGAACCGAAAATGCTGAACCAGTCTGGCACTGCTAGAAACATTTTATAACCTAGTAAATATTTGCAGTTTGTCTTCTGCTGAGTTTGAAGGCGATTTCCTCACTGATGTCATGGAAGAAAGGAGCAGAAGCTGGTGTTGCCCAGCCTGTAGGAGAGCAGTGCTATCTGCAGAGCACAGGCAGCCAGAGGAGGACACTGTGTGTCCCTGTGGCCATTGATGTCTGTCCCAAACCACTCCTGTGACGGAGGAAATGAGGCCTGCTGGAGTTTGGGCTCTGCTGGGTTTATTTTTGTTGGCTGACAGACAAAGGAGACACAATTTGGTGGTTTCTTCTCATGTCAGCTCTGGAACAGAATGAAAGGGGCAAATAGAGCATTTCATCTTGTGTGAAAAGTGTAGGAGCAGTGGTCCAGGAAGGAAGGACCCCAGGGAGCCCAAGGAGGGATTGGATCTGTCTACCCCTTCCCAACGGATTTTTGTAATATCCCCCTTCTCAGGCAGTATCACCTCTGGGGTTTATTTTTGTTTCAGCATTAGAAAACTTTCCTTGTCTCAGTTTTATTGCAGTCCTGTAACTGCTTTCAGCTCCCTCAGGGACACAGAGCACAGGTGAGTCATTCCCAGCACTCAGAAGCCTTTCCCATTTTTTAACCCTCTCATTACCCTGCCATCAGACTTCTTTCCCCAGGCCACATAATGACACCTCCTCTCTGTTCCTTGTCCTCCTCCTGACTCCCCAGCCCTGCTCACAGCTCTCCACAAGGCCTCAGCAGTGCTGAAGAGCAGGAAGGATGTTCTTTTGGGTCAGGCATTGGAATGGTTTGCCCAGGGAGGTTTGGAGTCACTGTCTCTGGAAGTGTCCCAGAGGCCTGGATGTGGCCCTTGGGGACAGGGTTTGGGGTGATGCTGGTGCTGAGGTGGGACTGGGTGATTCCAAAGGGCTCTTCCAGCCATGATGGTCCTGGGAATAGGCTTGGAAGGACAGAAGTGTCCTAGGTGGCATCGACCAGGCTGGAAGAATGAGGAAAGCCTGGCAAAAACCTCTTCTTACAGCCTGTGGTGCCTTCAAAATGTGTAATTTTGAACACATCTGCAAGTTCCATCTTCATGGAGAATATTTAGAATCCCAGACAGGTTTGGGTTGGAAGGACCTTAAATCCCACCCAGTGTCACCCTGCCATGGCAGGGACACCTCCCACTGTGCCAGGCTGCTCCAGCCCCAGTGTCCAACCTGGCCTTGGGCACTGCCAGGGATCCAGGGGCAGCCCCAGCTGCTCTGGCAATTCCATCCCAGCCCCTGCCCACCCTGCCAGGGAACAATTCCCAATTCCCAATCTCCCATCCAGCCCTGCCCTCTGGCACTGGGAGCCATTCCCTGGCTCCTGTCCCTGCAGGCCTTGTCCCCAGTCCCTCTGCAGCTCTCCTGGAGCCCCTTCAGGCCCTGCCAGGGGCTCTGAGCTCTCCCTGGAGCTTCTCCTCTCCAGGCTGGAATTTCCCAGTGATCAGTGAGTTCTGCCCTGTTCAGGGGAGTTCCAGACCCCAGTTTCACCCTTGGGTCAGCACAGCTGAAGATCCAACCCACTGCAAATCCTCTTGTCAGGACACTCACCCAGATGGGAAAACCAAGTCGCTCTCTGAGGAACTGTAACGTGCTTTGAAAAACTGCCACAGAACCAGAGGAGCAGAGAGGAGGGAATGGAAATTAGAGAGGAGAGTTGAGTGACTGCTGGCAGAGTTGATGGGAAAATGGAAAAACTGGAAGTTGTTGGTCAGATTCTTTGGTGCTTTCTCCAGTGGGCAATCCTGGGGTTGGTGATGCTCATCGGTGATGCTGGAGCGAGGATTTCCTCTCTCAGGCTTCCCCAGGGGCTTCTCTTCTGTCTTTGTGTTGCCATCATCATTCCATGCCCTCAGTGTCTGCAGTAATGGCTTGAGGGAATGCACAGCAAATTTCAGGAACTCCAGTCCCCAGGGAAGGGATATTTCCAGTACATTGCTCACAAGTGGTCCTGTGGGTTATTCACAGTTCCTCCTGTAAAGCAGCTCTTTTTTCACAGCACCACAATCTCAAGGGAAGAGCCTTGCTCTGCATCCCACTTATTCAATAATACTTTTCTAGGATGATGATGAATCGTAGCAAATGACATTTTGCCAGGTGATAACGGATCTTTCTCAGTCTGTATCAGAAAAAAATAAAAGGCATGAAGGTACAAGCACAAGTGTTTCTGGTTAAGAATCAATTTAAAAGCTTTTCTAGAGCTTGGGATGGATTTTTCTGAAAGCCTCTCTGGCTCTGCTGTTCAGCTGGACTCCTTCTGGATTGGGGGGGACCTGCTGGGCAGGGAAGACCCCAAAGTTCCCAATAGGAAATAGGGAGAGACAAAAATGTGGAGCTGGGGGGTGACTGTGTCCCTGACCCCTTGGCTGGTCCTGGGCTCTGGTTCCTCTTCCTCCCTCCACTCCCATGACTGAAATTCTCTGAACTGTTCCTTTCTGCCCTCCCTCATTGCCCTCTCCTGGAATCTGTTTTACTGGCCACAAGCTCAGACTCTTCTCCTTCAGTTTCCCCACTTCCCTATTCCTTAACCATTCCACTTTTCTTCACATTTCAGGTCTGAAATCTTCTTCCAAGCACTCCCAGGCCTTCAAGGGGTCTGTTTTTCTTTCTGGCTTTGCCAGAACACGCCGTACCAGAGTGAGCAGCCTCCAGCATCCCTCTGTACTTTCAGCTGACATCAGCACATGGTTAAAGTTCACCTGATTTATTGACTTGTCATTGCAATGTCCACAAGCCCAGCTCAAGATGAACTCTCCTGTGAATTGCTGCTTCCCTCTAAATTATTGCTCCTGCTCTAAATTATTTCTTCCCAGTGGGGCACCCAGCCCATGTGGGGACAGGCAGAGGCTGCCCTTGTCCCCAGGCCTGGCTCATGTTGTGACTCTCATGACGCTGTGGCAGAGGAAGAGGCCTCTCACCTACAAAAGCCTTGCTGGGCGTGGGGCAGGAAGATTTCTGCAGCAAGGCCAAAGTGCACATCAGCCTGAAAAAACCACGTCTGGGTTGATTTTAGCAGCCCCTAAATCCTGGAAGTGTCCAAGGCTGTGGGGCAGGGACACCTTCCACTGTTGTTGGGGAGGCTGAAATGGGAAAACCTTACAAATATGATTGCCTGGCAAAAGATTTACAAAATACAGGGACTGAGAGCAAGATTGAGATGAGAACGAGCTTTGAGATGTCAGACCTTGGCTGCTAAGCAATTAGTGAACAGTGGGGTGGCCAGTGGAAGGGAACTCCCTTTTTTTGACCCACAGACAGATCCAAGGGTCAGACAAAATGTTCTGTCTCATCCCTCAAAAATGTATGGTTTATCCCACACCTGTAACCCTCCCCTGAAGTATCTGTAATCCCACTGGCCCAAGTCTGATCCCACACCCACTCTGAAGCCCCCTTGATAAGGTGTGCCCAGGAGACCAGAGCCCCTTTTTCCTTCCCTTCCCTGCTCTCTTGGACCCTCTCTTGGCATCCTCTCTCTCTCTCTCTCGCTCTCTCTCCCTGCCTCCACTCCAGGGCTGTGGCTGCAGCTCCGAGCAGGGCCCCACAATAAACCCTGTACCCCAAGACCTGACTCAGAGATCTCTCGTCTCCCTCTGTCCAGGGGACCAGCACTCCCTACACACTGCCCCAGGCTGCTCCAGCCCCAGTGTCCAACCTGGCCCTGGGCACTGCCAGGGATCCAGGGGCAGCCCCAGCCTCTCTGGGCACCCTGTGCCATGATGTCCTTGCAGACACTTGTCCTGCTTCCATCTGAACTCCCAATATCCCCGAGCAGCCCAAGCTGTCATTTTTGTTCTGCCCCAGTTTGCCTCAGCAAGGAGGCTGCACTGAAGTGGCACAGCCTTATCTCTGCCTTATCAGCCCTGAGCAGAGCCTTGGAACCTGTAAGAGGCCGTCCGAAGTCCCTCTCATTCTCCTTTTGCCTTCTGATTGCCACGAGGAGAAACCCTTCCCTCACTGCAGTTCTGGCTTGGAGGGAGCAGCAGTGCAGGTGCAGCTGCTGTACCTTAGGTCAGCTGTTCTGAACTAGGCCTGGCAAGGACTTGGCAAGGAGTTGGCAAGAACTTGGCAAGGAATTGGCAAAGACCTGGCACGGACCCAGCAAGGAACAGCCTGCTGCACATTTGTTCACTCTCCTCCTTTAAGCTGAATGAATTTTTGGGGTGACTCTAGTGGTCTCTCACTGAAGACCCCTCATCTGCCTCGTTACCACTGTGACTGACGGAGATCAAAAACCCCCTCCCAAGGACTGAGACTGAGACCCCTGCCACAGGGAGTGGGGAAGAGGATGGTGTGACCACCCATGACATGACCTGCTTCCCTTCAGTAATTTAAATTGACTTACTCTCCATCGTGTTCGTCCTGCCTCGGTGGTTTCAGTGGACTCACCTGTTCCCTGCAGCGATCACAACAGACTCTCATTGTCCTGCATGTTCCCCCCTCTTTCCTCTGGGGACTATAACTGCACCCCTGAGCTGACCAGAACTTCGGAGACTCCCCCGACACGACAGACGGATCCCCATCGTCCGGAGCACTGAGGATCTCGCCTGTGTTGGTAGCTATTCCCATACCCCTCTTCTCTCTCTCTCTCTCTCCTTTTATCTCCTTTCTGATCCCCACTATTGCATTTACTGTCTGGCCCCTAATAAAGGTGCATTTGTTGTGATTAACTGACAGTCCCCTGCTGTTTGCCTGTTTGCACTTTTGGGATCGGTGAGAAGAACCATCGCGACACCCCGCACAAGCAGATGGTGACAGAAGCGCCGATGGATTCCTGCCACTGACAGGAACTCGCCGGCCTCCTGGGCACAGCAGCTGCTGGACAGGGGAAAGCAGCTCCAGGAGCACTGAGGGAAAGGCAGGGATCTCCAGCCCCTCCTCAGCTCCACGTGCAGCGGGCATTTTGCCACTCTAAAAGCCAAAATAAAAGGGAAAACGGGGTGGAGAGAAAATTTAGAAAGAAGCTGATGCTGTGGGAGGAGGGACAGGGAACACACAGGGAGCTGGGCTTGTTCCTTGGAGTGGTGATCCAGACACAGGATCAGCATTCCCAGAGCAGCCTTGGGGAGAGGTGCAGAAAAGCACCAGTTAAACAAAATACCTTGAAAAAAAAAACAATTCCATGAATTCCATATTCCCCATGAAAGCAGAAGATGACCAAAGTTAAAAAGTGCAGAAAAACCAGATACAGACTCCATAGAATCCCAGAATCCCAAATCCCCGGGGCTGGAAAAGCCCTCCCAGCCCATGCAGTGCCAGCTGTGCCCACCTTGTCCCCAGCCCAGAGCTCTGAGTGCCACCTCCAGGGGACACCTGCAGGGATGGGCACTGCAAAGCTCCCTGGGCAGCCCCTGCCAAGGCCTGAGCAGCCTTTCCATGGGGAAATTCCTGCTGCTGCCCAAGCTGAGCCTGCCCTGGCCCAGCCTGAGGCCGTTCCCTCTCCTCCTGTCCCTGTTTTCTGGGAGCACAGCCCGACCCCCCCGGCTGTCCCCTCCTGGCAGGAGCTGTGCAGAGCCACAAGGTCCCCCCTGAGCCTCCTCTGAGGGGAGCTGGGAGATGAAAACTGATGGAATCAATTCCCGATTTCTGCCTGCAATCACTCCCAAAAAGGAGATATTTACACATCAGGTAACAAACATCCACCCCCAAAACTCTGCAATTCCCACATAAGGCTGAGATGACACAACTTCACTCCTGGAAGGCTCCTTTTGGTGACAGAATTTAATTTCTCACTCCCACTTTGATGCAATAACACAAACCCAGTCAGTGCCCCTGCAAAGGTCCCACTTCTGCCCCAGTGCTGGGTACAGCCTTTACCCACCTGTGCAGGTGAGGCTGGGCTTGGAACAGGGAGTCACAGCTCCCTGGATTTTTAGAATTAAGAATACACATCAGCAGATAATTAAAATGAACCTAATTTAACTCCCACTTCAGCTGCCAAGTTTCCCACAGCCATCAGTTCATCCCACCCTAAAAACTTCACAATTTTGCATCAGGGAAGAATAAATTCCATATAAAGATGATGCCAACGGGGATATCCTTAAAAACACATCATTTCTCATTAGAAAGAAATAAACCAGATCAGGTCTTTCCTTACAAAATACTATTTTCTTTTATAAACATTTTGATTAGTTTTTGCAATAAATAGTTCATCAAAGTTAAATTAATTAGTATTATATATAAATATGACATTTCCTTTTTAGTGTCATAATCAGTGCTGGAATTGCTACAACTCCTCAGGGAGCCACAACCAACAGTGGCAAAAGTTATGGATCTTTTAATTCCTCATTTAGAGCCAAGTTTCTTGTACTTAAAAAAAATAAAATTATTCTGTCAAAAGTCTGTGACCCCGTGCTTGTCTGTGGATTGTTCCTGCTGGAGAACAGCAATGAGATAAACCCAAAAGTCCATTTGCTTCTCCTTTTCCAAGAAGAATGAGGAGGGTATTTAGGCTTTTCCTGAGGCTGCTCCCACTCCTGAGTCAGAGTCTCCTTGTGCAGAGTCCTGAGGGAGCTCTGGTGTCCCGCTGGCCTCATCCCCACTCCCTTCACTGAGGGTTTGGGATTGCTCTGAAATCACTGTCAGCTCGTCGTAAACCAGCAGCTCTTCTCGTGGAAGGGGAGGGAAAGGCTGTGGAGCACTGGGAGGTTTGCTCAGAAACTGGGAAACAAAGAGGAAGTGAGGATTAGGTCTCTCCAGCTGTCCCATCCCGTTTGCTCAGAAACACGGGGATTATTAAACAGCACTGGGATTGTTCTGCACACATCTAGTGCATTTCTCAGGCTTTACAAGTCCCACAGGGCCAACAGTGTCATATCCTCCCTAAAATCCTGTTCCAGGCTTGGGTACAAGAGGGAAGTGCCTTTCAAGAATAACCCCAGGGTTCAGAGTCTTGTTTGGGACAGAAACTTGGGAAAAAAAAAAAAAAAACAACAAACAAAAACCAAACAGTTTTGACTGGGAACAAGCACTAAATGGTAACTGGGCTATGGGGGAAGAGAGATTTGTCAAGAACCCTGCCCTCTGGCAGTGGGAGCCATTCCCTGGGTCCTGTCCCTCCATTCCTTGTCCCCAGTCCCTCTCCAGCTCTCCTGGAACCCTTCAGGCCCTGCAAGGCCACACTGAGGTCACCCCAGAGCCTTTCCTTCCCAGCAATCCCAGCAATTCCCTGAGCAATCCCAGCTTTCCCAGCCTTTCTAACAGAGCTGCTCCATCCCTCTGCTCATCCTGGTGCCCTCAGATGAAACAATTCTGAACTGAATCTGGAATGAGAAACCAGCTGCTCTGTCAGGAGTGCTGGGCACTGCAGATACAAAAATCAGCACAAATATCCTCACTATCACACCCTTTTCTACCAAACTGGGATTGGGAATGTTGTGGCCCAACCCTGCCATTGAAACATCCCCCTAGTGAAAGCACTGCCTTGGCCAAAGCACATTTTAGGGAGGCACAGCTGCCCTTTGATTCCTGGGACAGCACCAGCCCAAAGCTCTCCCTGTCCTTAGAGACACCTGGAGCAAAGGAGCCTCGAGGCTGGATGGGAGATTGGGAATTGGGAATTGCTCCCTGGCAGGGTGGGCAGGGGCTGGGATGGAATTGCCAGAGCAGCTGGGGCTGCCCCTGGATCCCTGGCAGTGCCCAAGGCCAGGTTGGAGCAGCCTGGCACAGTGGGAGGTGGCCCTGCCATGGCAGGGGTGGCCCTGGGTGGGCTTTAGGGTCCCTCCCATCCCAACCCAGTTGGGATTCTGTGATTCCATGACACTCCTCATGCTGAGCACGTGTTCAACCTAAAGCAGGAGCCAAAATCAGCGGCAAACCCGGGGGTGCTGAGCTCTGAGTGAGTGAAAATGAAAGCCCCAGAGGAACTGCAGGCACTCAGGAGAGCACAGGCTGGTACAGGAGCATTTTGTGCATCCTTGTTTCTGGGAAGGGATCCTGCTGCAGCCTCTTTGTCTTCTGTCTGTGTGACAGGGGCAGTGGGTCCCCGTCAGCAATGGCTGCTGTCACTGCTCTCCTTTGAGCTGGAATTTTCAGACTCCATAGAATCACAGATTCCCAGAGTGGTTTGGGTTGGATGAGACTCCAAAGCTCTTCCCACCCTGTCCCTGCCATGGCCAAGGACACCTTCCATAGCCCAGGCTGCTCTGGTACAGCTGATCTAGCCCAGCTTCCTTCCTCAGCCACTTTCCTGAAGTTAAAACTCGTGATTACACTTGTGGCAGCACTTTGCTGCAGGAGAAAAAAGGAGCTGGTTTAAGTCTAAAAGGAGGCAGGAGAGACAGAGATTTCTGTTGCTTACTGGCTAAATGAGGAACTGAAGTTGACACCTGGTACTCTCTCAGTTCAAAATCAACAAACCCATCCTGTTTCTGAGCCATAAAAAGCTGGTGATTACAAATTACAGGTCACTGACCATCAGGTGCCAGTGAGAGGAGGCAAAATAAAAGAAGCTCTAAATGTTTTGGCACTGAGAGCCTTGAAAAAACAAGTGGCTCTGCTGGAAAGGCCAATTTTAGTCAGGAAACAAACCTCTTTCAAGTGTTTAGTGTTAGTCAGGAAACAAACCTCTTTCAAGTGTTGTGGGAAAATGTAGGATGGGCAGAAAACATGTTTGGAGAGTCTGTACAGATAGAAACTGGAGAAGAAACAAACGATGGCAGCTGTGCCCACGACCAGCATGGACCCCACCAGAACAGTCACGATTATCCACACAGGGGTTACACCTGCCAGAGACAAGGAAAAAGCCAATTAAAACCCTCATTACTCACTTCTGAGCGATTATTCTCAAAGGATTGCTTTCTCTGTGGAATGTGCCCAAGGCCAGGCTGGACACTGGGGCTGGAGCAGCCTGGCACAGGGGGAGGTGTCCCTGCCATGGCAGGGTGGCACTGGGTGCCCGTGAGGTCCCTCCCAGTGTGGGTCCATGATCCCCCAGCTGCCAGGTTACCGTTGTGGGTTGTCTGCTCACAGAGCTCCCTGCTCAGCTGCCCTGCCTTGTTCCACTCGGGAATCAGCGCCTGCACTCGCACACAATAAACTGTCCATGGCTCCAGCTGGGCCAGGATCTCTGAGCTGTGCCTGGTGTCCACCTGAGCTACCTGCAAACACAAAACCACAGAAAGTGTGACATCAGCGACTCAGCTGTGCAGTTAGCTAAGGAAGAACCAAGGAATTACAATTACAATTACAACTGTGCTGAATTACAATCACAACCACTGTACAACCGTACAACCATCCACAGCACTGAGCTTTGGGCTGTTTCCAGCAGCACTAACGAAGTTTTAGGCTAATGAGGGATGATAAATGAGATCTGGTGGCAGCCAGAGACTGTCACCCAAGCAAATGAGATCAGCTAGGAGCACAGTTACACACAAACACCATCTAACTGCAGAGGAGGAACAGCACAAGAGGAAAAGGCCTCAGGTTGTGCCAGGGGAGCTTTAGATTGGATATTAGGAAAAAAAAATCACTGAAAAAGCTGTCGAGCCCTGGAATAGGCTGCCCAGAGCAATGGTGCAGTGCCCACCCCTGGAAGTGTTAAAAATGTGTAGATGTGGCACCTGGGGACAGGGGTTAGTGGTGAACACGGGCTGCTGGGTTAATGGCTGGAACTGATGACCACAGAGGGCTCTTCCAACCTTCCCAACTCTGTGATTCTGTGATCTGTCATCTAGACAAAACCAAAAAAAAAAGAAAGAAAGAAAATATTTCTGGGAGCTGTGAGGTGTCTGAGCAGCTGAATTTGCTGTTCAGGATCAGTTATGCCCCTGTAACTGCAGAGCATCCCTCAAGAGGAACAGGAGACTCTCCAGGCAGGTTCCAATCCTGGAGCAAGCAGCCACTCACAAATAAGCTGTGGAGTTAGCCAGGCTCTGCCTGCTGCCTCTCTGCTCCCTGGGGAATGGCCCAGACTTGCAGCTGGAAGTGCTGCAGGCAGGGACTCCAAGTGCAGCTCTGCTCCTCTGGTGAATGCAGAGCACAGCCCGGGGGCAGGAATACCTGCAGCCCTCGGGAGGCTGGGAGTGGCAAACCAGGCTGCAGGGTGGGAAATGGTGAGCCCTGGGCTCTGGAACCGAGTGGCAAAGCACTGTGCAGGTAGCAGACACAAATCAGGATTACTCCTGCTGGACTCCTTGATGTAAATCTGCACTGATGTACAAACACTCAGTAACTGGCACTGGGGTCTGCTGCCCAGAGGCTTCCTGTTTGCCTGAAACAGAGGCCAAAATGCTCTAATTAATACATTATTAATGATCTTTCTCCATGGAGGAGCACAACTGCCTGTGGAAGAGGCTGGCCCTGAGAGGGAGAAAGGGAACTGCAGTGGACACAAACTGCAGAGCTGCAGGTGGCCACAGTGAATAAAAGCTTTACCTATTTTTAGATATTTTTGGGGGTAAAAAGCCCAAAGTCCCACTGAGGGGGAAAAAACACAGGGTTATTGATAGTTATGGAAAGAGAAAATTCTGTCCATGCTGCTGTGTAACTGCACAACTCCTGCATTTACTCTGAGTCCCAGCTGTAGTGAACAGACTTGATTAACTGTAATTAGTAATTAGTAGAGATCCATTTTTACTCTTGGAATCACAGAATCCCAGATTGGTTTGGGTTGGAAAGGCCCCACAGCCCACCCCATCCCACCCCTGCCATGGCAGGGACAGCTCCCACTGTGCCAGGCTGCTCCAGCCCCAGTGTCCAACCTGGCCTTGGGCACTGCCAGGGATCCAGGGGCAGCCCCAGCTGCTCTGGCAATTCCATCCCAGCCCCTGCCCACCCTGCCAGGGAACAATTCCCAATTCCCAATCTCCCATCCAGCCCTGCCCTCTGGCACTGGGAGCCATTCCCTGGCTCCTGTCCCTCCAGGCCTTGTCCCCAGTCCCTCTGCAGCTCTCCTGGAGCCCCTTCAGGCCCTGCCAGGGGCTCTGAGCTCTCCCTGGAGCTTCTCCTCCCCAGGTGAGCCCCCCCAGCTCTCCCAGCCTGGCTCCAGAGGGGCTCCAGCCTGCGCCAGAGCCTCGAGGAGCTCCCAGGACGTTCCCAGGGCAGCGTTTTCCAGGCCAAGCTGAGATGAAGCAGGGAAGCAGCATACCCAGGAAGCAGAGGCCAGCTCTGTGTCTCTGCTGCCCTTCTTCCAGTAGAGGATCCTGTACCTCCAGGAGCCGTAGTAGAGCCTCAGGGGCCACCTGTCCTGCTCGTGCTCCGCAAAGGGCCCCGAGACATCCACGTGCAGGGCCCCGGACTCGGACTTCAGCCTCACCTCAGGGGGGCCAATGCTGGCTGCACAAGGCACAGAACAGGACAGGAGGGGATTCAGCTTCAGCTGGACATTTGCACCCAGCCCAGCAGTCACCTTTTAAATCACACAGTAGAAGGAAGTGATTTCTTCTCCCTGGGCCAGGCATAAATTAGTGCTTTCCTCACAGAACCGCCCTGGACGTTGATTTTGTTTTTGCAGTTAAACACCAGGAACCAAGGCAGCTCTGTTCCCACACCCTCGAAATGAACTCAGTTCCCTTTTGCCAGCTGTGGTGGCTCCAGGAGAGGAAGGACCATTTCCATGGCTATCACTCACTTCTCCTTCTGGGCCAAACTGCCACAGCATCTGTCTGTCCTGAGCAGACCCTCTAGAAAAGTGTTTTATTGGGGGGCTTTGGTTATGATCAGCCTGAAAAATGAAAACATTTGAATTATTTCTGCCTTGTGCAATCAAGATTTCTTGGCTGAAAATTAACCTTTCTCTGTGAGAATGTTTTGGGTTTTTTTTAAGTTAGAAAAAAATAGAAATTTAGCTTTTTATCTGGCAAAGCAATGAATAAGGAAGTAACTGAATTTATTTAGATATACAGGAAGTCTGGCTCCTTGAAGACAACTTCTCCCTAGCTGGGAAATAGAAATGTTCCTTATTTTAAGAGAAAATTATGGTTTGTTTGAAAATCTCCTCCAAAGAGGTGATCAATACCATGACAGAGAACCTAAATCTGCTTTCTGCCAGTGTTACAACTAAGATTTTCAATGTAATTAAATGTATTAAATTATGTAATTAATGATAAAATGTTATTAAATTATAAAACAGAAAACAGAAATGTGCCTTATTTTAAGCTAAAATGATGCTTTGTTTGAAAATCTCCTCCAAAGAGGTGATCAATACCATGACAGTGAACCTAACTCTGCTTCCTGTTACAACAAAGATTTTGTAGTTCAATGTTGTAGGAACCCTGGGTGCTGAGAATTTGGGACTTTCTGTGCTGCCAGGCACTGACCCCCAGGAGAACACTGCACTGACCTGAGGCCCTGGAGAAGCTTCCAAAATTCAATAATAAACCTGAGATGATAGGTGTGGAGTTAGAATAGAAGTGTGTGGTAGCACAGGGTGGGAAACTCAGAGTTGAAGGGTTTGGAATGCAGGAATAGATAGAAAGCAAGGTGGAGGTTTTAGGGTGGAGGCTGCTCCTTCTTCTTCACCTCCTTCTCCATGGCTTTGGGGGGTTTTGTGCAATTGGATCAAAAAGTCCCCATTGTGGGCACGGGTGGTTGGGTATTGGGTTAAAAGTGAAAATAATTGAGGTGTCATTTCTGAATTGCACAGTTTATCCTTAAAAGGCCTTGGAGAGAGAGACAGTGAGCCATTTTGTACCCTGTCAGTGAAATACTGCAGAACTCAGTGCTTGTTAGACTGTAACACAGATAAGAGAAATTAAACATCTAAGCCTGAATGTGAAAAAGCATCTCGAGTGCCTTCAATCCCGACCTCGACAGAGGCAGGAAAAGGAAGCCATGAGCAGCCCAACATAATGAAAGGATAAAACACTCTGCACCCCCTAGCTCCTCTCCCGGAGCAGGCAGCACTTTTTTTGGGAAGAACGGGGAAAGGCTCACTGTCATCCATGGGCTTGAAGGTGAGGGTGACCCAGGGGGAGTGCAGCTCTCCTGCCTCGGCCCGCAGCTGCAGCACGTAGCTGCCGTAGGGCGACAGCGAGGACACGTCACACCAGGGCAGCCTCAGCCCCGTCCTCAGCGTCTCGTAGGTGTCCCCAGGGTAGTAGATGCTGCAGGGAACAGAAACACACGGGTGATTCCAGCTGGCTAAATGGCTTTAAGGCAGCAAAGCTGTCAGTGGGAGCAGTTAGCACTGGCGGACACAAAAACGGGTGTAAGACGCACGCTAGGGATTTTACACCCATCTGAAACATAAACTTTAAGGGATTTAGAGATTTTAGAGGAGCTAAGATTTTAGTTAGAGGTAAGCATTACTAGAGTTAATTAAAATAAATGAGTAGGCCTTGATGAAGTTAAGAGTTAGTAGTTAACTAAGAATTGATTGCTTGTCAACACCATGTTTAGTTAGCTGGGTTTATAAAGAAGAATATAGAAACTGACAAATAGCTTTTAGGAACATGAGACAATTGTGGGCCTCCTCTGTTCTGAAACCAATTGAGGACAGGGAATGGGAGTTCTACCAAGGTTCATTTGTCATACTTGCATTGAAAAGGTAGAAAGGTCAGAATGAGGAAGGCTTCATTTACTTCCTCATTTTGGGACCCCTCCCCATGAAAGGGACCCCCGACCCATTTCAAGGAACAAACCACACTTGCCTAATAGCTTTGGGAATGATTAGCATAGGAAGTGAGGAATGGGATGTACTAAATGATGAATATGTATTTGTATTTTGGGTATTCAATTCTGGTGTGGATAAAAGGACTCTGTAATCATTGGAAAGGTGCAGTGTGTATTTGGGAGCTGTCCCGCACGCTGCCCGGCGCCGCAATGAACATACACTTTCTAACTTTAAACTGTTAGAGAGTTTTTGTCCATCACAGTTGGATATTGGTGCTAGATCAATATCCATATTTCTTTAATAAATCACATCTATAAATCCAGGATAAACTTAGGGGTTAAAATCCTACTTCTGTAAAAAATGCCCATGTCCTGGTAGGGCCACAGCACTGCATTCAGCAGGCAGGAGTTCAGAGGAGCCAGCAAACACTCAGCCAGGGCCACGGCAGGGCACTGCTGTCCCACTGGGACTCTGCTCAGAGCTGTCCCCAGGATTTGCACACGGGGAAAAGCCAGAGAAAAACAGGGCTGGGAAGTGACCAGGAACTGCTTATGGAACAGAACCACAGAAGGTTTGGGTTGGAGGGACCTCAGAGCCCACCCAGTGCCACCCCTGCCATGGCAGGGACACCTCCCACTGTGCCAGGCTGCTCCAGCCCCAGTGTCCAGCCTGGCCTTGATCAGTACATGATTTAATGGATGATATTTAATAGGTTTTATTCTTTCTGCTTTGCATCAAAAGCCTGCCCAGAAATGTGCTGATCAAGGGACCATGGCTACAGAACCCAGAAAAATCTCCTCTGAGATGAAAAACTGAGCATGAAGAGGCTCTGGGCAAGGCTTAGAGCTCCTTCCAGTGCCTGGAGGGGCTTCTAAAGAAAAGGGAGAACTTTTATATGGGCAGAGAGTGCCAGGACCCAGGGAATGGCTGCCACTGCCAGAGGGCAGGGCTGGATGGGAGATTGGGAATTGGGAATTGTTCCCTGGCAGGGTGGGCAGGGGCTGGGATGGAATTGCCAGAGCAGCTGGGGCTGCCCCTGGATCCCTGGCAGTGCCCAAGGCCAGGCTGGACACTGGGGCTGGAGGTGCCCCTGCCGTGGGATGGGATGGGATGGGATGGGATGGGATGGGATGGGATGGGATGGGATGGGATGGGAGCATCTGACAGATCAGGGAAGGGCAAACACTTAGCACAACCAGGTCTCTTCAATCACAGAAGAGAAAAACCACACACAGAGCCAGTGACACCCAATGCCAGAATGTGTTTGTGCTTCCAAAACAAACAGGACAAAGCTGCCTTGGGTGTGAATGCCCAGGAAATGCCTCTGCCCTGTCCTTCAGCTCAGCACAGAAGCCTCTCACAAGCTGAAATAAAGGGACAGCTCCTGGGACAGCAAAGTCCCTGAAATAAAGGGACAGACTGTGCTCTGCAAAGCACACAGATCCCAAGCACACAGAGCTGCAGGAGATGAATGAAAGCCAGCCCAGCCCAGCCCCACCTCTTGGACCGGACAGTGTAGGTGAGGTTCCCTCTGGGGAACCTTGGTGCATCCCACTGCAAGGTGCTGTGAAGATTGACTGAAGTAATTCTCACGTTCTGGGGCTCTGGGACCATTCCAGAAACTGTGGGAGGAAGCAGAACCAACATTTCAGTGTTTGCTCCAGCACTTGTCACTCATCCAAAATCTAAATGCAGCCTCTGCCTTGCCTTAGGTGCTTATTCAAAAACAGAGCCCAATTAAATTCATTTAAATCCTGATGCCTCTCCTGCCTCCTTATGCAACAGAACAAATTACTGGCACCAGTGACTTCCAGTAAGTGCTTGTGACACCAAGGTTTCTTGTGCATGACTGAGCTGCCCAGCACTCAGGGTGTGAACTCTCCCTGAGATTGTCAAAGCCCAGTTTTCCTAAGCAGTGCTCCAGCAGCACTGTGGGAATAGCAAGGGCGTGGGGACTGATAAACAGAGATAAACCAGAAGCAACTCTGAAGGTAAGTGAGCTGCTACATATAATTAAATGCAATTAACTATCATTAGTCAGTATTATTCACAAGGGACAAACCCCCAGCTATTCTCCTTTCTTGGAACTGAATCAAAGAAACCCTAAACTAGTGTAAAGTATCAATGAAAAGCCCATTACTGTTATGATTTATTCTTACATAATTGAAGGTATTGAGACTAAAATAGCAAAGATTCCAGCCCATTACTGCACCACAAATGAGCAATGCAAACAAACCCTGCCAGAGCAGAGCAGCGCTTAAATGCCACAGGAGTCACACCTGATGACAGGCTCTAAGAGAAATAACACATTTTCCACGCCTGTGGTTTGCAGAATCTTCAGGGCTGGAAGAGACCTTTAAGGTCACCCTAGCAGCCCCTAATCACCCCTGAGCTGTGCCTCAGCTGATGCAGAAATTAATGAAATTCCTGTGTCAGTCACCCCCCTCTGGCAGGCAAGAGTTTAAAATCTGAACCGGGCTTAAACAAAACCTGTTCCAGGCTCTGGTCCTGCGGTGTTACCCTTGCACCCAACAAATAAATCAAACACAGTGCACATCACAAACACAGAAGTTCAAATCCCACACTGGTTTGGGCTGGAAGGGACCTTAAATCCCACCCAGTGCCAGCCCTGCCATGGCAGGGGCACCTCCCACTGTGCCAGGCTGCTCCAGCCCCAGTGTCCAACCTGGCCTTGGGCACTGCCAGGGATCCAGGGGCAGCCCCAGCTGCTCTGGCAATTCCATCCCAGCCCCTGCCCACCCTGCCAGGGAACAATTCCCAATTCCCAATCTCCCATCCAGCCCTGCCCTCTGGCACTGGGAGCCACTCCCCTTTCTCCTGGCATTCCAACCCTTATCCAAAGTCCCTCTCATTTCTCTTGGAGCACTGTCCCTGCTCTGTGGATGAGGTCTGAGGCAGGCAGGCAAATTCCCAGGGAAAACCACATTTCCTTGCCAGGCTCACTTCCCTCACAGTGCTGCCTACCTGAGGAGCCTCCAGGTAAATCGCTTCACTGGGCACTGTGGATCCAAAGAGATGAGGAAATACTTCTGGGGTTTCAGGTTTGTGCCCAGCCCTCCCAGCCCATGGAGTGCCAGCTGTGCCCACCTTGTCCCCAGCCCAGAGCTCTGAGTGCCACCTCCAGGGGACACCTGCAGGGATGGGCACTGCAAAGCTCCCTGGGCAGCCCCTGCCAAGGCCTGAGCAGCCTTTCCATGGGGAAATTCCTGCTGCTGGCCAAGCTGAGCCTGCCCTGGCCCAGCCTGAGGCCGTTCCCTCTCCTCCTGTCCCCGTTCCCCGGCTGTCCCCTCCGCAGACGGTGACACGGAGCTCTCGGGCCGCGGCTCTGCCCCCGCGCCCGGACCTGCAGTGTCCCGCTCCCGGCAGAACCGTCCCCGTTTCCCAGCACAGATTGAGCCCCGGCTCAACAACACGGCGGGCTGTCCCCGCTGTCCCCTCTGTCCCCACAGGGCCGCTCGGTTCCTCACCGCCCCCGAGGAGCCGCGCCGGGCTCGGGGCAGCGCGGAGGCGCCGCCGCCTCAGGCGCCCCTCGCTGCCGCTCCCCGTGAGGGCACCGCCGCCCGCCGTGCCCGCGGCCAGGCGGCACCGGGAGCTCTCCCCGTCCCCCCCGTCCCTCCCCGGCGGACTCACCGCAGAGCAGCAGCCCGCCGCAGAGCGCGGCCCGCAGCGCCGCGGCCATGGCGGCTCCCTCAGCCGCGGCGGGGCGGCCGCGCCATGGCAGCGGGAGGGGGGCGGCCCCGGCACCGCGAGCCCTTCCGCTTCCCCACGGGGCGGAGCGGGCACCGGGAGCCCCGGCAGCCCGAACCCTTCTGCTCCTCCTCAGGGCGGAGCGGGCACCCGAACCCTTCCGCTTCCCCACGGGGCGGAGCGGGCACCGGGAGCCCCGGCCCCCCGAGCCTTTCTCCTTCTCCTCAGGGCGGAGCGGGCACCGGGAGCCTGGGCACCCCGAGCCTTTCTGCTCCTCCACAGGGCGGAGCGGGCACCGGGAGCCCCGGCAGCCCGAACCCTTCTGCTCCTCCTCAGGGCGGAGCGGGCACCCGAACCCTTCCGCTTCCCCACGGGACGGAGCGGGCACCGGGAGCCCCGGCACCCCGAGCCTTTCCGCTTCCCCACACCGGGAGCCTCGGTACCCCGAGCCTTTCTGCTCCTCCACAGGGCGGAGCGGGCACCCGAACCCTTCCGCTTCCCCACGGGGCGGAGCGGGCACCGGGAGCCCCGGCAGCCCGAACCCTTCTGCTCCTCCTCAGGGCGGAGCGGGCACCCGAACCCTTCCTCTTCCCCACGGGACGGAGCGGGCACCGGGAGCCCCGGCACCCCGAGCCCTTCTGCTCCTCCTCAGGGCGGAGCGGGCACCCGAACCCTTCCTCTTCCCCACAGGGCGGGCCGGGCACCGGGAGCCTCGGCACGCCGAGCCTTTCCGCTTCCCCCCACCGGGAGCCTCGGCACCCCGAGCCTTTCCGCTTCCCCACACCGGGAGCCCCGGCACCCCGAGCCTTTCCGCTTCCCCCCACCGGGAGCCTCGGCACCCCGAGCCTTTCCGCTTCCCCACACCGGGAGCCCCGGCACCCCGAGCCTTTCCGCTTCCCCACAGGGCGGGCCGGGCCGCCTCACACGCCGGCCCCCTCATACGCCGGCTCTGTTCCCCCCCCCCCCAAACACTTTGGGCTGCTCAGAGCGGGGAATTTTAAATGTCATAAAAATATTTTAATATGAATCAGTAATCGTACAAAAATGATATAAAAATAAATTGGGGAAGTGTGTTAATGCCTCGATCCACTCTTTCGTCAGCTGAGTGTTCCTGTCTCTGCCCCCATTATTCCACTTGATCAGCGTTCTCTGCACTAATACAGCACCCAGCCAGCAGAACAGGCTTCACAAAAATCCAGTGACAGAGATAAAGAATTAAAAAAAAATGTTAAAGTGGTCTGGTTGGGAGAGCAGCCTTCCACTGTGCCAGGCTGCTCCAGCCCCAGTGTCCAACCTGGCCTTGGGCACTGCCAGGGATCCAGGGGCAGCCCCAGCTGCTCTGGCAATTCCATCCCAGCCCCTGCCCACCCTGCCAGGGAACAATTCCCAATTCCCAATCTCCCACCCAGCCCTGCCCTCTGGCACTGGGAGCCATTCCCTGGCTCCTGTCCCTCCAGGCCTTGGAAATTGTCTCTACCCACCTTCACAGGGAACAATTTCTAAAACAAAACTGCCCTCTTGTCAGTTTGAAGCCATTCCCTCTTGTCCTGTCCTTCCATCCCTTGTCCAAAGCCCCTCTTTTGGAGCTCCTTTAGGCACAGGAAGGGGCTCTAAGGGCTCTTTGGATCCTTCTCCAGATGAAGGCCCCCACCTCTTTCTGTAGGAGCCCACACTCACACCATGCTAATGAAAGGACAACATCTGTGTGCTCAGTCCAGAAATAAAAGTTGGACAACGCTGGTCCCTATGTTATAGAGTAAAAGCAGTTCTCCCTTCTTCATCTCCTCATGTACCCCGTTACTTGCTCCGTGTCTGAGTCCAAAGAGTCGCTTTCCTCAGAGGAAGAGGAGCAGTTTTGCCACTCGTGGAAGCCATCGGAACAAGGTGCTCCCCGCTCACTTCCCGTGTCCTCCAGCAGCTTTTCCTGCAGAGCATGAGCACAGTGCCAGGCACCTGCATCCTGCTGGGCTGGCACGTCCTCCAGGGTTCCCAGCAGCACCGTGTGCAGGCTGATGGTGAAGCACTCACTGCTGCCCTGGGGCTGGCAGCTGTCCCCAGAGAGAGGGCTCAGGAACTCGCTCCTGGCCTCTCTGTCCCCTTCAGGGCGCTCCTGGGGCTCGGCAGCCGTGTCCCCAGCCTGGCTGCTGCTGTGCTCACAGGTGCTGCTCACTGAGTACTGCCTCAGGCTGCTGGCGGTGTCACAGCCCTGCGGGACGCTGGCCCTGCCCAGCCTCTCCCGCCTGGCGTAGTTGTGGTCACACAGGGCACTGCTGTCAGAGTCACTGCTGTCACTGTCACTGCTGTCAGTGTCACTGCTGGCACTGCCTCTGCAGCCCCTGGCCTTGCTTTTCACCTCTCTGGGGATGATCTCCACAGAGGCCAGCGTTTCTGACTCGGACACCCAAGGTGAGTAGGCCAACTTCCTGATGCATGCCTGGAAGAGTAAAAGGCGTTAAATCAACTCAGCCACTTTTGCACATATGCACACAACACCATGAAAAAAAAAAACCAAAAAAACAAATAACCTCCAGCCATGAGGCTGTCAAACAAACAATTCCCTCTGTGCCACAGTTTGGGCTTTTTCTGCAGAGTTCAGGGTATCTAGGATCGTTCCTTTTCCACTGCTGAACATCACAGAACCCCTGAATGGTTTGAGTGGGAAGGGATCTTAAAAGATCATCACATTCCAATCCCCTGCCATGGCAGGGACACCTCCCACTGTGCCAGGCTGCTCCAGCCCCAGTGTCCAACCTGGCCTTGGGCACTGCCAGGGATCCAGGGGCAGCCCCAGCTGCTCTGGGCACCTGTGCCAGGGCTGCCCACCCTCCCAGGGTGAGCTGAGTCTTGTCACTCTCTCAACTCTTGCAGTCACCTCTATCACAGCTGAGCAATTTTCACATCCTTTAAAAATTATCTTTTGAAGCAATCCTTGCCATTTTAACATCCCAAGCCCTGTCTTCCCTCTGCACTTCAAAGGATTATTCAATATTTGAAGCATTCATCATGTTGACAATAAAAAATAAATAAACCTTAGTCCTTAGTAATGTGTTCAGCAACTGCTAGGATGTGAGTGATGACACAGCAAAGGACAGAAAAAGTGGAAAAAAGTCTTAGAAAAAAGTGATACCCATCTGCTCTGGGTATGTTTGTAGAAAATGAAAAACATTTATGCTGAAAAACTCTACAGAATTAAATGTAAAAGAAGTCAGAGACTGTAAAAAATAGAACAAGCAAGAAAAGATAAAATATAGGAACAAGAAATTTTGTTTTTTGCTTGAAATTTAGTGGCAATTCAATCTATGGAAATAAATTAGCTGGCTCTGGACTGGCTCCCTCTGTGCTTGATCACAGAAAAAGTCCAAGAGAGATTATTTTATTATTATTAAAGAGTGGAACAACTTCTCCTCCAGTCTCTCCTCACAGGACAGCTTCTCCAGTCCTCTGCTCACCCCTGGCCCTGCTCCGGGCCCACTCCAGCCTGTCCACACCTTCTGTGCCCTGTGGGGACCAGAACTGGGTGGAATATTCCTGGATGTTCCCCCTGAGCAGGGTGGGACGATCCTCTCTGTTAGTATCTTGTCACAGAAATAGCAACAAATGGTTTTGAAGATTTGTTCTGAAGATCAGGCAAAACTTAGCAGCCCAGAGATCACCTTTGACTGAGGTAAACTGCAAATGCAAACATTCTGTGCTCTTACAGAACTTGTACCTAAAGCACAAGATTGCAAATTCCAGCTGTTAAACTTCCTGCTGCCAGGCAGAAAGGGCAGATCCGAGAGCTGTTACATACCAAGGTCTGAGGAAGGGAAAACTTCGGGAAAATAAAACCTGCTGTGTGCACACACTTCAGGACTGCAGCAATGATCAGTGAAACACAGAGAGCACCGGCCACTGCAGCTTCATGATACCCTGGAGTGAAAAAATCAAATAAACACACATGGAGAAGTGTCCTACCACCACATTCCAGATCTCCCAGTCACAGCAGCTATTAGGGATCATCAATAATTTTGGTTAGAAGGGACCTGTGAAAGTCAAATTCAAAACAAGACCAAATCCCAAATTAGCATCAGGAGTTACAAAAGCAGTGACTCCATCTTTCTGCAGAGTTAGTGGAGATCTGTATGGCTCAGGGGATTGCCAAGAGATTTGCTGCCCCAAAGTCTGTGGGGTTTTATATTTCACTCCTCAATACCCACAGTGGTTCTCTCTTGGAATGCTTCTCTCTGCCAGTGAGGCTCTGAGGGACAGCACCCAGGGAGAAGCTGGAGCTGGGCCAGGAGGGATTTAGGTTGGATTTTAGGGAAAGGCTCTTCTTCCCCAGAGGCTGCTGGCACTGCCCAGGCTCCGAGGGAATGGGGAATGGGCACGGCCCCGAGGCTGCCAGAGCTCCAGGAGCCTTTGGACAGCGCTGCCAGGGGTGCCAGGGTGGGGTTGGTGGGGGTCTGGCACTGGGGGGTCCCTGGGGGTCCCTTCTGCTCAGGACATTCCATGATTCTGTGATCACTTGTTTTTTAGGACTGAACTGGAAGTGTCCCTACACCAAAAGAACACACTGCACACCCAGACCAGCCCCCTGCCCCACAGCTCCCTTACCCTGCCGAGCCTCCGAGTCCGTGGTGACACATTTCCAGGGGGAGGGGACAGAATTCTTGTTCAGGGATGCACTGACCCCCACGGACACACAGTAATTCCTGCTGGGATACAATTCCTCGATGACAGTACTAAACACCTCTTCAGTGGTTCTCTGCCGTGGCCTCTGCCATGAAAAACAATGTTTTGAAGTCAGTTACTGGCTGAAAGGAGCCCCTGCTCACCCCTCCACACCTGCCCCCCTGCAGTGAAAGGGAGCTCACATTCTGCTGGCCATGCTCTCTCTTTTCTTCTAAGCAATCTATTTTTATGTTTTCTTTTGCTTCTATTCACATACTTGGTTCTGGGAACCTGTTAACCATCAGAGCCATTTATGCCCTCTGTGTCCCCCCCTAAAGCACAACTATTCCCAAATTTCCCTACCTTATGCTCTCCATCCTGTGATTTCAGTGTGATGTCATAATCCAGCTCTTTATAGATATCAATTAAGGACAGCAGCTTCCCCTTGGCTCTGAAGTGAGAGGCTGGCAGCTTTATGGTGACATTGATGCAGTTTGGACAGGAAGTGATATTCACTTCTGGTGGTCCCAGAATTGCTGTTGGAAAACAAGAAAGAGGAAAAAAATGATGAAAAAAATACACACTTTATCCAGCACCAATTCCATTTCTGTGATTCAAACAGAGCTGGCTCAGCACACTCCAGAGAGGTCACTGCTGTAAATCCACAAGGCCTTGCAACATTTAACTACCACAGCCAAATCATCATTTCCCACATGGCCAGATTTCAAAGGGAAAGGAGTGGAAGGAAGAAGCAGGAAGGGGACAGAAGCTTTGCTCCAGCTTCACAGAAATGTGATCATTGTGTCTACCTGAGATTGAAGCTGAGGTTAAAGTACAGAATGGAATCCTGGAATGGGTTGGGTTGGGTTGGGAAGGACCTCACAGCCCACCCATTCCCACCCCTGCCATGGCAGGGACACCTCCCACTGTGCCAGGCTGCTCCAGCCCCAGTGTCCAACCTGGCCTTGGGCACTGCCAGGGATCCAGGGGCAGCCCCAGCTGCTCTGGCAATTCCATCCCAGCCCCTGCCCACCCTGCCAGGCAACAATTCCCAATTCCCAATCTCCCATCCAGCCCTGCCCTCCTTCAGCTGAAAGCCACTCCCCCCTTGTCCTGTGCTTTTTATTAAACCAGCTGCTCAGGGACTGCAGGGCTCCTCCTCAGGATGTTCTCCTTCAGTTCTCCTTGTCCCATTCCCCTCATTCCCTGCAGTGTTCCCTCATTTCTGACTCTGCAAGGGGACACAGCAGCTGCCTCTGCTGAGCTCAGGGGAAACATCACCAGTTCATCCTCCACAGCTCTCCAGCTGTTCCTCAGTATCTGCCTCTGTTAGCTCAAAACTCCATTTTAAGCAGAGCCAATGGTGAAGCCACCTCTGGCAATAAAGACAAGTATCTTCAGCAGGGAAAAGGGCAGATTGATGGACAAACAAGCAATCTCTTCCCTACACCTGGTGCAGACTTGGCATTTTTTAACTCAACATTCACTATTTGAACACACAAAAATAATGTTGTTTTTTAAGTTATGTACCTTACACAGTCAGGAGATTTTTACTTGGTGTTTGTCAATGCACAACTGTATTTCCTTTACATTTATAATGTATTTATTTCAAAACCAGAGCCTCACTCCTTTACCAGAACTACTAATCAGAACTACTCATTTTAGAAACTTATCTTTAGGCTTTGTAACAGATATATGAAACACTACATACAAATAGCCACCAAGCCAGTCGGTGTGGAGTCTTACAGCAAAGGCAGCAGAACATAATTCAGGCATCAGCTGCTAATGAAAACTACAAAAAGAAGAAATGCAGAGAGAGCTCTTACTCTCAGTGAGCGGCACGAAGCGCAGCACAGAAGAATTGAGCACCTGAGCTCCTCCAGTGCTCTGAACAAGTGCAGAGTACTCAGTGGATGTGTCCTTGAACTCCTCTGTCAGCTCACAGGAGAGCTGGGCAATGCCTGAACACTGCCGAGCACTCATCCAGCCCTGGCTCCTGCAGAAAAGAGCAAGAGACTCTCAATTCTCTGATGGGAGAAGTCATGGGAGTATGAGGAGGGCATTTCTCAGGAGAAAAAAAAAACAACAAACAGAAAAACTAAGAAAACACCAAGAAAAACAGAGAAAACCTCAGCCTTACTATTTTCACAGAATCCAGGATCCCCGGGGCTGGAAAAGCCCTCCCAGCCCATGCAGTGCCAGCTGTGCCCCGTGCCCACCTTGTCCCCAGCCCAGAGCTCTGAGTGCCACCTCCAGGGGACACCTGCAGGGATGGGCACTGCAAAGCTCCCTCCTCTTTGGGTCAATAAACCTTAAAAGCAGAATTTGTGCCTCATTTTGCAAGACTTGCCTGCGGTGTCTGTACAGCACGTTGTAGGATGCTGGCACAGCTGGGTCATGTTCTGCCTGCCAGGTCAAAATGTGCTGGAAATTGTGGGAGTCCATCTGGAGGTTGTAGGGAAGCCCCTCCAAAATTCTTTCTAGAAAGGAAAAAATAATAATAAAAAAAAAACCAACCCCAACAAACAACTCTGAGCTTTGCAACAATTCTAATAAATAAACCCATTCAGAGCAGCTCAGGATTTGCCCCAAGAAGCAGCCACAGGGGAGAGCTCAGCACAACAGACACAGCAATGCACAGCGCTGTGCACATGGAGTACATTTCTATTTCTCCAACAAGCATGAAGCTCCAAAATGATGACTGGTGAGGATGTGCAAGCCATGAAATGTGTTAGGAAAAGCATTTTAAAGATGGTAACACTCTTACCAGGCAGGCTGCAAACAGCTGTAGACAGAAAGGTGAGGCACACTGGAAAGTGAAACTCTGTATTAATGCATTGGTGCATCCACAGGACCTGACTTTTATTTCAAGTATTCATGTGCAACAATTGGGCTCATACCCAGTACTCCCAGGTGGAACTGTTACTTTCTTTCACATCTTCCCAGACTTTCCTACACTTCCCTCCTTCTCCAGAGCCTGGGAGAAGTGTCCATGAGCCTGGGGCTCTGAGGAGGAGCTGGCTCCTGGGTCCCGACGCTGCTCCCTCCACGTGAGGTTCAAGACACAGTGTCAGCAAAAACACCCAAGATGTTCTCATCAAATCATGTCTCAGAGGACTCTGTATTTCAAACACCTTTTCAAGCCATCCCAAGAATTTTAGAACTGATCTGGGAAAATATTCCATTATTGCTTGACTCACCCCTCATGGATCCCAGAATGGTTTGGGTTGGAAGGGACCTTAAAAAACACCCAATTGCACCCATGCCATGGGCAGGGACACCTCCCTCTGTGCCAGGCTGCTCCAAGCTGCCCTTGGGCACTGCCAGGGATCCAGGGGCACCCACAGCTTCCCTGGGCAATCCTGCCTCTCCAGAGGTCCCTACATGCTCCTGTAAAACCTCCCTAGGAGGCTGTGACCCACCCAGGGTCTCTCTGCATCCAGGCTTCTTTTCCTTGACCAGCCTAACTTCTCACTGCTCCCATCTTTTCACAGTGCTTCAAAACACTTGAACTTTTTGTTCTGACTCTTCTAATTTTTTTTTTTTTTTCTCAAGACCCTTCAGCCTCCCTTCTGCTTTGAGTGCAACAAGGAGAAACTTCCTGTTCTTGTTTTAAGGCATTTTGTGGTCATGCCTCTGACTCAGATGCTGATTCCCACACTCAGTTGGCCAAAGCACTCACTACTTTAATTCCAAACACATTTCTTCTCTGTTTTACATGAATTCCATGGGAAAAATCTGGAGAGTTCCATAAAACTCTCTTTTGTCTTGGCCTGTTGTGTTAAAAAGATGTACCACAGTTACCATGACTGTGAAAAGAGAAATCTGGGTCTTGAATTAGAAAATTTAAATAATCTTTATGGAGATCCACAAATAATGGGTTTAACTGCAACTAAATGTAGAACAATGGATTTCTTGCCAGGTAGGAAATCACCCATTTGGAAAAAAACATCCAGTGGGGATAAATAAAGCAATATTTTAACTATCATTATCTGAACACAAGCTCAGATTTGTAATAATTTGTGTCTGCTGAACTGCTGCTGTATTCCAGTTAGCATTATTTGATTTTTCACTGCCTCATCTCTACACAAACCAAATTCCTTTCAGTTCAGAGCCCCCATTGCCTCTGAACTTTGTTTCAACAAACAAGTTTAGCAAAGGAAGTCAAACAGTTGCAAAACAGTTTGTGATACACTCAAACAAAAGAGACACAGCCAAGACAAATATCTTAGAACAAGTAACTGGGAAGATTCAGCCTGGGGAAATACAGATGGTCTGGAAACTGTGTGGGGAATCTTCTGCAGCATCTTGGCCTATGTGGAGTTTCTACCAGCCCTGGCAGTGCCCAAGGCCAGGTTGGACACTGGGCTTGGAGCAGCCTGGCACAGTGGGAGGTGGCCCTGCCATGGCAGGGGTGGCACTGGGTGGGCTTTAGGCTCCCTCCCATCTCAAACCAGTCTGGGGTTCTGGGATGATGATCTGATCCTTTTTACAGAATTCAAGGATCCCAACAAACCCCCTTCTCACAACAAGCACAGCTCAGCCAAACTGTGCTCGTTTCACCTGCTAATCCAGAAACTGAGGAGTGCTGGGAAAACTCAGCATGAAAAATAAAAACCCTCCCATGTAACTGAGAGTTCCTGAATGTGCAGGGAGGCAGAACCATGGAATGGAATGGTCTGAACTGGCAGGGACCTCAGAACCCACCCAGTGCCACCCCTGCCATGGCAGGGACACCTCCCACTGTGCCAGGCTGCTCCAGCCCCAGTGTCCAACCTGGCCTTGGGCACTGCCAGGGATCCAGGGGCAGCCCCAGCTGCTCTGGCAATTCCATCCCAGCCCCTGCCCACCCTGCCAGGGAACAATTCCCAATTCCCAATCTCCCATCCAGCCCTGCCCTCTGGCACTGGGAGCCATTCCCTGGCTCCTGTCCCTCCAGGCCTTGTCCCCAGTCCCTCTGCAGCTCTCCTGGAGCCCCTTCAGGCCCTGCCAGGGGCTCTGAGCTCTCCCTGGAGCTTCTCCTCCCCAGGTGAGCACCCCCAGCTCCAGAGGGGCTCCAGCCCTGCTCCTGGTTTATGCACAGAATGCAGCATGCAGGGGGAACACAGGAGATCCTGACTCTGGGAATTACTCCAGGGAGAGTTCTACAATACCAGGATGGTTTCTTGTCGGAGTCCAGGACAGAATGCCATGGCCGAGCTGCTGGACAGAGCTCAGCAGGGCAGAGAGAGAATGTTCTAGAGAAGGGAAAATAAACACCCCTGAGAAGCCAACCCTGCACATTCAGACTCCTCCTTTGGCTGCAGGGCTGGGAGAAAAAAGACTTTTACTCTCTTGGGGTCATCCTGACACACAGACCCCCAGACTTCCTTACTTCATGAACTCAGCAGGATTATTAATGAACTGATGAGCTCCCTAATGCTGCTCTTTAACCCAAAGGTTCAGGTACTTACCAAGCTGACAGAGAGGCACTGGCACATCCATTGGGGTTCTCATGGAGATTAACAAACAAACCTCTCTGCTTGCAAAAGGAACATTTTCCTTCCGTTCCTACAAATACATGCAAAACAAGCACATTTTACTAAATTATCACAGTAAATTACCTTAGTAAATAATTTTTGAGTAACCCAAGGTTTCTGTACACAGTTGTTTTACACTCTGCAGTGTCTGAGGGAGGGCAGTGGTCATTGGGGGAGTAACTGGAAGAGTTACTGGGGGGGGGACACACTGATCTTTATCATTTTATGGCAATTTTTGTCGATTTTCTTGGCAACAGCACTCCCCTTTTTCCACAGGGAATGGGCTCCTACCACTTCAAACAAAGCAGAAACCACTGTGTGATTATTTATATTAACTTTGCATTAAGATAGTATCTGAAAATTCAATGCCACTCACTCCAACTTCATTAATACAATGGAAACAAACCTTGCTTGGCTTTGTTTGAAAAATACTCATCACCATTGTAAGAAACATTTCCAGAAAGAGAAAAGATGAACAGGGAACTTAGAAAAAAATTAATTATAAAGAAGTTATTAAGTTTATGTTACAATTTTTTATGCTTAAGATCTATTAAAATAATTCTTTTCACTGTTATATTTTACTCTATTTAACATCCCTGTAATATTAATATCCACAGGACCTGGTTTTGAATTAGCTGGGCAAAGGTATATCTATTTCTAAAGAATCTTCCCCTCAGGTTTAACAAAAATTAACTGCTTTTTAACTTAACATTATTTGCAAATACAACTGGAATTGTTTTCTCTGCAGAACAACCAGTTTAAAAACATGCCAGAGAACACCCTGTATATTCATATATTCATATATAACCCTGTATATTCATACATTAACACAGGCCAGAAGTCATCTGTTAAATTCAGATTAACTAAAACCCCTTATCTGAGATGTCAATCTCCCTGTGCTCAGAGTTCTGGCAGGAGTTAGGAAATCACTGATAAATGTTTATTTTAGGAACTAGGATAAATGTTTTTTTTTAGGAACTTGGCTCTGTGCAACTGACAATTCCACAGCCTCAGGGATGCTCTATTCCCCTCACTTTATTACTTCATTCAAGCAAAAGTCATTCCAAAGAGCAGCTGCACCTGCAGGCTGGGATTTTCCAGGTTGTTCAAAGTGTTCCCTTCAGGAGAAAGCCTGGGGCATGCTGGAGTCACTTTTAAAATGATTTCCTTTGCCTGTTAACCCTTGCAGTTCACAGCAGGCCCTGTCCAAAGCACTCCCTGCCCAGAGGGATGTGTGGTGTGTACCTTGGATCCTTGCTGGCCATGCTGCCAGGACAACAATCCCGCTCTGGGAATCACAGCAGGCCCCCGTGTGCCTCTGGCTGCTGAACACAGGAGTCTCCTACACGAGGCATACTCAAAGCCAGCTCATCTCTTCAGCACCTGCCAAAGCCTGAGAAAATGTGACAAAATGTGTTCATCTCCAGGATTCCACAGCTGTCTAAAGCTGCATGTCCTCTGCAGATCTATCACTGGAGATTCCAGGGGAAATCCATTTCTGTCAGAACTGTGACGAGCTTTTGCTACTCCTCCTCTTCAGAGCTGCAGCAGTGCCTGTGGAGAGGCCATGGAGACAGCAGTGAGTGCAGGCCCTGAGGCCAGGCAGTGCCCACAGGAGATCCCCGGCAGCCCCAGTGCTCCCACAGCTCAGGGGACACTGGCACAGCAGCCACAGCTGGAATCCCACACTGGCAGGGGCTGGAGGGACTCTAAACCTCATCCCATCCCACCCCTGCCATGGCAGGGACACCTCCCACTGTGCCAGGCTGCTCCAGCCCCAGTGTCCAACCTGGCCTTGGGCACTGCCAGGGATCCAGGGGATTCTCTGGCAATTCCATCCCAGCCCCTGCCCACCCTGCCAGGGAACAATTCCCAATTCCCAATCTCCCATCCAGCCCTGCCCTCTGGCACTGGGAGCCATTCCCTGGCTCCTGTCCCTTTATCCCTTGTCCCCAGTCCCTGTGCAGCTCTCCTGGAGCCCCTTCAGGCCCTGCCAGGGGCTCTGAGCTCTCCCTGGAGCTTCTCCTCTCCAGGTGAGCCCCCCCAGCTCTCCCAGCCTGGCTCCAGAGGGGCTCCAGCCCTGGGATCAGTTTAGTGGCTCTCAGGTTCAGGCTGGATGGGGTTATATTTGCTTCCAATCAGAAAAGAAAAAAAAAAAAAAAGCAGCTTTGAGGTTTAGAAAGTCAGTGGCTCATATTTCAGAAACTCTCCCCCAGTTCCCTGGAACAAGCAAATGGTCTATTTAATTACATAAATTAGCTTATGGGAATACTGAGAGAGGCAGAGAGACCGACTGACAGCAGGGATGTCTGCAGAGGAACGTTCAGAGCCTGCACGGGACCTCTGAGACTGCCCAGGCAGGGCCACCTGCAGCAGTGACACAGGAACGTGGCCAGGGGGTTTGGGATGTCTCCAGAGAGGGAGACTCCAGCCCCTGCCTGGGCAGCTCTGGCAGGGCTCTGCCCCTCCAGGGAAGGAAGTTCTTCCTCAGGCTGGGCTGGAACTGCTGTGGTTCAGTTCCTGGCCGTTGCTCCTTGTCCTGCCACTGGCACCACTGAGCAGAGCCTGGCACCATCCTGGCACCCTTGGAGCTCTGTAAAATCCTGAATCCAGCCGAGCCAGGGAACCATGCTGTGCCTGCAGCATTTTTCCCACCCTCAGCTGCTGCGAGACTTTGGATAAACCACTCCTAATGATATATGGAAATCACTTAACCTCAATAACCCAAGGCCATTTCCAACAGCCCTTTACCCATGGGCTGCCACAGTGCTGGGGAGGAGACAGCCTCAGGCTGGGCCAGGGCAGGCTCAGCTTGGCCAGCAGCAGGAATTTCCCCATGGAAAGGCTGCTCAGGCCTTGGCAGGGGCTGCCCAGGGAGCTTTGCAGTGCCCATCCCTGCAGGTGTCCCCTGGAGGTGGCACTCAGAGCTCTGGGCTGGGGACAAGGTGGGCACGGGGCACAGCTGGCACTGCCTGGGCTGGGAGGGCTTTTCCAGCCCCGGGGATTTGGGATTTGCCCCTGAGCGGGGGACAGCGAACCTCGCCTGAGACAAGGGGCGCTGCAGAGCCCACGGCAGCCGCTGCTCCTCACAGACACCAGGCCTGGGTGCGACTCCCACACCGAACCCATCCCCAGGCACCTCCCAGGCTGCGGCCGGGGGCAGTGCGGCGAGCGGGACGCCGCCAAGGGCGAACCCGGCGGGGGTTTTGGGGCTCCGTGTGCGGTTCAGGGGTTGCCGCACGGGCCCGGGCCCCACGCGGCGCCAGCACAGCACTCGAGGAGCCCTCCAGGAATCGCCTGGAGCGGCCGGGCAGCGGCCCGGACCGGCTCCCCTCAGCCGGCCGAGGGAGCGCGGCCCCGCTCGCCTCAGGGAACCGCTCCACTGTCACCGCACGGCCGCGCCCAGGGGCTTCGCGGGGACACGACAGCGCGCACACCGCCACCTTCCAGCCGTACCTCGCGGCGGGGACTCCCCACGGGGTCCGCTCCGGCTCCTCATCGCTCCTTATCGCCCTTTACCGCTGCCCATGGCGCCGCCCCGACCCCCGGCGCTGCCGCGCTCGCCGGCGCCCAGCGACAAATGGCGGTGGGGACGGGGCGAGGGTGACCCCGCCCCCTCCGCATAGGCCACGCCCTAGCGCGGCTGAACCACGCCCCAAACATATAAACCACGCCCTCATCAGTATCAGACCACGCCTCCGTCCGTTAAGCCCCGCCCCTCACTCTCAGGCCCCGCCCCGCGGCGCCATGGCGGCGCTCCCTCAGCGGCGCCGCTCTGTCCCCACACCCGCGGAAAGGCCTTTGCTGCTTTTAATTCGGCTTCTGCGGTTATTTCCGTCTCTGCCTTTATTTCAGCTTCCGTTACTCGTCCGGGCCCGCTGTGCGGTGTTCGCTGTGCCACAAAGCTGCGGGAGCGGTGGCTGATCCCCTTCCGTGAAGTCGCAGCAGGTTTGGGTTGGGAGGGGCCCCAAATCCCACCCAGAGCCAGCCCTGCCACGGCAGGGACACCTCCCACTGTGCCAGGCTGCTCCAGCCCCAGTGTCCAACCTGGCCTGGGCACTGCCAGGGATGCGGGGGCAGCCGCGGTTCCTGCGGTGCCGCGGGAAGGGAAGGGCCCTGTAGATATCCTGGTCCATGGGCAGCAGGATCAGAGTCAGCAGTGCCCTGGAGCCAGGAGGGACAGCCCTGGCCTGGGGACACCAGGGCCACCATCACTGCCCAGAGGGAAGGGATTGTCCCGCTCTGCTCTGGGCTGTGACAGCCTCACCTCCAGCGCTGGGGACAGTTCTGGCTGTCTCAGTAAAAGATCAGCAGCTGTTGGAAAGTGTCCAGAGGAGGGACACGAGGATGGGGAAGGTCTGGAGGGGCCCCCCGAGGTCCCTGGCTCAGCTCAGCCTGGAGCAGCCTGAGGTCAGAGCTCCCCAGGGCTGCAGCTCCTCCCGAGGGGCAGCGCAGGGACAGCTCCGATCTCTGCTCTGGGACAGGGACAGCAGCCAGGGAGCGCCTGGGGCTGGGCCAGGGCACCTCAGGCTGGAGAGCAGGGAAAGGCTCTTCTTCCCCAGAGCCTGCTGGCACTGCCCAGGCTCCCCAGGGAATGGGCACGGCCCCGAGGCTGCCAGAGCTCCAGGAGCCTTTGGACAGCGCTGCCAGGGATGCCCAGGCTGGGCTTGGTGGGGGTCTGGCACTGGGGGGTCCCTGGGGGTCCCTTCTGCTCAGGATATTCTGCAATTCCAACTCCTCCACTCCAAGGACCTCCCATAACGCCGGCAGTGAAAAGCTCTCAGCCAGGGAGTGTTTCCACAGAGCCCAGCCCTTGCTGCTTCCACACCAAACCCTCTCTGAAGGCACCAACACCTCTGGCTGAGGGATCGTTGCCAGAGCAACAAAATCCTCGGGGCTCGGTCAGACAGGTGCATTCACCTGTAGCATCAGGAATTTTGGGGAGTTTTCCTTATGAGCACAGGGTAGGGACAGGACAAAGGGATAACCTTCCCAGCTCAGGATATTCCAGGATTCTCTGTTCACTGTCCACCCTGTGCCAGTCCCTGCCCACCCTGCCAGGGAACAATTCCCAATTCCCAATCTCCCATCCAGCCCTGCCCTCTGGCACTGGGAGCCATTCCCTGGCTCCTGTCCCTCCATCCCTTGTCCCCTGTCCCTCTGCAGCTCTCCTGGAGCCCCTCCAGGGCTCTGAGCCCCCCAGACCATTCCATGGTGTGTCCACAGCCCAGGGTGTGCTGTCCCTGAGGAGCAGCTCGGGCCCTGGCAGTGCCCTGGGCAGGGCAGGAGCTGTTTGAGGAAACTGCTGAAATGCTGAATTTCCTGTGCACTGCAGCCTCTGCCCTCTCTTGTTTCTCAGTTGCAGAACAAAGTTGCAGAAAAGGAACCTGGAGAGTTCGCTGCGATTTCCCTGGTACCCTGAATCCAACCTGATTTAAAACCAGAGAATTGTGGAATTGCTTTGGTCGGGATGGACCTGAAAGCTCCTCTGGAGCCTCCCAGCAGCCCAGGCTGCTCTCTTTGCTCTCAGTTTGCTCTTTCTGGAGGGCAATGGCAGAAGCATTTCCTTCTGTGGTTTAGGGTATGATGTCTGGGTTTGGAGCAGAAATCAGATTTCTGCTGAGAACGTCGTCTTGCACAGCCTGCAACATCCTGTTGTCTACTGTTCCTGTACCACAGGGGCCTTCTGTGTGTGTTGTTGTCACTGGGGGTTTCAGCTTGCAGAATAATTGCCACAGTCGTTGGTAAAAACTACTGTGCCCTTTGCAAAGAAATGGAGAATAAAAAATACATATTCATATTTTTGCTGTCTTTTGGATTTTTTTTCTGTGTGGGCTCTTCTGAAACTTCAGTGCATCCAAAACTAGGAGAGACTGCTCCTTCCCTCTATTTTTTAAAATTTGTGTACTATTTTTTTTTTTATGTTCACGTTTTGCAGTCTTCGCTCAGAAAGAATTTTAAAATGTGCAAGATTTTGAGAAGTATTTCTCTACATTTTCCCAGTTAAAAAAAAACTGGGATGTGTCTTTCTTTGGCCTGAAGGTGATGCTGTTTCTCTAGGAAAAAGTACTGGAAAAGCCACTGGGAAGTCTGGTGGGAAATACCTGTGTTAAAATTCAATATACACCGATTTATGCTCTTTGTCTTGGCAAGTTTTCATCAACCCTTTGGAAGATTGGGTTCTGTCTGAGCACCACCTCAGTTTATTAAACCCTCCAGTATGTCATGGATCAGCACACTCAAGATAAAAGCCAGTCATTAATTTTTTAAAATTGTAATTATTTTTATTATTAATGCACATCCTTCCCGTGTGCTGCTGGCCCTGTGCTCAGCCGTGCTGCCAGGTTCGTGGTGGGACAGCTGAATAAAGTAGGGATTTATTAAAAGGCCTCCATGTGGGGGAGAGGTTTTACAGCGACTCCTGTGAGCCAGAGAGAAGTCTGATCAGAGGATCCATGTTCACCCCTGAAAGAATTTCCTGCCAAGGTCATTGACACAGAAACCAAGAGAGAAAGAAGGGTAAATAAGAGAAACCTGAACTGCCTGTTCCAATGAGCACTTGGTTTGTCTTTCCTGACCAATGAGTAAAGTGCAAACTGAGTTTTTTAAGAATGTATAAAAAGCATGCATGCATTAATAAAAACAGTTTGGAGCCTCCTGAAAATGGAGTGCGGTGCTTTGTATTGTCTCAACTGCGACATCCACGGATCCACCTTGGGCAGCAGCAGAGCCCAGCCAGGGCTGCAGCCAAGAGGAACCAAAATGGTCCCAAAATGAACCCAAGAGGAACCAAAATGGTCCCAAAATGAACTGAAGAGGAACCAAAATGGTCCCAAAATGCACGAGCGCTCCCGGGGGCTCTCACTGGGATCAGCTCTGCTCCATTTGCACCTTGCAGTTCATTGTCCCATTCCAGCTTTAGCCCATGCACTCCCATCCTGCTTGTTTTTCTCTCTCCAGCCCACGCTGTTTGTGCTCCTGGGCCTGAGCTTTGGATCATTTGTCCTTGGTGCCCAGCTGGAGCAGGAATTGTTTTGTCTCCCTGCTCTGTGCACAGAGCTCACCATCCCCTCATGTGAAGCTCAGACCCACACACTAAAGCAGCACAGAAACTAAAAAATAGAAAAGCTCAAACCTGAGGCATCATTTCCCCCCTTTAGAGGCTGACAAAGCCTTTACCTTGTCGAGTCTCCATTCTAAATATCTACTAATAATGGGTATTTAATAACAGACAAGTACCTAACAATAGTAAACAGCTAACAATAACAAACATCTAAAATAGTAAACATCTAACAACGTATAAATATCTAGTAGTAAATAGATATCTAACACTAGATAATTACCTAGGAACAGTAAATACCTAACTCTAGATAAATATTTAACCACAGAAAATAGCTAACAACAGTAAGCAGCCTGGAACAGTGGAAGGTGTCCCTGCCCATGGCAGGGGTGGAATTAAATCATTAAATGATCATTGAGTTCCCTCCAAGCCACACCATTCTGCATTTCTATGATTCCATGACTCTTTAACCCAAATTCTGTGTGAATTTGTGGCACCTCAGTGAAGCAAACGAAGCTTGCAGGGTTTGCAGTCAGCGGGGCAGAATCTCTGGTGACTTAAACTCATAAAAAACCAGCGCTGAGCTAAAAGACCATCAAATGCTGTCTGGGGCTGCTAAAAACTCATAACTGCTCTGGGTTTTTTTTCTCAGATTACTCTGTTTTAGAGTAACTTCAGTCATTGCTGGTAAAGAGCTGCAGGAACTGTACAGTCCTGGGTGTGACAGCACATTATTCCCAGGGTGGCACTGCTGGGAATTCCAGACTTTCTGTGCTGCCAGGCCCTGACCCCCAGGAGAACACTGCACTGACCTGAGGCCCTGGAGAAGCTTCCAAAATTCAATAATAAAACTGAGATTATAGGTGTGGAGTTAGAACAGAAGTGTGTGGTAGCACAGGGTGGGAAACTCAGAGTTGAAGGGTTTGGAATGCAGGAATAGATAGAAAGCAAGGTGGAGGTTTTAGGGTGGAGGCTGCTCCTTCTTCACCTCCTTCTCCATGGCTTTGGGTGGTTTTGTGCAATTGGATCAAAAAGTCCCCATGGCGGGCACGGGTGGTTGGGTATTGGGTTAAAAGTGAAAATAATTGAGGTGTCATTTCTGAATTGCACAGTTTATCCTTAAAAGGCCTTGCAGAGAGAGAGATGGGCTCCATTTTTAGTTTGTTGGAGTGAAGTGCTGCAGAACTCAGGGTTTGTGAGACAGTGACAGAGACAAGAACTGATAAACACCTGAGTCCCAACAAGAAATACAACAGCTCACACATTTAATCCCAACTTGGCAAAAAGAAGTTAAGGCTCGACGTGGCACCAGTGGTTTCCAGTGCTCTCAGACAAACACAAGCACGGGAACATGCAGTCAGTGCCACCCAAAGCAGATCTGCCTCAGCTGGGATTTCACAGCCCGTGGCCTTTAAATCCCCGTGGGTTAATCAATATGGATGGCAATTGTTCTCAGTGCACACAGCAGATGAAATAACAATTTATATTTCTCCTGCTTTGCTCTGCCTCCTCACTAATATGGAGCACAGAAACAGCAAAATGATAAAGTAGTGGTGGTGGAGCAGTTGGATTTGTTTTGTTCCATAGGAGGAGGTGAGAAATGAATTTGTGGGAAATTAAAAAAAAAAGAAAATGTAGAAAGTCAAAAAAGAACTTAACCCGACAGAATCCCTTGGGAGGAGGATGCTGGAAAATCCCAACCACCTTGGTTTGGGGGGCATGTGAGGACTGGACCTCAGGGGGTTTTATTTATGTTCTCCCTTCTGTAAACTTCTGGGAAGCTGGTGGATTTCCAGTCCTGGGAAGCTTTTGCTCAGGATTTGACAGAGTAACATGGAATGCACATGAACCAGCCCTGAAGGCTGAATAAAGAGGCTGAATAAAGGGGATGGATTTTCAGCATTTCAGTGTCCTTGTGGCCCTGCAAGCATTTACTTGATCTAACTCACAGGAATAGTCTCAGTGAAATAAATGACATTATTAAATGAGTGTGAGTAAAGGGGCTTGGTATGGTAGAGAAGGAGTAGAGAAAAGTGCAGAAGGGGTGGAGAACTTTAATTTCCAGTGGGAATTTCAGCCTCCAAAAGCTGCTGGGCCCTGGACACGGTGTGGCACAAGGGTTTCTGCTGCTCGCCCTGGTCTCTGGCTGCTCCTGTTAAGTTTGAGGTTGGGTCGAGCTTTGTTTGAGCAGATGGGAAATGAGCCGTGAGCAGAGCCCTGTCAGGATCACAGAATTCCAGAATCAAGGTGGGAAGAACCCTGCAGGACCATCCAGCCCCACCAGCATCACCCCAAACCCTGTCCCCAAGGCCACATCCAGACTCCTCTGGGACAATTCCAGTGACTCCAAACCTCCCTGGGCAGCTCAGCCCAAGGCCTGACCACTCTGTGAGGGACAGAAATGTTTCTAATCTCCAATCTGCCCCTCCCGGGTGCCACTTCAGGCTTCTCCTTGGTGCTGTCCCCGGGGGCAGGGCAGGGCAGGAGATGTGCTGTGGTGCCTGGCAGGAGCTGCACAGCTGTGGCACACATTTCATTTCTGTGGGCATCTCCTCCCTGGGGTGGAACAGGAACCTTGAGCCCCCCTGTTTGAGCTGTGCCCTCCCTCGATGCTTTCCTGGCCCTAAATAACCAATAATGGCACAGCAGAGCCTTTTGATCCTGAGAAAATGGTCGTTAATATTCTAATAATGTCATTAACAGCGTCATTTGCAGCTCAGCTGGCAGCAAACAACTGCTGCCCTCGTGTCTCCGTGGGATGGGGATTTCCACCTTGCCGTGAAGATGAATTTCTGTCAGCTCTGCAATGGGAATTCCAGGAGAGAACAGGTGGGAGTGTGGGAAGAGCCCCGGGGCTGGGAGGAGCGGGGTTCAGCAGAGCCAGGGCAGAGAGGTTTCACCCCTGGGGTGAGTCTGACCACGTCCACACTCCTGGAAAACTTTCCTGAAGGGGTGAGCTGGGATGGGGCATCTCCCCTCCAGCCCTCTTTTCCCTGCAGACCTCTGCAGTGACTCTGGTTTTTTTTGGTTTTTTTTGGGTTTTTTTTGGTTTTTTTTGGTTTGTTTGTTTGTTTTTTTGTTTGTTTTTTTTTTGGTTTTTTTGTGTTGGTTTTTTTTGTGTGTTTTTTTTGTTTTGTTTCGGTGGTTTTTTTTTTTTGGTTTTTTTTTTGGTTGTTTGTTGGTTTTTTGTTTAGTTTTGTTGTTTTTTTCTGCAGCTCGTTAACCCTTTATTCCCCCCAACATCTGAGGTCTTTGCCACCCTTTTAAGCCTTGTAGCCTCCCATGCTTGTGGAGAGCAGCAAAACCCCCACTGTAGCGTGATTTGGTGGTTTCCCCTTCCCCTTGAGTGGGTTTTTTTTGCTGCAGTGAGGATGGGAGGGAGCATTTTGGCCACAGCAGGACCCAGACTGCTCTGGCCGTGGCACTCAGTGGCTGCAATAATGTGAGAGTGACCTGGGAACTTCACCTTTCTCTTTTTTTAGCAGAACGGGATGAATACTTTCAGGCCTTGAGTGGAAAATCATTGTTTAGCCTGATCCCACTCTTTATTTTGAGGAAATAGTGCAGACTTCTGCCAGAAGATGGCAATTGGAAACGCTCATTGTAAAACTCCTCCTTTAATTTTACAATTTGAAACACCTCCTAATAAAAGGATTTATTGTAGTGGGGACGTGTTGTTAATTATCATTAGACCCCTGCTTTTGATGAATGCTGCTAATTAGTTTCTGCCCTTGACTTTTTCCAATTAAGGAGTGGATGCCTTGGTGCTAAACACGTGGGCAGATTATCTAATTAGACGAGAGGAGCATGGGCTCTCTTTGTAGGGAATTATTGGGACTTTCAGGAGTTGTCGGGCTCTGGGGGTGGCACAGGAGGTGCTGGGGCTGCAGGGAGCAGCAGCTGGGTGCCTGGGAGCCTTTTGCTGCTGGCACTTTGTGAGAAATAGATTTGCAGAGAGTTTTCGGGGCTCAATAGAAGGTTCACACAGCAGGTATTCGTATATAAATTGTGAGACAAGGGATGTTGATTCAGAAATGCCATGGAATAGGACAGATTGCTGAGAGAGAAAGGAAGTTTAAAAAAGAGTTTTTTACAAGTAAGACTGGATCCTTTGGAGAAACAGAACTATGAAAGATGCATTGTAGTGGGATCCATGAGGGACAGTTTTAGATTATTAACTTTGAGGCATTTACAGCATGGTGTGGCTAAAGCTGATAGGCCAAGAAACACTGATAATTCACTGTAATTAGGAAATGGCTTCTGATTGTGATGGCATAAATTATAACATCTGTATTGTCTCACCCTTCTCATGAGACTGAAATGGGATAAAAGTTTGTAAAACACCTCTCAGTTACCCCATCTCTGGGTCAAGAAAAGGGTATTATCCAGCAAATGGGTGTTTTGTGTGAGGATAGAACTCATGAGTAATTGTCTTGGTTTACACGTGCAAGAAGTGAAATAATCTGTGATCCTCTGATAGAAGAAATTCTCCCGTTCTGTTCTTCCCTTCTCTTCCGAAGGAGGGGCTGGAGGGCACTGCTGGTGCTTTGGGGATCCTGGGGGTGGTGGGTCTGGAAAGAGGGGGCTCAGGGGGGGCCACAGCTCCTGACAGGAGGGGCAGTGAGGGGGGTCGGGCTCTGCTGCCGTGTCCCAAGGAAAGGAGGAGAGGAAATGGCCTCAAATGGCACCCGGGAGGGGCAGGTTGGAAAAGAAAAAATGGCACAAAGGAGTGGTCAGGCCTTGGGATGAGCTGCCCAGGGAGGTTTGGAGTCACTGGAATTGTCCCAGAGGAGTCTGGATGTGGCCTTGGGGACAGGGTTTGGGTGATGCTGGTGGGGCTGGGGTGGCACTGGGTGATCCTGAAGGGTTTTCCCAGCTTTGACTCTGGGATTCTGAGAAGATCCAGCACTTTCTAAACCCCACCTTTAGGGCAGGCTGGAGAAGTCAAAGCTCTCTGATGCTGAGCCTGGAGAAAAGGAGGCTCAGGGGGGACCTCAGTGCTCTGCACAGCTCCTGGCAGGAGGGGCAGGGAAAGGAGGAGAGGAAATGGCCTCAGATTGCACCAGGAGAGGCTCAGGTTGGAGTTTGGGAAAGAAAATTTCCCTGGCAGAGTGGTCAGGCCTTGGGCTGAGCTGCCCAGGGAGGTTTGGGGTCACTGGAATTGTCCCAGGGGAGTCTGGATGTGGCCTTGGGGACAGGGTTTGGGGTGACGCTGGTGGGGCTGGGGTGTTGGAACCCTGATTACTGAGAATTCCAGACTTTCTGTGCTGCCAGGCCCTGACCCCCAGGAGAACACTGCACTGACCTGAGGCCCTGGAGAAGCTTCCAAAATTCAATAATAAAACTGAGATGATAGGTGTGGAGTTAGAATAGAAGTGTGTGATAGCACAGGGTGGGAAACTCAGAGTTGAAGGGTTTGGAATGCAGGAATGGATAGAAAGCAAGATGGAGGTTTTAGGGCAGAGGCTAAGAAAAAGAATCCATTTCTGGGGTGGCACTGGGTGATCCTGGAGGGCTCTCCCAGCCCAAATAATTCCAGGATTCTGGGATTTACACCTTTAGCAAGACAGCCCTTAATTGTGATCTCTCTTTCCACAGTCCACTGAGCTCTGGGAACAGCTGGAAAGTTGTACCTCTCTGTCTGGGTTTGAGCAGCCAGGTGTCTGCTGAGGAAGGCAGGAGCCTCCCATGAATTGGAAAATGCAAACCCCCTCCTCTGAATTATTATAATTTTGAAATTAAGGGGCTCTCAGGAAAAGATATGGGAGCAGGAATAACAGCTCTTTACTAGGAAAATTAAAATATAAATGGAATAGTACAAAACAAACCATTGACAGGGTCAGATCAGGCCCTGGCAGCCTGTGGGTCAGGGTGGTGGCAGCAGTGCCATTCCATGGGGGCTCAGCCCTCCTGCAGTGCCAGCTGTGCTTCTGCTGGAGCAGGATCCTGGACAAGGCTGGAGTTTTCCTCTGGAGCTCCAGGGCTGCTGGAGATGGGCCTGGGCTTCCTCTGGGAATGCAGTGGGGCAGAAAGCTGCTCCTCTGGGAATGCAGTGGGGCAGAAAGCTGCTCCTCTGGGAATGCAGTGGGGCAGAAAGCTGCTCCTCTGGGAGTGCAGTGGGGCAGAAAGCTGCTCCTCTGGGAATGCAATGGGGCAGAAAGCTGCTCCTCTGGGAATGCAGTGGGGCAGAAAGCTGCTCCTCTGGGAATGCAGTGGGGCAGAAAGCTGCTCCTCTGGGAATGCAGTGGGCACAGGCTGCTGTGGTGTCCCAGAACCTCAGATTGTATCCAGGTAGGAATGCTTGGCTCCTCCCCTGGGCACAGCATCTCCCCGTGGGATGATGGAATTTTCTCAGCCATGCAGGGACACTCAGTGGCCCATGAACAGGAGATAATTAATAATTAATGGCCCATGAACAGACGATAATTAATAATTAGTGGCCCATGAAGAGAAGAGATCTCCTGGAGCAAGGATTGGCTGTGGAAGAGATAAAGAAAAAACTGCCCAGTGAACAGAAGATAATTAATAATTGATGGACCATGAACGGCAGAGATCTCCTGGAGGGAGGATTGGTCGTGGAAGGGATAAAGAAAAAACTGCCCAATGAGCAGCAGAGAACTGCCCCAGCTCTGACAGATGGAAGTTTCCAACCTAAGACACCAACTTCCCATGTTGCAACCTGTGGGAGCTGCAGGGACCTCCTGTGAATTTTTGTTGATTTACATCGAGTATTTACTCCAAACCAGCACGTTTTGCAAGTTAAATGCAGTTAAATTCACATGTTAAATGTGTTAAATGCAGTTTATTCCATTTAGTGCAGTCAAATATCGCAGACGTGTATTTTCACAGCTGATTTTGGTGCTATAAATTTGGATGGCCAGCGTGACCATTGCTTCAGAGCACTGGGAATTCTGTGTATGGAATCCCCTCTCCAAGTGCAGAGTGCTCCTGAGCTGGTGCTGCCCTGTGCTGGAATTTCCTGATCCCGCCTGTAAAACCAGGAAACCTCGTGGTCCTCGTTTGCACAAACATCTCCCCTCACCCTTCTCCGTAATGCAGGGAAACCCAGAGAGGATTAAAAATAATGAAGGCTCAGATAATTTCCAAAGGCTAGGGCTTTGCAGATCCCGGAATTCAAAAAGCATAAAAAAAAACCCCATTTCTTAACTTTATTTTAGAGTAACCCTAAGAACATCTCTTAGCTTTGGAAATCAATTTTCCCCTTATTTCTATTTCTATTTCTATTTCTATTTCTATTTCTATTTCTATTTCTATTTCTATTTCTATTTCTATTTCTATTTCTATTTCTAGTATTAGATGTATACCATTATATTTATATTTAGATTTATATTTAGATTTTAATTATTTATATTTATATTTATGTCCTTAGACTTGGGGGACTTTAGGCCTGTCCTTTATCCCAATTTCTCCCTAGATTCTCCCTAAATTCTCTCTAAATTATCTCTAAATTCTCTCTAAAATCTCTCTAATTTCTCTCTAAATTATCTCTAATTTCTCTCTAATTTCTCTCCTTCCCTGTGCCCCAAATTCTTCTCTGGGATACGACAATAACGTTTCTGCCTTTCAAAGGGGACTTTTCTCTCTTTAGCTTTGTTTGATGCCAGTTCTGCTTTGTAAATAAAATTTTTCAGCCGTTCCATCAAGTTAGGTCTGCCTAAAAATAAAAAAAAATGGCAGAAATAAATGGGATAAAAAATGGGATTAAAAAAAATGGGATAAAAGTATTTCTTAGAGTCTGTGGGAGAGTTACCCTGCACGTGTAATCAAGGCATTATATTTAAAATCTGTTTATTTTTAATCCTCTCCACATCTATAAGTGGCTCAAATAACTGTGGCCTCTTGTGTTGCCCAAACCAAAGAAAATTTATCTCAGATTATTAATAATTTTTTCATCACTGCAACTGTCACAACACGTTGTGAAAGCGTGGATTCAGAACAACCCACAGCAGGTTTTTGGGAAAATGGATTGGGATGGCTTTGTACTTGGAATATTTCACAGGATTCAAGAAAAAAAAGCTCTTTTTGGAGGGAGAAAATATTAATTTCATTCGTTGCATTTCATTTTGGGGCTTTTTTTATGCTGTGAGTTTGGATTTTGTTCCTGGGGGGAAATGTACTTTAATTAAAAGATAAAGAAGAAATAATTTTTGTTGCATTATTTCTTGTTGTGCTGTAACTACTGGAACAAATCACGCTCAGAGTCTGTGTTTTCTTCCAAAAGTTACCTGGCTTTAAGCTGGAGGTCTGGTAAAATCCAGTTTCTCTTGAACAATCACCTTTATTGGTTCCTTTATTCTGTTTTCCATGGATCAGGCTGATAGTTCTGTCTTAGCTTGGATTTATCAGGGGCATTTGATGCAATCTCAAACATTTAATGCTAAATCCCACAGACCTGAGACTTGGCAGAGGGGCCTCCAGCAGTTCTGCTGTCCCAGAGCTTTCATTCCAAGCTTTTGCCTGGATGACTTCAGTTTGACAGCAGCAGGGACAGAGGTCATGTTCCTTCAATCAATTAACCTTGATAAAATAGATTTAATACTCAGATCTATCTCTTCTGGGGGGTTTTCACCTTGATTTTCCTTTTCAGCACCTCTTCCTAGTGGGATACACCCACAGTCAAGGCTAAAAAGCCTTGAATCCTCTCAGAGAAATTCCTAAATTTAGCCTTTGCTAAACTCTGCCTTCCCTGTGCCTGTGGTGCAGCCCAGATTTCCAGGGATGAAGGGAGAAGATGGGAAATAAAGGTGCTAGATTGATTTTTTCCCTGGTGAAATGTCACCTTACTGAGGCACTTCTTGTGTGTTTAGTTTAGAAATGAAATAATTTCCCTTCTCTGAGCCACGAGTCATTTGAGTGAAGGAGAGCAGGATCCATTCCACAGCCCAGCCAGGGTTTGGGGTCTGTTTGGGGACATCCCTCTGGTGCTGGGCATTTCCCCCCTTCCTGGAGCCCTCACCCACTGCTGGCCGTGCTTTTCCTGCACAGCTCTTTTGTCACTTCCACTGCAGGTGTTAAATGTCCCTGGAAGCCTTTGAAGGGCTTGATGCCCTTTTTATCCCCCCTGAGCAGTGTGAGGAAAAGAGAGAACTCAGCAACAAGTTCTGGGTTTTGTCCTCGAGTCAGAAAGTCTCGTGTCACTCTCTCTGTCTCATAAAATCATGGAATCACACAAGGTTTGGGTTGGAGGGACCTTAAATCCCACCCAGTGCCACCCCTGCCATGGCAGGGACACCTCCCACTGTGCCAGGCTGCTCCAGCCCCAGTGTCCAACCTGGCCTTGGGCACTGCCAGGGATCCAGGGGCAGCCCCAGCTGCTCTGGCAATTCCATCCCAGCCCAGCCCACCCTGCCAGGGAACAATTCCCAATTCCCAATCTCCCATCCAGCCCTGCCCTCTGGCACTGGGAGCCATTCCCTGGCTCCTGTCCCTCTCTTTCCTCACTCCTGGGAGCTGCCCTTTGCCCCAGGCACGGGGCTGCTGCTGGGGCTGCCCATCCCTGCCCCTTGGCAGAGCATTGTCCTGGATTTTATGGCCGGGTTGTGTCTCCTGCAGCTGCTCTCCTGAGCAGGAATTCTCCAGCTGCAGACAGAGCTTCACCTCTGTCCTGTGAGCCCAACGCAGCCAGCTCCCTCCGAGGCTGGCAGTGCCACCAGTCCTGGCCCCTCAGTTTGGGAAGGACTTTGAGATGCTTGAGTGTCCAGGGGAGGCAGCAAGGCTGGAGAGGGGCTGGGAACACAAACCCTGTAAGGAAAGTTTGAGGGAGCTGGGGTTGTTCAGCCTGGAGAAGAGGAGGCTCAGAGGTGACCTCGTTGCTCTCCACAGCTCCCTGAAGGGAGGTGCAGACAGGTGGGGTCGGTCTCTTCCACCGGGCAGCACTGACAGAACAAGAGGACACAGCCTCAAGCAGTGTCAGGGAAGGTACAGCTTGGATATTAGGGAAAAAAATCACCAAAAGAATAATAAAGTACTGGAATTGTCTTCCCAGGGAGGTGGTGGAATCACCATCTCTGGATGTGTTTAAAAAAGACTGGACGTGGCACTTGGTCTGGTTGAGGTGTCAGGGCATGGGTTGGACTCGATGATCTTGGAGGTTTCTTCCAACCTCATTGTTCTGTGACTCTGTGACTCTGTGACTCTGTGGCTCTGTGACTCTGTGGCTCTGTGACTCTGTGATTCTGTGATTCTGTGACTCTGTGACTCTGTGACTCTGTGATTCTGTGATTCTGTGACTGTAATTCTGTGACTGTGACTGTGACTCTGTGACTCTGTGATTCTGTGATTCTGTGATTCTGTGACTCTGTGACTCTGTGATTCTGTGACTCTGTGACTCTCTGGCTCTTTGACTCTGTGACTCTGTAACTCTGTGATTCTGTGATTCTGTGACTCTGTCACTCTGTCACTCTGTGATTCTGTGACTCTGTGACTCTCTGGCTCTGTGACTCTGTGACTCTGTGATTCTGTGACTCTGTGACTCTGTCACTCTGTCACTCTGTCACTCTGTCACTCTGTGACTGTGATTCTGTGACTCTGTGACTCTGTGGCTCTGTGACTCTGTGACTCTCTGGCTCTTTGACTCTGTGATTCTGTGACTCTGTGACTTTGTGACTCTGTGACTGTAATTCTGTGACTGTGACTGTGACTCTGTGATTCTGTGACTGTGTGATTCTGTGACTGTGTGATTCTGTGACTCTGTGACTCTGTGATTCTGTGACTCTGTGACTCTCTGGCTCTGTGACTCTGTGATTCTGTGACTCTGTGACTCTGTGATTCTGTGACTCTGTGACTCTGTGATTCTGTGATAAGTTCCACGGAGCTGTTTGGGTTTCCAGCCGTGGCAGAGGCAGCCCCTGGCCCCTCATTTCCATCCAGCCCGGCGTTAAATGCGGATTTGCAAGGAGGGCTGAGCAGGAGCTGGAGCGCAAATCCCAGCAACAATGGGGTGGGATTTGTGCAGCCTCTGGAGCTGTCCCCTCAGTGGATGGCAGAGCATTAACTCCTCGTGGGTGAATGTGTTATTGACTCGGAGTAAACAGCTCCTTTGAAAGGCCCTACAAAGTGTTATTGGCCAATAATCCACAGCAAACAGACAAAGAACGACACTGTGACAGTCGGGACAAAAGGGACGGAGAGGGGGACAGATAATGAATCATTAATGACCTGTGCTGCTCCCAGGAGCTGCCTGAGGGAGGTGAGGGGAGGGCTGGAGCTCCTGCACGGGCTGGGGACGCCAGGCTGGCTCTGGGGACGGTGAGGGATGGTTCCTCTCCCTGGGGATGGTTCCTTTCCTTTCCCTGGGAATGGTTCCTTTCCCTGGGGATTGTTCCTTTCCCTGGGGATGGTTCCTTTCCTCTCCCTGGGGATGGTTCCTTTCCCTGGGGATGGTTCCTTTCCTCTCCCTGGGGATGGTTCCTTTCCCTGGGGATTGTTCCTTTCCTCTCCCTGGGGATGGTTCCTTTCCCTGGGAATGGTTCCTTTCCTCTCCCTGGGGATGGTTCCTTTCCCTGGGGATTGTTCCTTTCCCTGGGAATGGTTCCTTTCCTCTCCCTGGGGATGGTTCCTTTCCTCTCCCTGGGGATGGTTCCTTTCCCTGGGGATTGTTCCTTTCCCTGGGAATGGTTCCTTTCCTCTCCCTGGGGATGGTTCCTTTCCTCTCCCTGGGGATGGTTCCTTTCCCTGGGGATTGTTCCTTTCCCTGGGAATGGTTCCTTTCCTCTCCCTGGGGACAGTTTCTCTCCCTGGGGATGGCTCCCTCCTGCATTCCCAGATCCAGAGATCTTCCCAAGGCTCCAAGCACGGCCTTGTGCCACAAGGTTTTGGTTTGAAAGGCAAGGCCAGCAACAGAGAGCTGGGGAAAGGAAAAGGTCTCCCTTCTTCTCCTTTCTTCTCCTCCTTTCTCCTTTCTCCTTTCTTCTCCTTTCTTCTCCTTTCTTCTCTTTTCACAAGTTTCCTTCAGGTGTTGCCTGGCTGTGACCTCCTGCCGTGGCTGTGGCCCACAAGGACCAGACTTGCTCAGGGTGAAATGATCCCCACCCTGCCCTGCTGTCTGCTGATCCCATAAATCTGGGCTCTGCTCACCTGCATTTAACAGAGGCGAGAAGGGAAGATTCCTCATCTTTTAAACAGTACAAAACATTAACAACTAATTAATTTTTACCCAGCGTAACAGAAATTTCCTGGTTTACCTTAACAGAAAACCCCAGACATTCTAAGGGTGTTGGCAATTCCCCTCTAGCAAAGATCAGCTCAGCCCCCAAATCCTGATTTTGGAGGGAGAACAAAATCCTGAGCCCATTATGAGTGTGCAATGACTCCGAGCCATCCCCAAGGGCGTCTCTAGAGCTGCCACATTCCTGAATTGTGCAGGGTAATCCAGAATCCCAGAAAGGAGAACCAGAGGGTCACTGAAGGTTTGGGTTGAGAGGGACCCTAAATCCCACCCAGTGCCACCCCTGCCATGGCAGGGACACCTCCCACTGTGCCAGGCTGCTCCAGCCCCAGTGTCCAGCCTGGCCTGGGCACTGCCAGGGATGGTGAGAGGAATGGCAGATTTCTCTTTCCAAACCAGCTGTGGGTCTGCTGGTGGATAAAACCAGCACTGAGAGATAAAAGGAACAATGGGAAGGACTCCACTGACTGATGAATGGAAAAAGATAATTTGGCTTTACAAATAAGCTCCAGGTTTGCTGATAAATGAAACTAGGCACTGAAAGATGAAGGAAACAATGGGGGGAAAGCCTAAATTCCATAAGAATAAACAATTAAAAGGTGGGTTGTACATCAGAGGAAATCTCTGGTAGCAGTTGTATCGGGAAGTCTGAACCTCCCAAGTACCTCAGGCAATGGGGGAAAGAGAGAAGGGAAATGTGGCTGGGAAATTGGGATAAAAAGGAGGCTGTGTCCTCCAAAAACTGGAGGGGAATGCCCCATGGCCTCTCCCTTTATTCGAATCAAGGAAAAGGACTCCTCTGTCTCCTTTCTGGACATCAACCTCTGGTGTTTGTGCATTAATTTTCCTGACAATGGGGACCCCAGCCCTCCCTGGGCAGCCCCTGCCAAGGCCTGAGCACCCTTTCCACAGGGAAATCCCTCCTGAGAAACCCCCTGTGTAACTCCCGACTGCTCCCACGCATCCCTGTCATTCCTTTATCATTTCCAGTTTGTAAATTTAAGATTTCCAAGCTGGCCAGCATGAGGTGTGTGCAGGAAGGGACTGAGATCCATTATTTTGAAGGCAAACCCACGCTGGTTTCCTTGTTTAGGAATTCAGATGTGTGAGGGATTTTGAGACTCTCCTTAAAACGATTTTATTTAAGCTGAGAAAAAGGTGAAGGACAAAAGTGAGACGGCGACTGTGAGTCTGAAAGGTGGCAGATGCTCAGTGTGAAACGGGGGCACTGCCAGCCAGGGCTGACAACCAACAGCTCCTGCAATTTTGGGATGATTGCGGTGCAGTGCCCATCCCTGGAGGTGCCCAAGGAAGGCCTGGAGGTGGCACTCAGAGCTCTGGGCTGGGGACAAGGTGGGCACGGGGCACAGCTGGCACTGCCTGGGCTGGGAGGGCTTTTCCAGCCCTGGGGATTTGGGGATTCTGTGAAAGGGGCACATGGGGACTCACTGATGGTTCTGGCGTCTGGAAGATGAGGAGAAGATTGTCCTCTGCTGAGGTGAGGAGCCTCCCTCCAGCCCACCCTGAATCCCTGCGTGCTCCTTGGCTCCATCCCTCCCCATCTGCCTCGGAGCTCCCGAATTCACTCTGCAGCTCCTGACTTCTGCTGGAGCAGGGACAGCGCACGGCGAGGCCACCGCGGGTGGCGCCTCCCGAGCGGCGTTTTCCTGGCAGGATTTCAGGTGCAGAGCCGCTCCCGCCCTTGTCCTTTGGGGTGGGGGGACACTGCGGTGTCAGCAGCGATGGGGAGGAGCACGGGGACGGAGCACAGGTGACATCCCGGGCTGGCCACTGCCGCGCTGAGCCCGGGGCTTTTCCTGGCCGGGCTGCTGGCCAGAGAGGCCCCTGTGCCGTGCGGGGATGAAGGCTGCGAGCCCGGGAAGCCCATCTGTTCCAGGGACAGCGCGAGTCCCCGCTCCCCTTGGCAGGCGGACAGCAGCTCCCGCGGGCTGTTCCCGAGGATGGACGGGCAGTTCCCGTTCCTGCCCTGCCGTCCTGGAGCCGCCCGACACTGCCGTGGGCTGGAATGAGCCGGGATAACGCCCGGCACGGGGATAACGCCCAGAACGGGGGGATAATGCCCTGCACGGGGGGATAATGCCCAGAACGGGGGGATAACGCCCGGCACGGGGGGATAACGCCCTGCACGGGGGGATAACGCCCAGAACGGGGGGATAATGCCCTGCACAGGGGGATAATGCCCTGCACTGGGAGATAACGCCCTGCACGGGGGGATAACGCCCTGCTCAGGGAAATAAAGCCCTGCACAGGGGGATAATGCTCTGCACTGGGAGATAACGCCCTGCACGGGGGTATAACACCCTGCTCAGGGAAATAAAGCCCTGCACAGGGAAATAAAGCCCTGCACAGGGGGATAATGCCCTGCACTGGGAGATAACGCCCTGCACGGGGGGATAACGCCCTGCTCAGGGAAATAAAGCCCTGCACAGGTGGAATAAAGCCCTGCTCAGGGGATAAAGCCCTGCTCTGTCGGAACCCAAGGTGTCCCTCAGACACTCTTGGATGTTTCGGGTCCAGGGCAGAAGCCTCTGAGACCCTGGCAGGCAGCCAGAAACCCCTGTGGTTTTGAGTTTGACCCATGGAACAATTTACCAACTTTGCAGGAAGAACAAGAAATCACAAAAGTTTAGATATTATAACAGAAGTAATCACAAAGTGAAAGGAAGGATTTTTGAGTGCTGTACAGGGGGTTTTAGGCCTTGTACAGAGGGGTCTGAGTTTTGTACATGGGGGTCAGAAGTTCTAAGATAGAGAGATTTGGGTGTGCCCTGTCCTCCTTCTTTCTTCTTCCTATCCTCCTGCTCTTGGTGATGTTGGCACTCACAGACTGGTTTAGAGTAGAAAGTCACTGTTCAATATAGGTGATAGGCATTGAGGAAAAACTATAAACATTTAACACAAAATGTGTGATATAAAAGATGGCACCAGCCCCTCGGGCGAGGAGACAGAGAGAGACAGAGACAGAGACAGAGACAGAGACGAAGGAAGACGAGACGAAGACGGAGAGAGACGCAGAGGGAGAAGGAGTCAGGGACAATGTCAGGGAGTCTGTGTGCCTGGAGATTATTGCAATAAACTGCCTTGAGACCAGACCACTGAAGACTGCTGAGTCTTTCTTTGAAGGCACGGGTTGGAGGAGAGACTTTACCACCACCCGGAGTCACCCCAATCTGGGGGAAGGCTCCGGCACTGCTCAGGGGGATAATGCCCTGCAGAGAGGAAATAACACCCTGCTCAGGGGAATAACGCCCTACACGGAGGGAATAAAGCCCTGCACGGAGAATAACGCCCGGCACGGGGGGATAACACCCTGCTCAGGGGATAATGCCCGGCACGGGGAGCCTGCAAACAGCTGCTCCTCCTGCCCTGCTCCCAGCACCTCCTGCCCTGAGCTCTCTCCGGGAGCTCCTCTGCTGCAGCTCCACAGAATCCCCAAATCCCCGGGGCTGGAAAAGCCCTCCCAGCCCAGGCAGTGCCAACTGTGCCCCGTGCCCACCTTGTCCCCAGCCCAGAGCTCTGAGTGCCACCTCCAGGGGACACCTGCAGGGATGGGCACTGCAAAGCTCCCTGGGCAGCCCCTGCCAAGGCCTGAGCAGCCTTTCCATGGGGAAATTCCTGCTGCTGCCCAAGCTGAGCCTGCCCTGGCCCAGCCTGAGGCCGTGCCCTCTCCTCCTGTCCCTGTTCCCTGGAGCAGAGCCCGACTCCCCCGGCTGTCCCCTCCTGGCAGGCAGGCTCTCTATTCCCAAAGCCTACAGGATGCCTGAATTCCCCCTTTGCTGTTGCTCTGCTCACAGAATCCCAGAATCCCTGAGGTTGGAAGAGCCCTTCAGGATCCTCCAGTCCCCAGCACCACCATCACCACCCCTTCACCCCGTCCCCAAGGGCCAAGCCCACCTCCCCAGGGTTTGCTGAGGACGTGGGAGGAGATCACAACCCGTGTGGACAGCCAGGCCCTTGTGAGCTGCGCTTGAGGAGATCCTTGTGCAGCCCACAGCATCTCCGTGCTGCCCCTTGGAGCCCTTCCTGCTCTCCCTGCTGGGAGCAGCAGTCACCAACAGTGAACAGGAGGGGCTGGTACTTCTGGGATGCTGAACAATCCCCTCAGTGCGACAAATCCTTGTTTGAAACGTGACTCTGTGATCCACACCCAGCTCTTCGGGCTTGTTAGAGCTGTGAGGCGGGGAAGGGTCTGGGGGAGTTGGGTGCCCACCTGAGGGACAGCTCCGAGCTCTGCTCTGGGACAGGGACAGCAGCCAGGGAGAAGCTGGAGCTGTTTGGGTTGGATTTTAGGGAAAGGCTCTTCCCCAGAGCCTGCTGGCACTGCCCAGGCTCAGCCCCAAGGCTGCCAGAGCTCCAGGAGCCTTTGGACAGCGCTGCCAGGGGTGCCCAGGCTGGGCTTGGTGGGGGTCTGGCACTGGGGGATCCCTGGGGGTCCCTCCCAGCTCAGGATATTCTGGGATCACTCGTTATTTGTCAGGATTGGAACCAGGTTCCTCAAAGGAACAAATCTGGAAGAAGTTCAGATCTCCTGATCGGGAAGGGACCCACAAGAATCGCCCAAGTCCCGCTCCTGACTGACTCCACTCCCACTCCTCAGCAGGGAGTGCTGCAAACATAAGAAAATGCAACACAAATGTTGCATGGAAGTTAAAACGTGGAGTTCTGCACTTTGTTAGAAGCAAACAAGGCAAACAGCTCCATTCTGAAATCTGAAGTAGTACTGAGGAGGTGTGAGAAATAAATTTGTAAGAAGTTCTCAAAGCCTGGCAGAGGGCTCACATAATAAACATCTCTTATGCAAACCTTGAGATAAGAAATGCTGACTTAAAAATACCATAGAATAAGACAGATATTGTTGAGAGAGAAATAGAAATAGGAACAAGTTTCAAAAGACAGCCTAACAAAAAGCCAAAATACTTTAGAAAAATAAACCTGTAAAAAATATGTTATTTTTCATAATGTAGAATTGCAAAAAGTAATTTTAAATAATTAACTTTAAAGCATTTGTAGTATGGTGTGGCAAAAACTAATAAACCACGAAACACTTATATTGCAATTAAAAAATAGTTGGCTTCTGATTGTGATGGTGTGAATTACAACATCTCTATTGCCTCACCCTTCACGTGAGACTGAAGATGGAATAAAAGTTTTGAAAACACCTCTCAGTTGCCCCACCCCTGGGGCAGAAAAGGGCCTGATCTGTGTGGGCAGTGCCTCGCAAAGCTCCTGGGAGTGCTCTGAGCAGGGCAGGTGCTGCAGCAGCTGCACTGGAGCCCTCAGCTGCAGGGAGGTGTCCCAGGAGCTGAACGGGGCGAGCACAGAGCTGCATTTCCTCCTGTGGGGACAGAACCCCCAGCCTGCCCGGGCCTGCCCTTGTGGCCACGTGGGGCAAGTCCCACAGGTCCCACAGTGTCCTGTTTGCTGCTCTGGGCTTCCTGTGGCGTCAGCATGGCTGAGAAACACCAACATAAATCACCTATTTCCACATGCACCCTATTTCTGCATAAACCCTATTTCTGCACAACCCTATTTCTGCATAAACCCTATTTCTGCACAACCCTTATTTCTGCATAAACCCTATTTCTGCACAAACCTTATTTCTGCATAAACCCTATTTCTGCACAACCCCTATTTCTGCACAACCCCTATTTCTGCACAAAACTTATTTCTGCATAACCCCTATTTCTGCACAAACCTTATTTCTGCATAAAACCTATTTCTGCACAACCCCTATTTCTGCACAAAACTTATTTCTGCATAAAACCTATTTCTGCACAACCCCTATTTCTGCACAACCCCTATTTCTGCACAACCCCTATTTCTGCACAAAACTTATTTCTGCATAAAACCTACTTCTGCACAACCCCTATTTCTGCACAACCCCTATTTCTGCACAAACCCTATGTCTGTATAAACCCTATCTCTGCACAACCCCTATTTCTGCACAACCCCTATGTCTGTATAAACCCTATCTCTACACAAACCCTATTTCTGCACAACCCCTGTTTCTGCACAACCCCTATTTCTGCACAACCCCTATTTCTGCACAACCCCTATGTCTGTATAAACCCTATCTCTACACAAACCCTATTGTCACAGTTGAGACAGAGACAATACAAAGCACCACACTCCATTTTCAGGAGGCTCCAAACTGTTTTTATTAATGCACGCATGCTTTTTATGCATTCTTACAAAACTCAGAAGTTTACACTTTACTCATTGGTCACCAGAGACAAACCAAGTGTTTATTGGAACAGGCAGTTCAGGTTTCTCTTATTTACCCTTCTTTCTTTCTTGGTTTCTGTGTCAATGACCTTGGTAGGAGATTCTTTCAGGGGTGAACATGGATCCTCTGATCAAACTTCTCTCTGGCTCACAGGAGTCGCTGTAAAACCTCTCCCACAGATACATATTTTGAAGTCATAATGTGTTATGCAGATTGGAATTATGGGATGGTTTGAGTTGGGCCTCAGAGCCCACCCAGTGCCACCCGTGCCATGGCAGGGACACCTCCCACTGTGCCAGGCTGCTCCAGCCCAGTGTCCAAGCTTGGACGAGCAGGGTCACTGGGCTGGCCTGGTGAGAGGTCACCCAAAGGATGCCACAACTCCTCAGGTGCCTCACAGCCCGTGGCAGGCGCAGGTGCTGCTGCTCCTGGGCTGCTGCTGGAATAAACACAAGCCACGGAGCGCCAGGAGCCGGGAGCTGTGGCGGGTGGGGACAGGTGACACTCCCTGAGAGCTTGTGAAGACATTCCTGCACTTGTGTCACACAGAGCTCTGCCAGCCTGTCCCCGGGGTGCCCGAGAGCCACGGGCTCAGAGCTCCCAGCCCTGTGGCTCTCGTGAGGAGCCCTCGGGGGTTCAGGCTCACAGCAAGGGCTGGAAGGAACCACATGGAAGGTGTGTGCTGCTGGAGGGGTCCCGTGCTCTCTGTAAAACACATTTTGTGCTTGGAGGAGCCATGGCCTCGCAGAATCCCCAAATCCCCGGGGCTGGAAAAGCCCTCCCAGCCCATGCAGTGCCAGCTGTGCCCACCTTGTCCCCAGCCCAGAGCTCTGAGTGCCACCTCCAGGGGACACCTGCAGGGATGGGCACTGCAAAGCTCCCTGGGCAGCCCCTGCCAAGGCCTGAGCAGCCTTTCCATGGGGAAATTCCTGCTGCTGGCCAAGCTGAGCCTGCCCTGGCCCAGCCTGAGGCCGTTCCCTCTCCTCCTGTCCCTTTTTCTGAGCCCTGTCCTGGCTGTCCCCTCCTGGCAGGAGCTGTGCAGAGCCACAAGGTCCCCCCTGAGCCTCCTTTTCTCAAATCTCAGTATAAAATCACAAGTTTAGGTTGTGCCTTTGCCCTGTCCTGCCTCTGCCACGGAAGGGAAATGCAAACCTCTCCTGGGTGTGTCAGAGCAGGTTTTGCACCACAGGGCTCCTGCAGCAAAAACAGGAGCAGTCTCTTAGGAAAAGCTTTGAGTCCAAAATTTGTTTGCCTAAAAACAGAACAGTTGATTTTTCAGGGTATTCCAGTTGCCCATTCTCTGCCATCATTTCCCTTTCCCTGTGAAGAGGCTGGGAATGAAACGATTCTGTGGGAGGTGTTGGGATCCCACTGGCAACAATCAGCACATGTTCTGAATGAATAAAATCAGGACATTCTTGCCAAGTAGTTTCACAAACGCTCAAATATCGTCAAACAAAGACTTAATCTGGGCTCAAAGACACGTATCTCAGCAGATGTGTGTAAACCAGATCAAATCCCCTGGGAACAGTACTTAGGAGTTATTCTTAGGCGTTGGAAGGACAAGGATGGTCCATCTGTGAATTTATTACACGAGATGAGAAGCATCAGATGAAAGTCATTGCTGGCCTGGAGGACAGCCTGCCTTGATTTTTCAGGAAGTTTAGAGGTCATTCCTAAAATCTCGGTTTAATTACAGTAGAATCCCTCAGAACCTGAGCAGAAAATGCCGTGTGGAGCCTCTCCTGTCCCGGGGTGTGGCACAGGTAATTCTGCTGCTGGATTCAGTGGGGCCAGCATTCTGTGGAGGGACTGGATGACTACAGAAGGTTTTTCTGGCTGTACTGATATTTCCTCCCTTGTCAGAAGAAATAACTGGCAGGAGCATAAATGTTTGAGGGATTGGTGATTTTAAAAGGTGTGGAAGGATCCTGGCACAAAAGTCTCTGTGGTGCAGAATGTCCAATATTATGGGGGATTTTTAATTTTTTCATACAAGGTGCCAGATAAGAAAATAAAATATGAAACTACCTAGAATTGTAACATTTAAAAATCCTCTTAGACCTGGAGTTTTTTTAGAAACCTTTGGGAAGAAAGAGTTTAAAACAATGCTTCCTTCTGTATCCACAAATGTGTGGGAGAAGGACAGGACTGTGGGAAGCTTTCCACACGCCAGAGCTTTGGGAATGGGAAGTAAACCAGGATTTTAATCTGATTGCAAAGGGGGTGCTGCCTTTGGAGACCAAATCAGTGCTAAGAGTTCAGGTAAGGTTTGGTCAAAGAAATGTAAACAGATCCCAAATCCCCGGGGCTGGAAAAGCCCTCCCAGCCCAGGCAGTGCCAGCTGTGCCCCGTGCCCACCTTGTCCCCAGCCCAGAGCTCTGAGTGCCACCTCCAGGGGACACCTGCAGGGATGGGCACTGCAAAGCTCCCTGGGCAGCCCCTGCCGAGGCCTGACTCCCTTTCCACGAAGAAAATTTTACCTGAGTAAAAAAAAAAATTCTTCCTGAAAAGGCACCTTGATCCTTGGTAATTCACCAGCACAAGGTTTGAGATAAATGCTTCCACCCCACTCCCTCTGCAAGGGAAAGGGATGAGGACACATCTCCTGTGGCCACTGAGTGCCATCCCAAGCCACTGCCATGTTCTGGTGGCACATGGGCAGGCTCAGGGTGGGCAGCAGCAGGAATTTCCCCATGGAAAGGCTGCTCAGGCCTTGGCAGGGGCTGCCCAGGGAGCTTTGCAGTGCCCATCCCTGCAGGTGTCCCCTGGAGGTGGCACTCAGAGCTCTGGGCTGGGGACAAGGTGGGCACGGGGCACAGCTGGCACTGCATGGGCTGGGAGGGAGACTTTTCAACTCCCTTTTCCAGCCTCAGGGATCCCACAAATTCCTTTTCTTTCTATGCTTTGCCTGGATAGGGAGAACAGGAATTTAGCTCCATGTCCCTTGGTGTTTGTTACACCTCTGTCCTCAGTGATCTGGCAGGAGACAGAAGCAAAGTCCAAGAGCTCACCTGATCCTGCCCCCTCTCAGCTGTGATTCTTCAGCACCAGAAAAACCCTGAGACTGAGAAATGGCGAGCAGGAGAAGCTGAGAACGTGGCTGTAGTCATTTTATATATTTAAAAAATGTATTGATATTTTGGAAAAGTGTTTTCAAATCGCTGTCAGAGAAAGAGTCTTTAAATTCTTCACACTGTTTTACTCAGGGGATTGCTTGTGACCAGGGCAGACTTGAAGGAAGCTCAGATGTGTTTTGTGGGATTTTTTTTGCTTCCATTTAGGTGAAAGCACTAATCAAGACTAATTACACCTTCCTCAAAGGCAGAGGCTCAGCAGCAGCCCCGGATTTGAAATCCCTGGATTTCTCCCGGCAGGGCTGCACCAGTTACACATCGGTGATGGTCTGGAGGCTGGGAAATTTGGGGATCTGCCCCGGGAAGCTCACCTTGTGCCCTTGGCTCTCACATTCTCCTGTTGCAGCGCCCATTTTAGCGCTGCTTTGAGACCCTGGTTGTTGAAGGGAACGTTCTCTTCTGTCCCAGGGATCCTGCCTGTCCCAGGGCCCCTCTTGAGGGATGGGCACGGAGTGCGGAGTCACAGCGACGAGCTGCGGGGTGACCTCAGCTGATGGGGGTGACCTCAGCCTGAGCCCACAAATTCTCCCCGGTTTGCAGGACCGGGCTCGCCCCCTTTCTGTCCAGAGGGCCGGGCAGGAGGTGTTAGCCCTGCTCTCCAGGGATTTCCGTGCTCCTCGGGCACACCCAGCCATCGATGGCCGCGCGTGGGATGCGCTAACGCCGCGGGTCCCATCGCCGTGCGCTGCTATAGGCGAGTTATTTTTAATTTAAAAAGCGTTTCTCCAAGTGACTGAAGGGCTTTTCAGCCTGGTCTCAGCCCTGCCCTGCCGCGGGGCCGCTCCGGTGCGCGGGATCCGCGGAGCCGCGCCGAGCGCTGCCTGCGCGGTGCGCTGAACGGCGCGGATCCGATCACACCGCGCTGCTACAGATGTTTTATTTTTAATTAAAAAAAGCCGTTTTCAGGCGGTTTAAGAGGGCTTTTATCCCGGCGTTCCCCCCGGCGCTGACGCGGGGCCGCCCCCGGCGGTGTGCGGCCCCGCAGAGCCGCGCACTGTGCACTGATCGCTCCACACTGCTACAGATGATTTATTTTTGATTAAAAAACCGATTTTGAGGCGGTTTAAAGGGCTTTTATCCCGGTGTTCCCCCCGGCGAAGCCGCGGGGCCACTCCGGCGGTGTGCGGGATCCGCGGGGCACTGCGTGCACAGTGCGCGGTACGACACGGATCTGATCACTCCACACTGCTAGCCATGATTTATTTTTAATAAAAAAGCCGCTTCCAGGTGATCCAAGAGGGCTTTTAGCCCGGCGTACCCACGGCGGTGCGCGGCCCCGCAGAGCCGTGCACTGTGCACGCAATGCGCGGTGCGGCGCGGATCTGATCACTCCACACTACTAGCCATGATTTATTTTTAATAAAAAAGCCTCTTCCAGGTGATTTAAGAGGGCTTTTAGCCCGGCGTTCCCCCGGCGGTGCGCGGGATCCGCGGAGCGCTGCGTGCGCAATGCGCGGTGCGGCACGGATCTGATCACTCCACACTACTAGCCATGATTTATTTTTAATAAAAAAGCCGCTTCCAGGTGATCCAAGAGGGCTTTTAGCCCGGCGTTCCCCCCGGCGGTGCGCGGGATCCGCAGAGCCGTGCACTGTGCACGCAATGCGCGGTGCGGCACGGATCTGATCACTCCACACTACTAGCCATGATTTATTTTTAATAAAAAAGCCGCTTCCAGGTGATTTAAGAGGGCTTTTAGCCCGGCGTTCCCCCGGCGGTGCGCGGGATCCGCGGAGCGCTGCGTGCGCAATGCGCGGTGCGGCACGCATCTCATCGCTCCGCGCCGCTAGCCATGATTTATTTTTAATAAAAAAGCCGCTTCCAGGTGATCCAAGAGGGCTTTTAGCCCGGCGTTCCCCCCGGCGCTGCCGCGGGCCGGGCTGGCAGCTGGCGGCTCAGCATGGAGCGGCGCGGCCGGCCCGCGGCAGCTGCAGCTTCAGCTGTTCCCGGCCGCGGAGCAGCGGCCCCGGGCCCGGGTCAGCGCCGCAGCCGGGCCCGCCTGCCAGGCCGGTGTCAAGCTGCCACTCTCGTCCCGCTGGCTGCCACCTCCCCGGCCCCAGCCCGGCCCGCGGGCCAGGGGACGCGCCCGTCACGGACGTCAAGGATGCCGCGGTTGCGGCGAGCTCGGGCAGCTCCGGGCAGTTCGACTTTTGGAGTTTAGGGTTCACTCAGAGCTCAAAAAAAAAAAAAAAAAAAAAAAAAGAGAAAGGTAATTTCGCTGCGGTTGGTGCGTGCGGGTGATGCAGCAGCAGAGGATCCGCGGGGAGCCGAGTCTCCAAATCTAACAGCGCATCGCTTTATTAATTGCTTTTAAAAAATTATACTCTGAACGGCGACCGAAGTATTTTAGAGAGAGCTTTTAGTGCTGTGGAAAACCTGCCAGGATCTCAGGCAGTGGTGCTGATGATCCCTGCCCAGCTCTGAGACACTCCGTGGTGTTAAATTCCTTTCTCTCATCACCAAACTCGTCACTGTAATGTGGCAAAAATCAGGGGTTTAGGCCATAATATTTATATAATATTTATGTAATATTTCTATAATATTTATGCAATATTTATATAATTTTTACTATATTTATACAATATTATACAATACAATATTATTATACAATACGATGTAATTATACAAGATCCATATAATATTTATACAGTATTTATATACTATATAAATATTTACGTCGTATTTCTTATTTCAATATGTAGAAATTACCCACACTGATCTTTTAGCTGCTCATTGCTGCACCAAAGGACCGGAGTGAAACATTCAGGAAAGCCCTGGAATGATAAACCCAGATTTTTGACTTCACCATTTGGCCATTTTCTCCCGCAGAAGTTAATCAGGAGGCTTTAAAGCCTCCCAGTGAAGTCTTTTTGACACTGCCCAGAGGGTGCTGAGCACATCCTCAGGCACAAAACGCCTCATCCATTCCATCCTAAAATATTAAAATATTTTTAAAATTAAATATCCTTCTTCTCCTTTGTCAGGATAATCTTTAACCGAGTAAATAAAACCACAAAAGGCAAATAAAGAGAAATCCTGGGCGAGGCAACAAGAAGAAGCTTTGTGATGGGGCAGCTTCAGGTCTGCATCAAAAGGCAACTTCTTCAGATCCTCAGCACTGAAGGGGCTCTGGGTTTATTTACCGAGGGATCAGCGGGGATCTGGGGATCAGCAGGGATTGAAGCATTGCCCCGCTGCTGCCGGGGGTGTCTTTAGGAACAGATGGGAAAAGGGAAAAAGGCCACTGTGGAATGGGGTTGAAGGACGTGCCCGCTCGAGGTGCTCCCCTCGGACCCCTCCGGAGGGCCTGGGCTGGGGAAGCTGTGCTGGGATCGCCTCCCAGCCCTGGGTGCACCAAGGCAAGCCCGGGAATTCCTTATGTTTCCATCCCTGAGCAAAAGCTGCGTGTTCCAGGGTTTTAAAGCCACGTTCCAGTTCCCCTCAGCAGCCCTGGAGTTCCGTGGTTGTGGTCACCAGCGCAGCTCACTCTTATTTAACTGCTGTGCTTTAGACCGGCTCAAGCCCTGGAGCTGGGGCCAAGGAGCACCACCCTCCCCTGCAGATCCCATCCCTGATTCGGGTCACTTTCCTCCTGAGCACCATCCCAGGAATGCCAGGGGCTTGTTGGTAAAATGATCCAGAACTGATTTTTAGAATTCGTCTGCATCCAGCCCTGTCCCAGCCCAGGGAGGAGCTGGAGCTGCTGCAGAGAGCCCAGAGGAGGCTCCAGGATGAGCAGAGGGCTGGAGCAGCTCTGCTGGGAGGAAAGGCTGGCACAGCTGGCATTGTTCACCTGCACAGGAGAAGCTTTGGGCTGAGCTCAGGGTGGCCTTGCAGGGCCTGGAGGAGCCCCAGGAAAGCTGGAGAGAGACAATTTCCAGGGAATGAGGGAGAGCACACAGGGAATGGCTCCCAGTGCCAGAGGGCAGGGCTGGATGGGAGATTGGGAATTGGGAATTGTTCCCTGGCAGGGTGGGCAGGGGCTGGGATGGAATTGCCAGAGCAGCTGGGGCTGCCCCTGGATCCCTGGCAGTGCCCAAGGCCAGGTTGGACACTGGGGCTGGAGCAGCCTGGCACAATGGGACGTGTCCCTGCCATGGCAGGGTGGCACTGGGTGGGCTCTGAGGTCCCTCCCTACCCAAACCATTCCATGATTCCATGACTTTTCCACTGCAGAAGAAAAGAAAAGCAAAACCTGTGAGAGCCTCCAAGCACCATCCCTGAATCCCTCCCAGCTTTGCCCTGCTGGGGTGCATGGGTGGCCTGGTGAAACCTTGGGGAAAATCCGTTTTGCCAGAGGGGGATTTTCCTGCCTGGGGCAGAGCCTGAGATGTGTGCCTGGTTCACGCTCCACGTCTTCCTCTGATTTTTTGGGACCACCTCGGTCAGTGTGAACCTTCCAGAGGCTGCAGAAAGGTGGGATGTCCCCATCTCCAGGGCCCAGGTGACCCAGAGCTCACAGGAGCCTTTCCCCTGAATCCTGCACTAAATTCCCACACAGGGAATCCTGCCTTGGAATGCCCTGGCTGGGTTTTACCAGAGGGTGGGATTTAGGTTGGAAGGGTTCCAGCAGGGCCAGATCTGGGATCAGAGCGAGCTTTGCTCGGGAAGGGCTGGAAAACCCAGGATGGATCCAGCACGAGCTCCCTGGGGAATGGTTTGACCCAGGGAAAGGCGGTCAAGGGCAGGAGGGGAGGAGTGACGGGGTGTGGAGTCTCCTGGAGCCTGTGGGCAGCACCTGGAGCTGCAGGGAGCAGGTTTGGGAAAAGGAGCCTGAGGGATAAAACTGCATGGCAGCCCATGGGAAGCGAATTCCCGAGGGAGCCGTTGTCTCAGCAGTGCTGTAACAGATGTTTCGGGGGAGAATTCCCCTTTTCCAAAACGCAGGGTCTCCGTGGAGAACCCTGGAGCAGGGAAACCCCTGAGCTCAGGCACGATGGGGGGTGCTGGTGGAAGGAAATTGATCCCGATGGGTGGAGGGACGTCGTGGGATCGTGATGAGGGAGATTTAGCTCAGGAATTGCCCATTTTTTTACAATATCTCTGTATTATTTTAAAAAATAACCCCCGGAAAGCATTAACAGAATATCAGGGAATTTCTTATCAAGGGACCCAGGAAAGCTCCGTTACAATCATGACACGGATGTGCTGGGCACAGAAAAACGCCCGAATTTTGCCCTGTTTTTCTTTATGACATCACTTATTGTTACAGCTGATCTGCCGTTCTCTGACATTATTGACTATTTTTTATCTGTGTATTTATCTGGGGTTTTTTTTTAGGACCAATTAATTTAAGAGCTGAAATTTAATCCCCTTTTAATTCCTCCACTCCTCAGGGCAGGGAGCTGCCTTGCAACGCGTGAAGAAGCTGCGTTATTTAAGAGGTCTGGAAATCTGGGAATTTCCCCTTCGGCTCCAAGATTAAGGAGCGCATCCGTTTCGGATTTGCTGGGAGCAAACCCCGGCAGCAGCGGGGCGATGCCCAAACCCCGGCGATGCCAAAGCCAGCCCGGCTCGGTCCGAGCATCCCCGCGGGGCATCCCCGCTGCTCCGGCTGCGTCCTGCCCGGCCCGGCCCTGCCGGGGACGGGGCTCTGCGCGGGGATTTGCGCCGCGGATTAACGAGCTGCGGAACTTCCCAGCTGCTGGAATCAGTGGCCCCGCCGGGGCCGCTGCTCGGGCGCGACACCGGCCGAGTGGCACCGCGCCGGCACCTTCGGGAGCGCGGCGCTGCCCGCTGGAAACGCCCGGTCCCGAGGGAATGGAGCCCCGGGCTGGAGCTGTAAATTCTCGGTCCCGAGGGACCGGAGCCCCGGGATGGCGCTGGAAAGTCCCGGTCCCGAGGGACCGGAGCTCCGGGCTGACACTGGAAATTCCCATCCCGAGGAACCGGGGCTACGGGATGGAGCTGTAAATTCGCGGTCCCGAGGGACCGGAGCTCCGGGATGGCGCTGGAAGCTCCCGGTACCGAGGGACCAGAGCCCGGGATGGTGCTGGAAGCTCCCATCCCTCGGGAGCGGAGCCCCGGGCCGGTGCTGGAAGCTCCCATCCCTCGGGAGCGGAGCCCCGGGCCGGTGCTGGAAGCTCCCATCCCTCGGGAGCGGATGGGGACGATGCGGAGCTCTTAGCGCTCAGATGAGGCTGCCGAGGGGCAGCTGGCGGAGCCGGGGCTCAATTAAGCAGCACGCGCTAATGAGGCTGGGCCAGCCCGGCCGCGCGGGGGGCGAGCGGCGGCGACAGCGACACGGGAGGGGCCGGACACGGCAGCGGCACCGGCAGCGGCACCGGCAGCAACAGGTCCGGGCCGAGCCCGTCCGGCCCCGCGAACTCGGGTTCAGGGCGCGGCTGAGGGGAGAGCTGGGAAGGACACGGCAGAGGTGGAAGGTTTGTCGGTTTTTCCCTAGGGACAAATCAATATTCCGGGGAAAGGACAGAGGGGTTTTAGGTGCGGAACACGGGGGATTTTGTTCCCTCCACGGCCCTGGCACAGCGTGCCCAGAGCAGCTGGGGCTGCCCCTGCATCCCTGGCAGTGCCCAGGGCCAGGCTGGGCACTGGGGCTGGAGCAGCCTGGCACAGTGGGAGGCGGCCGCGGCTGGAATTTGGGGATCTTTAAGGTCCCTCCCAACCCAAACCACCCCATGATTTCATGAGTAACTCCGTGAAAAAAACTTCAGGAGTTCTCAGGTGGAGGCTCCTAAAAACCCTCATATGCAGCATTGCAGTTGGACTCGGTGATCTTAAAAGTCCTTCCAGGCTAAATGATTCCATGAAGAATTTCATTTCCTTCTCCTCTAAACTGCCTGACACCTTTTCCCTTCCCCGTGTCCTCCCTGCCGAGCGGGGAGAGCTGCAGTGACAATCACAGCCCAACAGAAACCTAAATATCTGCTCTCCAAAATACTGATTGTGCAGTACTCACGGCTAGCAGTGAAGCTCGAAAAAATAATACCGATAATTCTAATTTTTCAGATGAGATCATTTTAAATGAATGCAAAAGACGTGTTACATAAACCTCTCATCATTATAGAAAGTAAATTCTGGGTGGGTTTTGTCTTTGTTTTTGTTTTTGGTGGTTTTTTTTTGTTTTTTGTTTTTTTTTTTTGTTTTTGTTTTTTTTTTTTGTTTTTTTTTTTGTCTTTCTATGTCACTCAGCAGTTTGCAGGTAGAGAAGAGACCAAGATAACCCCAGAAAGGATTTTTAGTTTTAGCAGGACATAAATCAGCATTTTCCTTTGAACGAACCTTACAGTGAAAGCTGCCACTTCCAATCCAAATTTCCAAATTTTACCTCTTTTAATATTCTTTAAATTTCCTTTATTTAATTTACTTCAATTATTATTTTTTTTTTTTAATTTTCATTCCACCATTCATCTTAAGATGCTTTGCAGCTGATTTCCAGCTGTGGGTATTTCTGTGTGCGTTGGGTATTTAAAATTCTGCAGTAGAAAATTTTCTGCCAAACTTTAGTTTTCCCTAGATTTTTTTTTTTTTTTTTTAATAAAAGGTATTTTATGATTTTGAAAACCATGGGCATTTCTTCCTGGGAGATAACAGTCAAAGCTTGAATGTCCCTTTGTTAATGGCTGTTACTCTTTACCTGGAATGCCTTTAAATTATCTCCGTGTAAACCCAAATATTTCCTCAGATCTTCAGGGGATTCTCCACTCTGGAGCATTTTCGCCTCAAAATCCCTTGAGCTCTTTTGTTTGCGTGAGGGTTTTAGAGGATTGTCCCAAAAAAAAAGGTGACAAGGAGATTTTCCTAACCCACCTGTTGCAAAAAGACCATCAGAGACTTTGGAAAATGGAATTATACGGGATAAAATGGAATTATATGGGATAGAGTTGAAATCAAAGCCCCGGTTCAAGACTCCCCGGAGTTCAGATAATCCCAGGATAAAGTAAAAACTCCGGGCCCAGCTCTGGGAGGGAATGGTGCTCCCGGACTGACGTGTCCTGCCCAGCCTCTCAGCCAGGACCAAAGGGAGCGTTTGGGCTCACAGTGGGATTAAATAATGGAGCAGCGGTGGGAAAACTCCGGAGAAGGGCCATTGCTGAGCTCTGCTTCGGGGAGTGAAAGGAAAATTCCCCCGTGGAAACTTTATCCCAAGCTCCCGGGAAGGGCCCTGGGGCCCGGCCAGCGATGGGAGCCCTCGGCTGCGGGGCCAGGGGCTGCTCCCTGCGGCTGCCTCGGGGCCGAAAAATGGCTCAAATCGTTCAGCTGAGCTTCTGGGATGAGTGGGGTGAGCGGGGATCCAGCGAGGAGAAAGAAATGGGGAAAACCTCTGAGATGCCGCTGGGAAGTGGTGCTGGGCTGAGGCAGCGCACGGGGCCGTGGCTGCTCTGCTCCTGCCTGGAAAAACATCCCGCTCCATCCTGCAGGAACAACCCTCTCCATCCTGCAGGAACATCCCGCTCCATCCTGCAGGAACAACCCTCCCCTGACTGCAGGAACATCCTGCTCCATCCTGCAGGAACAAATCCCTCTCCATCCTGCAGGAACAAATCCATCTCCATCCTGCAGGAACATCCTGCTCCATCCTGCAGGAACATCCTGCTCCATCCTGCAGGAACAAATCCCTCTCCATCCTGCAGGAACATCCTGCTCCATCCTGCAGGAACAAATCCCTCTCCATCCTGCAGGAACATCCTGCTCCATCCTGCAGGAACATCCCTCTCCTGCCTGCAGGAACATCCCTCTCCTGCCTGGAAAAACATCCCTCTCCATCCTGCAGGAACATCCTGCTCCATCCTGCAGGAACATCCCTCTCCTGCCTGCAGGAACATCCCTCTCCTGACTGCAGGAACAAATCCCTCTCCTGCCTGGAAAAACATCCCTCTCCATCCTGCAGGAACATCCCTCTCCATCCTGCAGGAACATCCCTCTCCATCCTGCAGGAACATCCCTCTCCTGCCTGCAGGAACATCCCTCTCCATCCTGCAGGAACAAATCCCTCTCCATCCTGCAGGAACATCCCTCTCCTGACTGCAGGAACATCCCTTCTTCTGCATGCAGGAACAAATCCCTCTCCTGACTGCAGGAACAAATCCCTCTCCATCCTGCAGGAACATCCCTCCTCTGACTGCAGGAACATCCCTTCTTCTGCACGGAGGAACATCCCTCTCATGCCTGGAAAAACATCCCTCTCCTGCCTGCAGGAACAAATCCCTCTCCTCCCTGCAGGAACATCCTGCTCCATCCTGCAGGAAAATCCCTCTCCTGCCTGCAGGAACATCCCTCTCCATCCTGCAGGAACATCCCTCTCCATCCTGCAGGAACATCCTGCTCCATCCTGCAGGAACATCCCTCTCCTCCCTGCAGGAACATCCTGCAGTGCAGAGGGCTCCGGGCAGGCAGTGCCAGCTAATCCAGCTCCACTCCTGACAGGAAAAAAGGCCGGAGTGGGGTGAGGCACTGGGTGACCTCCTGTGCCAGCACAAATCATGGATGTGGGCAGGAAAAATCTTCAACACCACAACTGCAAGGAACCAGGGCAGGGGCAGGAATGGGAAGGGGGAGTTGCCATAAATCCCAGCCTCAGAGCCAGAGCTGCACCCTGCAGTGTCCGTGCTCCTGCTCGGATCCCAGACAGGGCAGGGTCACCGGTCCCCTCCTGTGACGCCGCCAGGCTGGTGCTGCCTCCAGCAATGCTCTGCAGCTCCCAGGCCTTTGATTTCCTGCCGGCAACCCACGGGCAGAAATCAGGAGCAGTGGGAAGTCCCAGCCCAGCTCTGTGGGGTGGCATCTGCTCCTAAACTTGACCTGTGGCAGCTTTCCTGGAGGTCCCAGCTTTGGGACACCGATCCCATGGCCCTGGTGGGTGGCACAGGTGCAGTGGCCGTGAGGAATTTTCAGCGTCCAGATTAAAATGACCTCCCACAGGGAATATAATCCCAATTTACAGCCCAGCTGTGGGGATTATTGATGCATTCCCCTCTCTGCTTGCACGGATTTGATTTCTGTTCTTATTCCATCCTGGTGGATCTGTTATCGAACTGAGCAAGGCCACTCTTCCAATTTAAGGAAAAAAAAAAAAAAAGGGTGTTTGGTTAAAATCCCTTTTTGGAGGGAAGACTGGACAGTTTTTACTGCAGAGCTGTCACCACCTGGATGGATTCCAGCACTCTGGGAAAGGAGAGGGACGGGAAGGAGAGAAATGTGTACCACCAGCATGAGGGGCTAAAAAGTGGGAAATGAGTGTTAAATCTCCTAATGGATAAAAATGTGGAAGATTATAGGGATGAGAATCCTGAAGAATATGGCTGCATTTTGGGAATCAGGTGCTTGTTGGGCACAAGCAATTCCAGATTTATTGGCTGTGCTGGTTTACACCAGGGCTGAGCAAGGAGCCAGGAAGTCGGGGAGTTATTCGGCAGAAAAAAACAGGAATGGGAGGGGGTTTGCATCGTGTCAAGAGTTGGAATAAACATCTGTGGGCAAGGACAGCATGAAATAAACTCAGCAGAGGGGAGTCCAAGAGCTCTGGCGAGATCTGGCATCTGAGACAAAGCCATTCCGGGAGCTCGGTGTGACTTTTCTGCTCGTGAGGTTCCGTTTTGCAGCAGAGCCTTGTGAAAAACAATCCGGCTGATGCAGCAGCAGCTCCCTCGGTGCCATCCCCTCGCACACTCTGCGGGCACTGCCCTTCCTCGAGGGAAAACTTCCTTCTGGGAAAGGGGAAAACGCCCTCGGCTCCAGACTGAAACAGCAAAGCACGAGGGTTTTAAAGGGATTTAATCGGCCCTTCCCCAGCTTCCTCTGCTGTGGAGAGCTGAATATCCCCGCGTTTAAACAGCAAAACACAAGGATTTAACCATCCCTTCCCTGTTAATTCCTCTCCTTTGGGGATTTGAAAACCTCGATGGAAAAGTTTTTGCTTTGGGTTGAGTGGGAAAGGAGCGAGGGAGGTTTGCACACGCCGGGAAAGGAATTAAAAAAAAAAAAAAAAGTGAAATTCATCGTTGCTTCTGCCCAGTCTCAAACCAATCCCCGCCAAGTTCGGGCTCAGCCGCGCTCCTGGCCTGAGAACGAGCTGTCAAATTACCCTGGTGGGAAGCGGCACCGGGTTTTGTCCTTAATTGCCCCGGGAAGGCCGGGCTGCGACAGCTGCGGTACCTGGCTGGCCGCGGCTGCTCCCGCAAAAAGGCCCCATTAAGGATGGTTTGTTAAACAGTGACTGATAAGTTGTTATCTTTCAGCATCTCCGGCTAATTAGACACCGCGAGCCAAAGTTAATTTGGTGGAAAACATTTCTCGACTTAATGACATTTATGGGCAATTAGGCGCGTTGCAGCGAGAGCACACATTTACATTCCAGCCTCTTTCCAGAGCCTAACAAGAACCCACCTCTCTCTCCACGGGAGATCCGGGGCTCCCTGTGGGATTCTCCCGGCGCAGACACCGCGGGTCCGCTTGTTTTTCTGGAAACAAGGTAATGAGGCACAGCCAGAGGGAGCAGGAGGGGAAATAAAAGCGTTTCCCCTGCTCAGGCTCCTGTTGGCACGGCCAGAATTGTGCTTTGCTCTACGGGAGCGGGGTGTCAGTGACCCCTGAGGAACGGGATCCCAGAATGGCTGGGCTTGGGAAAACCTCTGAGATCCCCGAGTCCAGCCCTGGCCAAGCCGGGCCCTGCCAAGCATCAGCTTCTGGAGGTGTTGGTGCAAAATTTGAGAGAGGATTTGGAACAGCAGCACGAGAAGCTCACCTGGTCCAAACTTACCGAGGGGGGTGTAATGGGATTTGTTTCCTTCTAATTCCCAGGAAGGAAAATGAGTGTGGGCCTTGGTGATTACAGAAACATGGAATCAGCAGGGCTGGAAGAGCCTTCAGGATCATCCAGTGCCACCCCAACAGCACCAGCAGCACCCCGACACCTGAGCCCTGTCCCCAAGGCCACATCCAGACACTTCCAGCACAGGCCAGCCCATCTCAGACCCTTCTTGCCCTCGGGCAAGGGCAGGATTTCACAGAATCCCAGAATGACCGGGTTGGAAGAGACCTCCAAGAGCATCGAGTCCAGCCCAGCCCCAACAGCTCAGCTCAGCCCTGGCACCCAGTGCCACATCCAGGCTTTGTTAAACACACCCAGGGATGGTGACTGCACCACCTCCCCGGGCAGCCACTCCACAACTTTATCACCTTTCTGTAAAAACTTTTCCCTGATACCCAGCCTGTGTTTCCCTTGGTGCAGCTCGAGGCTGTGTGCTCTGGTTCTGTCAGTTCCTGGAGAAGGAGCCCAAGCCCAGCTGAGCACAGCCACCTTTCAGGAGCTGTGGAGAGTGCTGAGGTCACCCCTGAGTCTCCTTTTCTCCAGGCTGAGCCCCCCAGCTCCCTCAGTGGTTCCTCACAGGGTTTGTGTTCCCAGCCCCTCTCCAGCCTCGCTGCCCCCTCTGGACACATCCCAAGGTCCTTCCTTTGGGAGGTGCTGCCCAGCTGGCACCCCCTGGCACGGGCAGGGGCTGATTTTGCCCCTGTCCCTCAGCAGAAAACACCGGCAGAACTGCTGCTGCTGCTGCTGCTGCTGCTGCTGCTGCTGCTGTTCCCAAAAATTTGCAAAAGCCTGGAAGTGGCAGGGAGGGCCAGAGCCGCGTTAGAGCTGGGATGGGTCAATGGCTCCAAAGGTCACGTGGACCGAGGAATCCTGGCGGTGGCATCCCTGTGGCTCAGGAGTTTGGGCTAAAGTGCCCCGTGCCAGGGTGCCCTGGGGCTCACCCTGGACCACCCCTGAGGGACCCGAGGCCACAAGTGCAGAGAGGGAGAAGCCAAATGTCCTCTGGAGCAAAAAACGTCTTCTGTGTCCAGGGCAGGGAACCGAGCTGGGAAGGGGCTGGAGAATTCCTGAGAGAGCTGGGAAGGAGAAAGAGAAAAAGGGGAAAAAGAAAAAGGGGAAAGAGCTGGGAAAGGGGCTCAGCCTGGAGAGAAGGAACGGAGGGAAACGGAGGGGAGGAGGGAAGGGGAAGGGGCAGAGGGAAGGGGAAGGGGAAGGGGAAGGGGCAGAGGGAAGGGGAAGGGGCAGAGGGAAGGGGAAGGGGCAGAGGGAAGGGGCAGAGGGAAGGGGAAGGGGCAGAGGGAAGGGGAAGGGGCAGAGGGAAGGGGAAGGTTGCGAACGGGTTCGTCCCGGCCCTGCAGTGGCGCTGCGGCGCCCGCAGGGGGCGCTGCGGGGCGGTCTTGCCTCCGCTGCCCCCGGGCTGGGAGAGAGAGACAGAGGGACAGGGGACAGAGGGACAGGGGGACAGGGGGACAGAGGGACAGGGGGACAGAGGGACAGAGAGACAGAGGGACAGGGGGACAGAGGGACAGGGGGACAGAGGGACAGGGGGACAGAGGGACAGAGGGACAGGGGGACAGAGGGACAGGGGGACAGGGGGACAGAGGGACAGGGGTACAGGGGGACAGGGGGACAGGGGGACAGAGGGACAGAGGGACAGGGGGACTGAGGGACAGAGGGACACGGGGACAGAGGGACAGGGGGACAGGGGGACTGAGGGACAGAGGGACAGAGGGACAAGGGGACAGAGGGACAGGGGGACAGAGGGACAGAGGGCACAGGGGGACAGGGACAGAGAGGACACAGGGACAGGGGACACAGGGAAACGCCCCAGAATACAGTGAAATTTTCCTAAGGGAAACAGAGAGAGCCCATCCGGCACCCCGGGACACAGCCCGGACAGGCTGGGAGAGCTGGGGGGGCTCACCTGGAGAGGAGAAGCTCCAGGGAGAGCTCAGAGCCCCTGGCAGGGCCTGGAGGGGCTCCAGGAGAGCTGCAGAGGGACTGGGGACAAGGCCTGGAGGGACAGGAGCCAGGGAATGGCTCCCAGTGCCAGAGGGCAGGGCTGGATGGGAGATTGGGAATTGGGAATTGTTCCCTGGCAGGGTGGGCAGGGGCTAGGATGGAATTGCCAGAGCAGCTGGGGCTGCCCCTGGATCCCTGGCAGTGCCCAAGGCCAGGTTGGACACTGGGGCTGGAGCAGCCTGGCACAGTGGGAGCTGTCCCTGCCATGGCAGGGGTGGCACTGGGTGGGATTTAAGGTCCCTCCAACCCAAACCTTGTGTGATTCCATGATTTTATGAGACAGAGAGAGTGACACGAGACTTTCTGACTCGAGGACAAAACCCAGAACTTGTTGCTGAGTTCTCTCTTTTCCTCACACTGCTCAGGGGGGATAAAAAGGGCATCAAGCCCTTCAAAGGCTCCCAGGGACATTTAACACCTGCAGTGGAAGTGACAAAAGAGCTGTGCAGGAAAAGCACGGCCAGCAGTGGGTGAGGGCTCCAGGAAGGGGGGAAATGCCCAGCACCAGAGGGATGTCCCCAAACAGACCCCAAACCCTGGCTGGGAGCTGCTCCTGGGTGAGGATTGGATCCTGCTCTCTTTGACCTTCTCTTTTCCCTCTGCAAAACGCTGACAGGGATTCCCAGAGGCACCAGGAGGAGAATCCCTGCTGGGTTTGGCCAGGAGCCCTGGGACACCCCCGGGGTGGGGATGTGGTGTTGAGCTGGGGCCTGCTGTGACTTTGGCTCCTTGTTTTGCAGCCCGGGCCACTCTGAGGGTCCCAAATCCCAGGGTGGGAGCTGCATCCTCGGCTTTGTGCCAGGAAGGGGCTGCAGGAAAGCTCCAGGCCTGCAGCAGGCAGGGGCTGGGAAAGCAAACCGGACAAAGGGAAGGTAGGATTCCTTCCCAGGGGTGCCTCTGCTTTGTCCCTGGCAGTGAAAAAGTTAAAACTCATAGGGTTATTCATGAATTCCGCTTTTTAAAAACATGTCCCATTAAAATGCAGATTTAGGCTTCCATTTGCAAAGAACATCGTTATTTCCAATTCTGTATGGGAATCCTTTTTGTATTTGTATCTTTTGGGGAGAAAGTCCAGCTGCCTCTTGTGAGATTGCACATATCTCTTCAGATGTCAACAAATCATTGAAAAGTGTCAGAAAGGGGGAAATGAAAGATAATTATTCAAACCATGGAGAGCTGCTTTGAAAGTGAATAGGATCTGTCAGATAGGCTTTGAGAACAGCAGTTGGCTGCTTGCACGGGATATATTAAATGGACATATCCAGAGGCAAGGGATGCTGTTTTAGATTCAGATCTGTGAAAGCCAGAGGATTTTTCAGGTGGAAGAAGCAGAAACCACCAGGAATTACTGAGGGGAAATCAGATTTTTTTAGGGTGGAAGAAGCTGAAACCACCAGGAATTACAGACAGTAGAGCAGCTGGGAAGGCGTTTTATGGGGATAGGGTGAGGTGTTTAAAGGGAAGAGAAAGGTCTGTAAATAAAGGAAAATGGAGCTTTAATATTCGTCAGGTTTGGGATAGAGGAAAAGGAGGATTTGGCTGAACTGAACATAAGTGGGGTGGTGTAAAGGGGAATATTCCTCAAAGTCCCACCCAGCAGCACCCCAAACCCCGACCCCAGGGACACATCCAGACTCCTCTGGGACACCCCCAGACAGTGACACCCCCAGACAGTGACACCCCCAGACAGTGACACCAAACCTCCCTGGGCAGCTCATCCCAGTGCCTGGCCACTCTTTGGGGGACAGAAATTATTTCTAATTCCTGCTCTGCCCCTCCCCTGGTGCACTCTGAGGCCATTTCCTCTCCTTTCCCCTGGGACACGGCAGCAGAGCCCGACCCCCCCTCACTGCCCCTCCTGTCAGATACTCCAAGAACATTTCACAGCAGGAATTTCCCCATGGAAAGGCTGCTCAGGCCTTGGCAGGGGCTGCCCAGGGAGCTTTGCAGTGCCCATCCCTGCAGGTGTCCCCTGGAGGTGGCACTCAGAGCTCTGGGCTGGGGACAAGGTGGGCACAGCTGGCACTGCCTGGGCTGGGAGGGCTTTTCCAGCCCCGGGGATCTGGGGATTCTGTGAAAATAAAGACCCTTAAAGGGGTGCCAAAGGTAAGTGAGGAATGCCTGGGGGTGGGAAGCTGCAGCCAACATCTCACCAGTTCATTTCTTCCAAGGTGACTTTCCCCCCTCTCCTTTTCCTTAGTCTGTTTTCCTTGTGCTTTTCCTGCCTGATCCAGCTCGTGTTTGGGTGGTGGAAAAGGCAGGGAAACCTCCAGCAGCTCTCCCTTATTTCTGTCCTCTGGCATGGGCTGGGGCCAGGCTGGGGCTGGAGCACCTGGGACAGTGGGAGGTGTCCCTGGGTGGGCTCTGAGGTCCCAGTCTGGAATTTTGGGATTCCAAAACTGTGTCTATCCCTACCTGCTCCAGATCCCCTAAGGGAAAATCCAAAGGACTTTTTTTTTTTTTTTTTTTTTTTTTTTTTTTTTTTTTTTTTGTAGCTTTGCTTGTTGCAAGCCTTGCCCAAAAGTCACAAAATGAGATCTCATTAAAAAGTTCTCTTCAGCTTTACAAATTCAATCCGGTATTCTACACTGTGCCACAGGAGCAAACTGAAATTCCACTCCTCCATTCTAATCCTGACCAGAAAACCGCACAGACTAAAGGACAGATTTGCAGCACCAAACACAACCCAGTCTCCCAAATCCCTTGGAAGGAGGGGGCACGCCCCGGGCAGGTTTGCCAGAGCCGAATCCCCGTCCCTGCCCTCTGCAGTGGCTCCACCAACCTCCCCACGGGTCCCTGCCCCGAGGGAAGCTGAGACACTCATGGAGAGCAAGGATTCCTGCCAAGGAATTCCTCTCCCCCAGCTTCCCTCTGAGGATTCTTTGCTTCTCTCTTCAGCCAGGGTCAGGATTAAATGTGTGAGCTGTTGTATTTCTTGTTGGGACTCAGGTGTTTATCAGTTCTTGTCTCTGTCACAGTCTCACAAACCCTGAGTTCTGCAGCACTTCATTTCAACAAACTAAAAATGGAGCCCATCTCTCTCTCTGCAAGGCCTTTTAAGGATAAACTGTGCAATTAAGAAATGACACCTCAATTATTTTCACTTTTAACCCAATACCCAACCACCCGTGCCCACAATGGGGACTTTTCGATCCAATTGCACAAAACCCCCCAAACCCATGGAGAAGGAGGTGAAGAAGAAGGAGCAGCCTCCACCCTAAAACCTCCACCTTGCTTTCTGTCTATTCCTGCATTCCAAACCCTTCAACTCTGAGTTTCCCACCCTGTGCTATCACACACTTCTATTCTAACTCCACACCTATAATCTCAGTTTTATTATTGAATTTTGGAAGCTTCTCCAGGGCCTCAGGTCAGTGCAGTGTTCTCCTGGGGGTCAGTGCCTGGCAGCACAGAAAGTCCCAAATTCTCAGCAGCCAGGGTTCCAACACCCCCCCCCTCCCTGGGGAGCCTGGTGTGGGGTGAGCAGCCTGTGCCCTCCCTGGCAGTGCCCGAGGCTGGCATGGCATGGCATGGCATGGCACGGGATTGAAAGTCCCTTCCCACCCAAACCATTCCCTGGCTCTGTCCCTGCTGTCCCAGTTGTGCTGTGCTGGGGCTCGCCCGGAGCCAGAGGTGCTGCAGCCCGGGGCATGGAATTGCTGGGGCTGCAGTCCAGGAGGGAATCGACTCCACCCCAGGTGCCCTTTGCTTCCCAGGAACGGCAAACCCCCCGTGCCCAGCTCTGGCTGTGAGCAGATGCTGTGCTGAGGGAATTCTGCAGGTCTGGGGAACGCCCAGGGCTCCACTCAGCTCCTGCTGCAGCTCAGGGGGATTAAAATGAGACAAAAACAGAAAGGGAAGAGCTGAAATGAAAGAAGTTTGAAGAAACTAACTAACTAAAAAAACAGGTTTTCTTTGGGGAGCTCTGTCCTTCCTCCAGGGAGTTTTCCAAGGAGATAATCTTTGAGATGCTGGCACAAGGTATTTAAATCCCTGCTTCAAGACAGGAAAAGGAACAAGAAAGTAAAGAGCAAAAGGAAAAGGTGCCTTTTTTTCCTGTCTAAACACAATCTACTTCTTACTTTGGGGAAGAAATAAACCATCTTGCTCTATTTTATTGCTAATAATTTCTCCAGCAAATGGGGTTTTACATTTAAATGGATTCTTCTGCTGAGAAGCCAGCACTTGGCCTCACACAGCCTTCTTCTTCCAGCATGATGGTGCTGTTCATATTTATATCTAGAAACTGCTTGAGTTTGGGATCATTTTTAGTGGGATCCGTGTCCTTGCCTTTTGTAGAGACAATGAGCCAAGCCCAAAAGGGCATCAGGGGAGCTCCCTGCTGCTCCCAGGGCAGTGGTGCTGTCAGCACGCCCGGGACAAGCTCCTGCAGTGTTTCCCAGGGATTCGAGGCAGTTTGGGGGGGTTTAATGCCAGGTGTGTGTGCCTGGGGCCTGGCCCTGCAGAGCCGGGAGGGTAACACGAGGGCCAGGCCAAAAGCACAGCCCCATTCCATCACCTGAGCAGGGGAAATGTAATCCTTTGGGTGTGAGATTTGGCATTCCACGGCAGATGAGGAGCCTCTGCCGCTGAAAACTCCATGTTGGGGACCTTGGCTTTATCTTTCGGGCCTGCAAAGTGTATTTTCCTCAGGAAAGATGGAGTTTGGGGTTCAGGTGTTTGCTCGTAAAAAGGCACTTTGTGTCTGAGGGGAGAAGTGGGCAAAGAGAATTTCTGCTAAAGGGAGAAGAGAGTTTTGAATTGCTCTGAATTCAGCTCCAAAGAGCCACGACAAAGCTGGGCAGGATGGTTTGCTCCTGATTTTGTTTCCATTTCACAGTCAGGCCGGTTCTGATGCTCTGCTGTGAGGGAGGAGCAGGCGCTGCACCAGGGGGGTGGAAAAAAGGAACCTTTTTGTGCCGGGCACAAGGTGTGCTTTCCATCCCGGGAATCCCAGATTTCCCCAAGTTATTGCAACGCAGTAATTCACCGGCAAACCGAAATCACTCTCCGTGTTCATCCCCTGTGGTCAGCTCTCGCTCTCACACCTGTGACCCCGGGGGTGCGATCCTGCCCGGGCCGGGGGTGCGATCCTGCCCGGGCCGGGGGTGCGATCTTACCCGGGCTGGGGGTGCGATCCTGCCCGGGCCGGGGGTGCGATCCTGCCCGGGGCTGGGGGTGCGATCCTGCCCGGGCCGGGGGTGCGATCCTGCCCGGGCCGGGGGTGCGATCCTGCCCGGGCCGGGGGTGCGATCCTGCCCCGGGCCGGGGATGGGATCCTGCCCGGGGCTGGGGATGGGATCCTGCCCGGGGCTGGGGATGGGATCCTGCCCGGGGCTGGGGGTGCGATCCTGCCCGGGGCCGGGGGTGCGATCCTGCCCGGCCGGGGGTGCGATCTTACCCGGGCCGGGGGTGCGATCCTGCCCGGGCCGGGGGTGCGATCCTGCCCGGGCCGGGGGTGCGATCCTGCCCGGCCGGGGGTGCGATCTTACCCGGACCGGGGATGGGATCCTGCCGGGGCTGGGGATGGGATCCTGCCCGGGCCGGGGGTGCGATCCTGCCCGGGGCCGGGGGTGCGATCCTGCCCGGGCCGGGGGTGCGATCCTGCCCGGCCGGGGGTGCGATCTTACCCGGACCGGGGGTGCGATCCTGCCCGGGCCGGGGATGGGATCCTGCCGGGGCTGGGGATGGGATCCTGCCCGGGCCGGGGGTGCGATCTTACCCGGGCCGGGGGTGCGATCCTGTCCGGGGCTGGGGGTGCGATCCTGCCCGGGGCCGGGGGTGCGATCCTGCCCGGGGCTGGGGATGGGATCCTGCCCGGGCCGGGGATGGGATCCTGCCCGGGCTGGGGGTGCGATCCTGCCCGGGGCCGGGGGTGCGATCCTGACCGGGGCTGGGGATGGGATCCTGCCCGGGCCGGGGATGGGATCCTGCCCGGGCCGGGGGTGCGATCCTGCCCGGGCCGGGGGTGCGATCCTGCCCGGGGCCGGGGGTGCGATCCTGCCCCGGGCCGGGGATGGGATCCTGCCCGGGGCCGGGGGTGCGATCCTGCCCGGGGCTGGGGATGGGATCCTGCCCGGGCCGGGGGTGCGATCCTGCCCGGGCCGGGGGTGCGATCCTGCCCGGGGCTGGGGATGGGATCCTGCCAGGGCCGGGGATGGGATCCTGCCCGGGCCGGGGGTGCGATCTTACCCGGGCCGGGGGTGCGATCCTGCCCGGGCCGGGGATGGGATCCTGCCAGGGCCGGGGGTGCGATCCTGCCCGGGCCGGGGATGCGATCTTACCCGGGCCGGGGGTGCGATCCTGCCCGGGCCGGGGGTGCGATCCTGCCCGGGCCGGGGGTGCGATCCTGCCCGGGGCTGGGGTGCGATCCTGCCCGGGGCTGGGGATGCGATCCTGCCCGGGCCGGGGATGGGATCCTGCCCGAGGCCGGGGGTGCGGGCGCACCCGGAGCTCCGGGAGCCGCTTCCAGCCGCGAGCCCCGGGGCGAGCAGGGCATTCCCCCGGCCCGGGGATCTCCACACACGGGCAGCCCTGTCCGGGCCAGCACCAGCCCCTTCCAGGGCATCCCTCAGCCCTCCCACGAGCGCTTCTCCCGCGGATCCATCGCCTCCTTTGGGATGCGCTCCGGGGCTTTGCCGGCTCCCGGCGGTGCCCCGCGAATTCCCACGGATTCCCACGGATCCCCATGGATTCCCATTCAGGTAGGGCCGTGCTGAGGGCGCCTTGTCGCAGCTCAGCCCGTGGCACACTCGGCTTTTCCGACTGGCACGGAGCAGAAAGAGGCGCTTGTTTGTGCGGCTGCGGGGGCCGGCAGCGGGGCCCGCTGCAGGTGCTGCCCCATCAGTGAAATGTTGTTGGAAGCAAAGCTTGCAGGTGCTGGACAACGCTTCCTGGGCCCGCAGCGAGCCCCGGAGCCTGCCAAGGGCAGACAGAACCGCTCTGTTGCCTTAAGAGTGCATAAAAAAAGATGTTTCAATGCTGTCGTCGGATCTGGGTGCTTTGCCACGGAGGACAAAAAGTCTCCTGTAAAATTGGATTTAAATAGTCCTATCTCACTTGTGCTCTGGGGGAGCAGATTCCATTGTGCCGGTGTCCCCTCTGCAGTATGATATCATAGCTTCAGAGGAAGCCTTTATTCCGAGGTCACATCAGTTTGTCCTGGGGATGCAATCATTTTTTGTGCCACGGACAATGTTTTACTGTGGAGATATGGGCCAGATGGCTCAGCCACTTGCAGTCCGGAGTGAAACAGGCTCTTTATTGTGGCTGAATAAACAGAACCTATTGTCCCCCGCTCGTGAAACTCTTGTGGCCACGGCCGGGCGAAGATGAAGTATGAAATTTTCACGGCTGAGGGAAGAATATGTAAAACAACAAGCAAAAGGGGTGTGTGGGCTTCCAAAACATTTCCTCAGTGTCCCTTCTGTTTTGCCCCTCGGTGGAGATGAGGTGTTTCCGTGCCCTGCCATTGTCTGGGGGTGTTTCAGCTCTCGCCCGGGCCCCCCCCTGCTCTGAGGTCGCAGCCCATCCCAGCGGTTCCTGCTGCAGGTGTGTGCCTGCGCAGCTCCGGCTTTGCCAAGTCCGTGTCTCGTGATTTATTGTTTTACAGCCCCCAGAGCTCCCGCTCGGCCGGGGCTCTCCCGTGGGCTGGCAGCACATGGAGCGACGGTGAGTGAGAAGGGAAAAAGAGATTTTCCTCCACGCCAAAGAAACAAATTCCATTTTTTCCCCCCGTTCTTTCCCCCCAGGGCTGACACGGCAGCTCAGAGCGTTTTTTCCCCTAAAGAAAACGCACGTTTTCCTTTTGAACTCCCCCCATCCAGAGTTTCCTCCGCGGCAATGTCAGAAGTGTTCCTTTCCTCCCTCTAATTGCAACCCAAGCCAACCTTGACTGGCAAGGAGAAAGTCCCTGACAGGTTTGGGCTGAGTCCAGACCTTCTCAGAGAGTCTGTCAGGCACTGTTTGACAGCATGCAAATGTATGCAAATGAGGGGACACTGGCCGAGCACCTGCGGAAAGTGTCCATCCCCTCTCCCGCCCCGCTCTGCCTGCTCCACACGTGGGGTTTTGGAATGCTGCTCCATCTCCCCGTGCCAGAGGATTCTGCGGCCGTCAGCACAACGCGGCCGGGGCAGAGCCGCGCTCTTTGTGCTGCCGGAGGCGCAGCCCCCCGCGCCAGGAGCGGGGCCGTGGCTCCCATCCAGCCCTTGTGAATCCTCCTTTCCGCCCGCTCGGAGCTTCCCCGCAGCATCCCGGGCCTTTTGGGGTTCCCGTGTCAAGGAACGCCTTCTGTCTGCCGGCGGCGGCGGCGCTGCCAGACAAAAAGGCAGCAGCTGGAGCGGGATGCGCACGGAGCGGCGGCAGCTCCGGGCCGGGAGCGGAGCCCGGGCAAGGACAGGCACCCCCGGGGAGCCAAAGAGAAACTGCGGCTGCCGCAGCCCTGGGCAGCAGCCGGGGCTCCCCTGGGTGCCCCCCGGAGCAGCCCCTGGAAGGCCGGAGGGCACAGGGATGTGGGCATTTCCTGCCCCCAGGAGAGCCAGGGGGGCGATGGAGAGCTCCTTAAGGAGAGAAGGGCTGCGAGCCCAGGGACCTGAATTCAGACCTGGCATGGGAAGAGTTCAGGGGCCTTTGGCACCTCGGGAAGAGCGGCTGGGTTTTGAGAATGCGTCAGACGCGCATCCCACACCAACCTCCAGCCAAAATCGGGGTGAATCCTTCCCAATCCCCCGTGGCAGCTTCAGTTTCACACAGCTGAACATCCCAGCCAGGGGTGACCCTGTGACTGCTCCGAGGTCACACGCAGGACGTGGCACTCGGCTTCCAGAGAGCCCCCGGGGCTGGATCCCAGCCTGGGGCACCCGGCAGGGCCCTCCCCTGAGCCACGGCCTCAGCTGGAACCAGAGAATCACAAGATATGGAATGTCCTGGGTGGGAATGACCCACTGGGACCATCCAGTGCCAGCCCTGCCCTGCCCAGACCCCCACCAAGCCCACCCTGGGCACCCCTGGCAGCGCTGTCCAAAGGCTCCTGGAGCTCTGGCAGCCTCGGGGCCGTGCCCATTCCCTGGGGAGCCTGGGCAGTGCCAGCAGGCTCTGGGGAAGAAGAGCCTTTCCCTGCTCTCCAGTGGGGGCAGGATCCTCACTCTGCTCCATCTCTCCCAGTAGGAAAAGCCAGATCGTGCTGGATTTGAAACCCAAGCTGAAAAGCGGCTGGTAGAACACCCAGAAAGGTTTCAGAGCGTGAGGCAGCACATGGACACCACAGCCAGGTGAAGGCCGAGCTCCGAGGGCCAGAGACCTGACAAAATACGGGAAACATCCCTCGGGCTTGGGGTAGCAGAGGTCTGGGAAATGCAGGCGGCGGCTGCTGGGAGCCAGGAGGATGCAGAGGGGCTGGGAGCTGCTCCTGGGGCTTTTCCCCTGCCTGGGGACGGTAAGAACCAGGCTGTCGAGCAGGGATGGGGATGCACAGCCAGCAGCGTGCCCCCAGAGCTCCCCTGGCAGCAGTTTTGTCACCCACCCCCCTGGAGCAGCACACCCAGAGGGAGCTGCTCCAGCTCCCCCTGCTCCGTATGGAAATCAGCCCCCGCTTTCTCCGGAGGGAGAAAATCAGCGCTGCTCCGTCCGGGCTTTTTTGTTTGGTTTTTTTTTTCTTCCCACTTTGGAGCCCAAGGTAGCTGCATTTAGAAGCTTTATGTCCTTTCTTTGCCGCTGCGGCAGGGTTGTGGTCACTCAGGCAGCAGTAACTTTGAAAAAATGACCCGTCTACACCCAAACAATAACAGAATCCCCCTTTTTATGTTGGCAACGCCCAGCGCTTTCTCTGCCCCTCAGGACTCCCCACGTAGACGCAACTGTTTGCCCAGCCCTCTTCTGAACAACTTAATTAAGCAAAAGAAAAAGTGTCACTTTCTGCCGGGCTCACAAAAACAGAGCTGTGGGGGTAAGGAGGGGACGCGGCACCAGCCCCGCATTCCTCGGAGGGCTCGCCAGGGTCCCTGTCCCCAGCCCGGCTGAGCCTGTCCCCAGGTGCCAGGAGGGGTTGGTGGCACCCCTGTGCCCATTCCTGGCCGAGCCAGGTGGGTTCAAGCAGTTCCCCAAACTTTTTGAAAGGAGGAGCAGCTTTTTCCCTCTAGGGGATGGAACCGCTCATCCTCCCCGCCAGATTTCCCTGGATCCACTCCGGAGCTGCTGGGAATCCGTGGGATGTGAGCTCACGGGGAGCTGCGCTGATTCCAGAGCCTCCCTCCCATCTCCCGAGCTGCCCCAAGGGAACGGGGCTCCTCTCCTTCCCCCGGAGCCCCAGGAGCTGCCCAGGGAGCTTTGCAGTGCCCATCCCTGCAGGTGTCCCCTGGAGGTGGCACTCAGAGCTCTGGGCTGGGGACAAGGTGGGCACGGGGCACAGTTGGCACTGCCTGGGCTGGGAGGGCTTTTCCAGCCCCGGGCATTTGGGGATTTTGGGACACAAAGACACAAACGCCCCTCAGCCCTCCCTGCAGCTCCAGCTGCTCCCTGTCCAAGGAAAGGGATGAGCCTCTCACCACGAGTGCCTCAAGGGCCTGGGCTCTCAGGGCTTTTTTTATTTCTCGAGGGGGAGAAGTTGCTCTTAACCAGGCAGGGGAGGCTGGAGCAGAACTGTCTGGCTGAGTTATGTTCTCCCCTTCTGCCTTTATCTCCATTAAAGGGGCATAAATTCATTTTGGACTCCAGTTCTGCAGGGGTCAGGCCCTGCACAGCCCCGGATCAATGGCCCGGCTGTTCACCCTGCACACACGGGGGGCTGTGAGGCAGCGGGGCTTGGGGGGTTCTTTTCAGCTAAAAAAAGAGGAAAAAATACTGGTTTGCCATTCTCCTCTCCCACCCCAGCCAGCGCTTTCCTGTGGTTATCCCTGGCACTTCAGAAATCCTGCAAGCCCCAAACCAGACCGTTACATTTTGAGATAATGCAAATCAACAGAGCCAAACAGGCCCTAAAATGCTTGGCTGTGTTTTCTTGGGCTCTTCAAGTGCTGATAAACGCTTTTATTCAAGAGTAAAGGAAGCCAGGCAGCAGAAGTTACATCCCCAGAGACTGAGATCTCTTGGGATGGGGGTGGGATATTCCCTTGGGAATTCCGAGGTGGGAACAAGCACAGCACATTGCAGGAATGGGGGGGGGGGGGGACTGGAGGGGCAAAGCCCCTCTCTGGATGTGGGGCAGCACCAGAATCAGCCTCAAATGCCACCCTGGGCATCCTCAGACTTCCCACACGTGCGTGATCACACACACAGACATGGAAAACGCCTGGGAGCAGGAATTTCCCCATGGAAAGGCTGCTCAGGCCTTGGCAGGGGCTGCCCAGGGAGCTTTGCAGTGCCCATCCCTGCAGGTGTCCCCTGGAGGTGGCACTCAGAGCTCTGGGGACAAGGTGGGCACGGGGCACAGCTGGCACTGCCTGGGCTGGGAGGGCTTTCCCAGCCCCGGGGATTTGGGGATTTTGGGACACAAACACCCCAAAGAGCCGGGGAGGGGCCGGTGCCGGGGTCACAGCAGCCACCACCGCCTTTGGGCTGCGATCCCCGGGTAATTTTACCCCGTTGCAGAGCCAGGAGGGGACTGTTCCCAGCGGAGAGCCGGGGCTGTGCCCCGCGGGAGGCAGAGCAGCCCCAGGGCCAGCCGGGCTGGCTCTCGGGGCCACCTCAGCCCCTCCGCTCGCCAGCACCGCCGGGAAATGACAGAGCTCCAGCGTCAAAGGGTAAAGCAGGGAGCAGCCTCCTGCTGCAGCCTCCTCCTGCTCCATTCTCCCGGCACAGGGGTGCGGGAGCGGCCCTTTCTTGTGATTAATATCTGGGAAGCTTCTTAACAAGGCTTAGCTTGATAGGTGGCTCTTGTTGGAGGAAATTTATGGCCTGGTACTTCCTCAGTGAGACTTCCCACGTCGAATTGTTGAACATTACTGACCCTGCTGCCCAACACGAGGGGGTGGGGATTTACACAGATGTCTGGTAACTGTGGAAGGTGCAAAAATCCAGAAGAACAACCTGCATTACATCCATTGGAAGCGGCTGGTGAACAGAGGTCAGGGGGAGGCCCGCGCCAGCGTGTGAGCCGCAGTGTTTTGGTGCAGTTTGTTTTTTGATTAGTGCAGTTCATGACCGGGCCATCCCACCTGAATAACAATCAGCGCGATTCACGGCGGGCCGGGAGAGGGCAGGGCCGCCCGCCGCGCCGCCCATATGGAGCCGGCCCTGGGAAGTGCGGAACCTTCCCAAACCCAGATGGTTCGGCTTGACGGCTCTGGCACGGCCCCAGCAATAACCTCTGCGATATGAAATCAGGCAGATCTGACCCCCCCTCGCTCCCCCTCCCGCTCCCCTCCGACTGTACTTATGGAAACAAAGCCATATGGGATGCACGGACAGCCCGGGCTGGGATGGGATTGCTGCATTAAGGGCTTTGGATTCAGAGACGGGGCAACTGAGAGGTGTTTTACAAACTTCTATTCCATTCTCAGCCTCATGTGAAGGGTGAGACAATACAGATGTTGTCATTCACGCCATCACAATCAGAAGCCAATAATTTCCTAATTACAGTACATTATCAGTGTTTCTTGGCCTATCAGCTTTAGCCACACCGTGCTGTAATTGCCTTAATCATCTCAAATTCCCCTCGTGGTCCCACGTGGGTACCTTTTATGGTTCTATTTTTCTAAAGTATTTGGGTTTTTTTTTTGTAAGGCCACCTTTTGAAACTTGTTTCCAGTCCCACAGTTTGTCTCTCAGCAATGTCTGTCCTATTCCGTGGCATTCCTAAGCCAGCATTTCTCATCTCGAGGTTTGCACACGGATGCACTGTGTGATCCTCCTGCCAGGCTTGGAGAATTCCCTACAAATCCATTTCCCACACATGGAAACAAAGCCGGATGGGATGGGATGATGGGATGGGATAATGGGATGGGATGGGATGGGATGGGATGGGATGGGATGGGATGGGATGGGATGGGATGGGATGGGATGGGATGGAATGGATGGATGATGGATGGATGGATGATGGATGGATGGATGGATGGAGGGATGGATGATGGATGGATGGATGGATGGATGGATGGATGGATGGATGATGGATGGATGGATGGATGGATGGATGGATGGATGGATGGACAGACGGACAGATGGATGAATGGGATGGGATGGGATCAATGAGATGGGATGGGGTGGGATGGGCTGCTGAGCCATGCTGGTGTTAAACCCAGGCTCTGCACCCCCTGCAATTGGTTTTTGCTGTAATGTTTTAATTGTGTGGGATTTTTCCTTTTTCCTTGCCACTGCCTTTGCCTCACACAGGTGAGGGGAGCAGTGGGGGGGGGACAAATCTGTGCCGGGGGGGAGCAGGGGGAGGTGAGGAGGTGAGGCTGTTTGGTTTTTGGGAACAGGGAGCTGCTGCCTGGACCCTTCTGTGCTGCTCTTTCTGCTGCTTGGGCAGGGAAATCTCCACCTGTGACGACAGTTCCAGTCACCATGGACAGGATGAATTTCTCAGGGTAAATCCCCAAATCCCCGGGGCTGGAAAAGCCCTCCCAGCCCAGGCAGTGCCAACTGTGCCCACCTTGTCCCCAGCCCAGAGCTCTGAGTGCCACCTCCAGGGGACACCTGCAGGGATGGGCACTGCACCACTGTGAGATGATCACAATAACCAGCAGCTGGAAGAGGCAGAGGGACACCTCAGGGACAAACAAAACCAAGTCCTGGCCACCGCGGTCGCTGAGCACTCGCTGCTTTTGGGGCGGGAGGATGTGGGAGGTGCTGGGTGCTCGGGGAGGGAGGGGCAGGGCGGGAGCTCTGCTGAGCTGGCCGAGCTTCTGGAGGGAGCCTGGGCCAGGATTTGGTTTGCTGCCAGCAGCCAGGACACCCTGCGGTGGAGGGGACAGCCAGGAGCCTTTGGACCATCTGGTTCTAGAAAGGCCCTGGGCAAAGGTTGGACTCGGTGACTTTGGAGGTCTCTTCCACCCCTGTGGGTTCTGCTCTTTGGTTTTACACCTCAGAGCAGAGGCCCGGGGTGGATAAACCCCAGGAAAGGGGGGAAGTCTGAGCCCAAGGAGTTCTTGTTCAGGAATGGAATGGGAGAGGAGGAGGAGGAGGTGGAGGAGGAGGAGGTGGAGGAGGAGGAGGAGGTGGAGGAGGAGGAGGAGGAGGAGGAGGAGGAGGAGGAGGAGGAGGAGGAGGAAGAAGCGCTGCTGAGAAACCCCCAGCCTGAAGAGCCCCAGCTCTGCCTCCTCCCTCCTGCCGAGGGAGGGCACTGATCTCCCCTCCTGCTCCCTCAGAGCCTGTGTGTGACAATTCCGGCTGAGGACATTGAAAGTGCAGCTGAGAGCTGGGCGTTCCTGAGGCTGTCCCTGTCCTTCAGGGTGCAATGGAACAGGGAATTGGTATTTAGTGTTTTAGTGCTTTTTAAATAATTCCTCCCTGAAAACAAGTGAATCCCTGATCCCGAGTTTCCAAACAGACAAGATGAGAGCTGCTAAAAGGAATCATTTACACAAATAGCTTGTACAGGGTCCTTTGAACACTGTGCTCTAAATCTTTAGAGTCTCATGAGTATTCATAGTGGTTTTCAAATAATTTGAAAGCGATTTCTTAATGAAAGCTAAAATATCCCTTTTAAACTTCCAAGTGATGTTGTTTTCCTTGATCACCTCTATGCATCCCATATTCCCGTGCCCTTCTCTCTGCTGCATATTCATGTCCCTGGGATAATTTCAAGGCCTGTTTGACAGTGATAAATAAAACTCATCCATCATAGAGCAGAACCTCTGGGGAAAATGAACTCCCCCAGTTTCAGCACCGTCCCTCTCCGCATAATTATGAACCTGATCCAGAGCTGCTTGAACCCCTGGCAGTATTTAAGGAGCTGGCAGAACATTTATTCCCAGTTAAAAAGGAAGAAAACTCCCTGCTGGATCTTCCTGGCAGTTCCAGAGCCTGGGACAGGGCCAGCCCTTGCTCCACCTTGCTGACAAACGATGGGATTTGCCCCAGCTGTGTCCTCAGTGCTGCTCCAGGAGAGGAGGGATGGAGGAGCAGGGTGTGCTCGGACTCACCTGGGAAAGGTGGGAAGTTTATTTGCTTGTGGGATATAAATATCATATTTTTGAGCGCCTTTTCAGCGGAGTGAAGCCATTCCAACTCAGGACACTGTGGCTGGAAGAGCCTCCAGAGATCCCTGTGCTCCTCCCGGGGGTGCTGCTGCTCCTCAAAAATGGAAACACTGACCAGCAGCCCTCGTGTGCCAGGTGTGACAGCAGTCCCAGCACTCCCGGGAGCTCTGGAATCCAGGGGGAGAAGCAAAGGAGAGGGAGAGCTGCAGCAGGAGCAGCCCAGGACAGCGGGGAGGGCACCACGGCTGCCCCAGCTCCGGCTCTGCCCCACAGGTTGGTCCATCTGGAAGTGGGGAGCTTCAGGAGGGAATCCATGCCAGCCTTGGCACAGGAGTGGCACTGAGCCCTGCCTGGCTGCCAGGGGTGGGTGTTTGCACTCAGGGTTTATCCGGGGAGGAGGGAGGCCCCGCTTTGGGATGGGGAAGGTTCCAGGGGCCTGCCTTCCCCCAGCTACCCCAGCAACCAGCTGCACCAGCAGAAGGGGGACTCGACTCGGAGATGCTTTTTTGTTGGACCCTGCCCATCCTCACATCCCAGCCTGGATGGGCCGAAGGAAAGTTTTCTGTGTCAGGAGCTGGAGTGAAGGCACACCTTGAGCCAGGAGGGGAGCACAGGGCAGGATTTATCTCACCTCCCTCAGGGCTCCCGTGTCCCCTCGGTCACTCTGGGCCAGCTGCAGGGAAGGGTGGCTGCGTTTGCACCTCCTGTAGGTGCCACATGGCTCAGCACAGCCGGTTTGAGCCAGGCACTTCATTTTGGGCTGGTTAAATCAGGTGTGGGGCACAGAACCCTCAGGTGTGGGGGGACAGAGCCCTCAGGTGTGGGGGCACAGAGCCCTCAGGTGTGGGGGCACAGAGCCCTCAGGTGTGGGGGGACAGAGCCCTCAGGTGTGGGGGGACAGAACCCTCAGGTGTGGGGGGACAGAGCCCTCAGGTGTGGGGGCACAGAACCCTCAGGTGTGGGGGGACAGAGCCCTCAGGTGTGGGGGCACAGAACCCTCAGGTGTGGGGGGACAGAACCCACAGGTGTGGGGGCACAGAACCCTCAGGTGTGGGGGGACAGAGCCCTCAGGTGTGGGGGGACAGAACCCTCAGGTGTGGAGAGCTCAGAGCCCTCAGGTGTGGGGGGACAGAACCTTCAGTATGGTGTGGGGGGAAGATGCAGGGCAAGGGAGGAGATGCAGGGAGGATGGGGATGCAGGGAGGATGCAGATGCAAAAAGGAAGGAGATGCAGGAAGGATGGGGATGCAGGGAGGATGGAAATGCAGGAAGGAGGTGCAGTGCAGGATGGGGATTCAGTGCAGGGAGGAGATGCAGGGAGGAAGGAGGTGCAGGGAGGAAGCAGATGCAGGGAGGAAGGAGATGCCGTGCAGGACGAAGGGGACGCTGCGGGTGCCCAGGGAGCCCCGGGCAGCGCTGCGGGGCCGGAGCAGCCGCGGGGGCTCAGGAGGGCTCAGCACAGCCGGGCCGAGCCGTGCCGCACCGGTACTGGTACCAGCACCGCGATCACGGCCGGGGCTCCCCGGGGATCGCAGGTGAAGAACGAACAGCCTGACCTTTCCTCCCGGCCCTAGCGCTGTTGCCGGAGCGGGGACGTTCCCTTCCCCCGCAGCCGCCCAGAGACGCGGCCCCGCCGCACTCGGGATGTTTCGTGTGCCGCTGCGGGGCCGCGCCGGGTTAAGACCTTGTCCCGTACTCTGTCCCTGCTTAGCGGGATCCCTCTTCAGCGGGAAACGCTCGTGTGGAGTGACCTGTCAGAGCGGCACTCCAGCCTTTTGTCCCGAACTGGCCTTCCTCTCGTGGCGCTGAGAGGATTTGGGCCGTGTCCTCAGAGCCAGCAGAGCCACCAGCCTGCCGGGGTTAAGGGAGCAAGGAGGGAAAGCTGATTCCCGGGAGCGCCGCCGGGCTGGGATGTTTCCCCTCCTCGGAAGGGCGAGGTTCCCATCCCAAGGGCTCTACCCAGAAATTTCGTGGGCATTTTCCAAACCTCTCCCCCGAGTGTCACCGCCTCGATACTTCAGTGACTGACAGGGAAAAGGGGGGAAAGTCGGTGTTCCCCTGCCAGCCAGAGCTGTAGGCTCTGTTCCTCCCTTCCTGAGATGTCCCTCGGCAGATTTGGGCTGGAAGGTTGGTGGGAGCAGGAGCGGGGATTTCAGGTGCCCCCTCGCAGAGGGTTTCTTTTAAGGCTCTGGTGCCTTTCCTGCTGTTCCGGGAGGAATACCAAACAGACCCTGGAAAATCTCCTGAACTGCAGCACTCGAGGAATCAGAGGGGAAGTTTGGTCAGCTCAGGCTCGGGGGCTCACGTGGGTTTTATCCAGGGGCTCTGCGGGTGGGAGCACTCAGGAGGAGGGGTCGGGGTGGTCTGGGACAAGGGAAGCAGCCAAGGACCCAGAGCAGGGTTCAGGCAGCTCCTCAGGGGCTGGGGAGGAGGAGAGTCCAGAGGAGCCACCCTGGGGCTGGTCATGGCCGTGGTGTTGGGTCCTTGCCCAGCGAGGTTCTGCTGGGAACTGATGGAACAGAGCTTCTCCTCTGCTTTCTCTGGTCGCACAATCCCAAATCCCCGGGGCTGGAAAATCCCTCCCAGCCCAGGCAGTCCCAGCTGTGCCCACCTTGTCCCCAGCCCAGAGCTCTGAGTGCCACCTCCAGGGGACACCTGCAGGGATGGGCACTGCAAAGCTCCCTGGGCAGCCCCTGCCGAGGCCTGAGCAGCCTTTCCATGGGGAAATCCTCCCTGAGAAGAAATCTGTCCAATTTCCATCCCTGGGGAAGGCAGCCCAGGGGTCAGTGAGTGAGCAGAGCACGGGGATCCACCTCAGCACTTCTGGGAGGGAGCTGAACTCCGGGCTCTGCGCTGTGAGGCTGCCTTGGATTCCTTTAGCAGGAGGAACAACCTCCCTGAGGGGACCCTTTACACTTCAGAGTGGATTCCTAAAGATCGCCCCAGGTGAGGTGGGTTGGCGCCTGCACCAGGAGCTGCTGCTCCTCTCCCTGTGAGCTGCGTTGGGCTGACCTGGAGCCTTGGAATTTTAGGACTGGGAGTTGGATGGTCGGTCTCAGTTGGCTCTGTGGCTCCTGATCCTTTTCCTCCAAATTCTTTCTGCTGAGGGTGCTGTCGAGACTCTGCCAATGCCACCCAGCTCTGAGGAGCTGTTCCCATTCCAGGCTCTTATTCCCGTGTTCTCCCCGTGCCAGGCACTGCTCCACGCCTGCTGTGCCAGCCCTTGAGGGGAGTTCAGTGTGCCCAGGAAGGCTCCAGCCAGGTTCCAAGGCTGAGTGGGCTTTCCACAGGGAACCATGGAATGGCTGGGCTTGGGAGTGACCCTAAATCCCACCCAGTGCCACCCCTGCCATGGCAGGGACACCTCCCACTGTGCCAGGCTGCTCCAGCCCCAGTGTCCAACCTGGCCTTGGGCACTGCCAGGGATCCAGGGGCAGCCCCAGCTGCTCTGGGCACCCTGTGCCAGGGCCTGCCCACCCTCACAGGGGGGAAATTTTTCCTGATATCTGAGCTGAACCTGTAATTTTTCACTTTGAGGCCATTCCCTGTGTCCTGTCCCTGCATCCCCTGGAAATTGTCTCTCTCCAGCTTTCCTGGGGCTCCTCCAGGCCCTGCAAGGCCACCCTGAGCTCAGCCCAAAGCTTCTCCTGTGCAGGTGAACAATGCCAGCTGTGCCAGCCTTTCCTCCCAGCAGAGCTGCTCCAGCCCTCTGCTCATCCTGGAGCCTCCCCTGGGCTCTCTGCAGCCCAGCCTGTGGAATATGTGGGAACGGGAATGTGCTGCCTTGTGCTCCCCAGCCCAGCCAGCCCGGTTCTGTCACCCCAGTTCGAGGTGACGAGCTCCAGCAGGACCTGCTGCTCCTGGAAGGCTCCGTGGTGGCTCCCACAGGTGGGGCAGGCCCAGCAGAACGGGACCAAAAGGAGCAAAGCAGGTCAGGCACTGGCCCTGCTGCTCTTCCAGGGATCCATTCCTGGGGGAGGAGGGGATGGGGGAATGGGGACTGGTGGCCCCACCCGGATGAGGGACCCTGAGCCCTGGGAGAGGGGACAGGGAAGCTCAGGGACATGGGAGCTGTGCCACCTCCCTGGGCAGGGCAGGGCAGCCCAGCTCAGCCCAGCCCAGCCCAGCCCAGCCCAGCCCAGCCCAGCTCAGCTCAGCTCAGCCCAGCTCAGCCCAGCCCAGCTCAGCCCAGCTAAGCTCAGCCCAGCCCAGCCCAGCCCAGCCCAGCTCAGCTCAGCTCAGCCCAGCTCAGCCCAGCCCAGCTCAGCTCAGCCCAGCCCAGCCCAGCCCAGCTCAGCTCAGCCCAGCCCAGCTCAGCTCAGCCCAGCCCAGCCTAACCCAGCCCAGCCCAACCCAGCTCAGCCCAGCTCAGCCCAGCCCAGCCTAACCCAGCCCAGCCCAACCCAGCTCAGCCCAGCTCAGCCCAGCTCAGCCCAGCTCAGCCCAGCTCAGCCCAGCCCAGCCCAGCTCAGCTCAGCTCAGCCCAGCTCAGCCCAGCCCAGCTCAGCTCAGCCCAGCCCAGCTCAGCTCAGCCCAGCCCAGCCCAGCCCAGCCCAGCTCAGCCCAGCCCAGCCCAGCTCAGCTCAGCTCAGCCCAGCTCAGCCCAGCCCAGCTCAGCCCAGCCCAGCTCAGCCCAGCCCAACCCAGCTCAGCCCAGCCCAGCCCAGCTCAGCTCAGCTCAGCCCAGCTCAGCCCAGCCCAGCTCAGCTCAGCCCAGCCCAGCCCAGCTCAGCCCAGCCCAGCTCAGCCCAGCCCAGCCCAGCCCAGCCCAGCTCAGCCCAGCCCAGCCCAGCACAACCCAGCCCAGCTCAACTCAGCCTAACCCAGCTCAGCCCAGCTCAGCCCAGCATCTCTCCGGGTTCCCAGCCTGGCTCTTCTCCCTGACCCTTTGCCGTGGGCTTGGTGTGTTGATTTTTTTTTTTTTTTTTTTTTTTTTTTGGGGTTGGTTTTTTTCGTGGAATTTTATTTTTTTCCTTGAAAGAATTAAAAAGTACTGCTTCCATGAATAAATATAACTCTTAGCTCCATCTTATTCTCCATCTTATTAACCAACAGCAATTTCGGGCTAAATACAGTGAGTGCTCACAAAAAGCCAAGAATAGAAAATTGTTTAAGTGGCCAAAGAAAGTTTCTCCCATTGTGCTGGGAGCCAAGCTATGCCAGCTATATGTAAATGTATGCAGTGGGCTCTGTGCATGTGTCCACTTTGAAGTTGCCATCTGAATTTAATTCTGCCTTTGTGATTAAATCAGGCCATTACGTTTAATCTCACTTAATAGTAAGAAACGCTCTTTGTTGTTTTCTATAGGCAACATATTCTGCCCCTAACATATACAGCTTGGCATTCACACTTCCCTATTAATCCCCGATGGCTGATAATTGCCTCAGCTCCAAGTTCTGTGTCCAATTCACAAGGGAACTGATTGCAGCCATTCTTCCCCTATACATTAATGCCCTGTTTTGGTCCCACTCCTTTGGCTCAGTGAACCCTATCAAGCTGGCCACATTTTCTGGCCATGTGGGCGTATTGTAAGATGTTAAATTAAATTCGGGGCTGACCCCCTAAACACCAGAATCCATTAGAGCTGCGAGGTAGCTGATTGACAAGTGGGGCTACTTTGCCACTCAAAAAAAAACCACCCTGACATTAAAAAAAAAAAAAAAAACAACCCAAACCCAAACCAGGCTAAAAAATAAGGCTGAATATTTTGTTTAAAGGTCTTCTGCCTGCTGTCTCTCTCCTTCCAATTTCATTACCGCCCTCGTAATTATTGCCATCGTATTGTTTCATTGATCCTACATATGTCAGGCAGGGAATTTCCCTGGAAAAAGACCAAGGAGCTGGGAGATGTCTTTAGTTTGCTTCAGTCTGGGAGCCCATGCAGATGGTTTTTTTTTTTCCCCAAGTGTAATCAATTGAGGGAGCTGGGTTTTGGGGGTTCCTTTTTTTCCTATTTCTTTTCCCTTCCCAGAAGAGAGGCCTAATTCCCACTTACTGAATTATGCCCATGGGGCCCCAGGCTGTCACTTTTACATTTTCCCAGATACAATAAAAAAACCCAACTCAGGGCAGATTCCTGCAGGGAGAGGATTGGAAGGGACACTCGGACTCTGCAGGGACAAACACCAACAGTTTGGGTCCCTTTCCTTTACCAAAATCCTGCGTTTAAACGACCCAGGGGTTTCTAATCAGAGAAAAAAACGTCTCAAAAAGCACCAATAAACGGGGGCTTGTCACCCGTGTTTGCAACAGCTCCAGAGCAGGGACTACAATTCCATGTGACTGCACGAGTGGCAGTTCACAGAATCCCAAATGCCCGGGGCTGGAAAAGCCCTCCCAGCCCAGGCAGTGCCAGCTGTGCCCCGTGCCCACCTTGTCCCCAGCCCAGAGCTCTGAGTGCCACCTCCAGGGGACACCTGCAGGGATGGGCACTGCAAAGCTCCCTGGGCAGCCCGTTGTTATTATTTTATTATTATTATTATTTATTCCACAGGTATTTGAAGCCTAAAATCCATAATGCACGCCCACAGATGTTAACTCCTGCCCAACATGGACTCAAAATCATTGGATCCCAGAATGTGTTGGCTGGGGAGGGACCTTAAAGATCACTTCATTCCATGGGCAGGGACACCTTCCACAATCCCAGGTTGTTCCAAGCCCCACCCAGCCGGGCCTGGAATGGATTAAGGGAAGATGCTGCCAAGGAATGGGCAGCCCTGGCACAGGGTGAATTGCCAGAGCAGCTGGGGCTGCCCCTGGATCCCTGGCAGTGCCCAAGGCCAGGTTGGACACCGGGGCTGGAGCAGCCTGGCACAGTGGGAGCTGTCCCTGCCGTGGCAGGGGTGGGATGGGTGGGATTTGGGGTCCCTGCAGCCCAACCCAGTTGGGATTCTCTAATTCCGTGGGAGAACCTCTCAGGTGTGCTGTGCTCAGCCCAGGATCCTGGCACTGTTCCTGGCTGGGTCACCCGGGCCAGCACAAGGGACGGCTCCGTGTGGGGAATGTCCCACCTGGAGGAGTTTGCTGCAGGCATTGCCCCAAGAGCTGAGCAGGGGCCACGGTCTGGAGTTTGTTTGAGGTGTGCCGGAAGAAAAGAGAAGGATTTTAACACCTGAGTCACTTGAGAAGCACCCTCTGAGCCCAGAGAACCAGAACTCAGCTGCTATTGAACAATTCCACCAATCTTTGAGCATTCTGATGTGAAAAATCTGATTTGAAATCCTTTTATAACCAGTTCTTTATGGAAGTGCTGTTAAAAAATTCCAATAAATGCCAGCTCGGTACAAGGGGGGTTTAAGTCCAAAAATCCTGAGGAGCAGAAGATGATCTGAGCCTCATCTTTGGATTTTTTTCCTTTCTCCTCCCTCAGAACCAAACACTTTCTCTGCTCTGGGTACTTTTCCCCTCCCATTCTGTTGTCTGTTCGGGAGGCTCCGGGTGTGGATGGATCCGAGCAGAACCTTTGGGATTTATCAGCCCCTCCTGGGAAGGAAAAAGCCACCGTGGCCCAGCACTTTCTGCCAGCACCAAGAACGGACAGAAGAGGTTCTTTTTATTTTTTTTATTTAAATGTAGGTGCTGCTCCCAGAGCTGTGATTCCCAACATTCACCTCTAAAGCAGCGTCCCTAAAACACTGCACTTTCCTTTTCTTTTTCTTTTTAGCCTGTTTCAGCCTTTTTGTGAGGAGATCTGTGGCTCCTGTGAGGCTTTTTAATTAATTAATTAGCGCTGCTACCTGGCCTCACACTGGCCTGGACAAAAGTCACTTTATTTTAGAAGCTGCCCCTGTCCTGCTGCACTCTCTGATCCTGGGGCTGGAGACTCCGTGAGAGCAAAAGGATTTTGTCCTGGTGGTTTCCAAGGGCCACTCTGAGGAAAACTGGTAGGGAATGAGATTAATGCTTTAATTAAGGAGCAGGAAAGAAATCTGCTGGGTTTGTCTGAGCAGCGATTTGTGTTGCAACAAAACCTTCAGAGCTCCCCGAACCCCCCAGAAGCTGAATGGTGTTTAATAAATCAATAATCTGATTAAGTTATCCACCCATCCAGATAATGATCTGACTTTATGGGGATTTTCTCTGGACTCTGCCACGGCCTTAAACTTATTTCCATTGCTTTGGGCCAGACAAAGCGTTGGGGCGAGCCTCGGGAAGTCTGGCTGAGCTCTGGAGCTGGTTTTTCGTCTTTCATTAGAACTCAGGTTAGATGTCAGCAGGGTGGGTGCTGCTGGTTGGGGAAACACACACAGAAAGCAGAGATCTGCTTTGGAAACCACCAGAAAAAGTGGCTCAAAAGCTGCTGACCAACGGAGTGTGACCTCAGCAGAAAACTGGAAGTAGCAGAGTCACAAATAAATTAAAAATTAATCATATTTATCCCTCCCTGTATTTAAAGATCAGTCTAAGTTTTGAATTTCTCCCAGGCTGCGCAGCAACTGCTTTGGATTTGTTCTTGGCTATAACAGGGGGCTGGGGACATTCCCAAACCAAGACCCCAGAAATTCTGGGTGTCTCCCTGAAGTCCTTCCGTGAAAAACCAGGAACAAATCCGTGCCAGCTTTAAAGGGACTTGGAAATCCCTGCAGGCAAAACATGCAGCAGTTTCATCCCGCTGCCATTGTTATTACCCGAAGTTTGCAGTGTTTTCCTAAAAAGCCCCCTGTGGTTTCCAGTGGGGACCTGTGGCAGCAGAGCTGGGGGAATCTCCTGAGCAGGAGCAGGAGCGGATCCTTCCCCCGACTGGGCTCTGAGGATTGTTGGATTTTCTGACCCAGGGATGGGGCAACTGAGAGGCCTTTTAAAAACTTGTTATCCCATTTTCAGTCTCATGGGAATGGTGGGACAATACAGGTGTTATCATTCACGCCATCACGATCAGAATCCAACTGTTTCCGAATTACAAAACATTACAAGCGCTTGTGGAATTCTCTGCAAACCCATTTCCTAGCAGGAGCTGCCTCGCATTTGGAATTCCGAGCCCGTGTCGCGGTGCAGCACAAGGCTCCAGCTCCTCCCGCAAGCCCTTTATTCCCTCCGAGCGCTGAAATGTGTGCGCGGCCCCGGCAGCGCCCGGAGCCTGCCCACGTCCTGCCCGCACGGACCGTGCCAGCCCGGCGCTGAATGCTTGGCAAGGCTTTGCCGGGAGCTGCTCAAGCTGCCCAACCTGCATCTCGCATCCTGCCACCACCCAAGTCGTACAATAACCATCTGGACCGGCCTCGCAGCTCCATTCAGCGCCCGGGACAAAGTCACCGCTTCTTTTCCATCGGCGCTGCCTCGCCAGCAGCGGGGCCGGCGGGCGGAATTCTTTGGTCTCCGGGCTGTTCCTGGAGGATGGGCCTTTCTCTCCAGGGCTCCCGGACCATCTCCGTTTGTCCTCACGGATTCAAATGCAGAGCAGCACCCCGCTCGTCCTGCTGCTGTGCCCTGGCAGGCTTTGGCTGGGTTATCCCGACGCTCTCCCTGCCAAGCGCCAAAGGCGGTGACGGGATCTCCCCTCCCAGCTGGCAATGCCAGGGCAGGGCACCTTCGGCAGCTGAAGTTAATATTTCTTAGCTAATTATTAAATATTGGACCTTTCAGGCTGCCAAGGCGCTGACAAAAGGAGGAGGAAGAGGAGGAGAAAGAGTGGATTAGGACACCTGGAATGTCCGGCTGGAGCAGCCTGAGGTCAGAGCTCCCCGGGGCTGCAGCTCCTCCCGAGGGGCAGCGCAGGGACAGCTCCGATCTCTGCTCTGGGACAGGGACAGCAGCCAGGGAGCGCCTGGGGCTGGGCCAGGGCACCTCAGGCTGGAGAGCAGGGAAAGGCTCTTCCCCAGAGGCTGCTGGCACTGCCCAGGCTCCCCAGGGAATGGGCACGGCCCCGAGGCTGCCAGAGCTCCAGGAGCCTTTGGACAGCGCTGCCAGGGGTGCCAGGGTGGGCTTGGTGGGGGTCTGGGCAGGGCAGGGCTGGCACTGGGGGATCCCTGTGGGTCATTCCACCTCAGGGTATTTTGGATCCAATGCCCCAGAGGTCACCCATGCACTGATGTCTCTCACCCCTGGCTCCTGCTTTTTGTGGGTATTTTGGTGGAACCCTTTTTCCAGGGAAAGTTCCGTCCTGTCAGACTCATGATCCCGGGAGCTCCGACAGCTCGGCCCTGCCCTCCCCGTGGACACCGGGAAGGCCAAACCCGGTGGGGCCGGGGAAGAGAGCGGCAGGAGGAGCCCCCGGGGCCCCGCTCGGTCCCGCAGCGCTCCCGCCTCCCCTTGGCCGCTCCCGGGCGCCGCGGGGGCTCTGCTGCTTTTCGGGGGGACCCCGTGAGAACCTGCAAGGGGAAGCGGAGAGTGACGGCAGGAAAAATCATCCCACCGGTATTAACTCACCCCACCCCCCTCTCCGCGGGATCACGGAATGTCCTGAGGGAAGGGACCCCCAGGGATCCCCCAGTGCCAGCCCTGCCCTGCCCAGACCCCCACCAAGCCCAGCCTGGGCACCCCTGGCAGCGCTGTCCAAAGGCTCCTGGAGCTCTGGCAGCCTCGGGGCCGTGCCCATTCCCTGGGGAGCCTGGGCAGTGCCAGCAGCCTCTGGGGAAGAAGAGCCTTTCCCTGCTCTCCAGCCTGAGGTGCCCTGGCCCAGCCCCAGGCGCTCCCTGGCTGCTGTCCCTGTCCCAGAGCAGAGATCGGAGCTGTCCCTGCGCTGCCCCTCGGGAGGAGCTGCAGCCCCGGGGAGCTCTGACCTCAGGCTGCTCCAGGCTGAGCTGAGCCAGGGACCTCGGGGGGTCCCTCCAGACCTTCCCCATCCTCGTGTCCCTCCTCTGGACACTTTCCAACAGCTTCTGATCTTTTACTGAGACAGCCAGAACTGTCCCCAGCGCTGGAGGTGAGGCTGCCCCAGCCCAGAGCAGAGCGGGACAATCCCTTCCCTCTGGGCAGTGATGGTGGCCCTGGTGTCCCCAGGCCAGGGCTGTCCATCCTGGCTCCAGGGTCTCCTCTCCTCTGGGAGTCAGGGGGTGCACTCAGGGCTCTCCCTGACTCAGCACTACACTCTCAGGGAGCCCAACCATTCCCACGCCTTGTGCAGGGGTTTCCAGAGGGAAATGCAGGAGTGGGGGGCTGCAGGACTCCCCTGGAGTTCAGAGGGATTTCCTTCCATGGCCAGCCGTGCCTGGGCTCAGGACACACAGAATCCTGCTGGGGGGCAGACGTGCTGCCCGTGCAGCTGAGGGCAGAGCTGTGCATGAATCCCCAAACACCCGCGGGTGAGGGAATGTCAGGGACCCTTCAGCAGCCCTTCCCCTGTGCCAAAATCCCTCGTGCTCTAAAAGCACTGAATTGGAAGCACTTTCTGCCCTTTTCCTGCTGGTTGAAATGCCCAGATCCAGGAAGAAAAAAGAGAAACCTCCCACTCCAGGGGTTTGTGCTTCCAGAGTCCAGAGCTTGCTTTGCAAACTGGGACACGCTCCCCGTTCTCCTGGGGCTCCTCACAAAACCTCTGCAGAAACTCAGCGCAGAGGGAAAACCGAGTGCAGGTGAGGCAAAGCATGAGGGGTCTCTCCTGGGGAAGCTGCTGGGAATGACGTTCCCAAGGATGGGCTTTTTCCTTGAATCGTGGAATGGGCTGGGTTGGGTTGGGCTGGGTTGGGTTGGGTTGGGCTGGGTTGGGTTGAGCTGGTTTGGGTTGGGTTGGGTTGGGTTGGGTTGGGTTGGGCTGGGCTGGGTTGGGCTGGGCTGGGTTGGGTTGGGTTGGGTTGGGTTGGGTTGGGCTGGGCTGGGCTGGGCTGGGTTGGGTTGGGTTGGGTTGGGTTGGGTTGTGCCAGGTTGGGCTGGGCTGGGTTGGGTTGGGTTGGGTTGGGCTGGGCTGAGCTGGGCTGGGCTGAGCTGGGCTGGGCTGGGTTGGGTTGGGTTGGGCTGGGCTGGGCTGGGCTGAGCTGGGCTGGGCTGGGTTGGGTTGGGTTGGGCTGGGCTGGGTTGGGCTGGGCTGAGCTGGGCTGGGCTGGTTTGGGTTGGGCTGGGTTGGGTTGGGTTGGGTTGGGTTGGGTTGGGTTGGGCTGGGTTGGGCTGAGTTGGGTTGGGTTGGGTTGGGTTGGGTTGGGTTGGGCTGGGCTGGGCTGGGCTGGGCTGGTTTGGGCTGGGTTGGGTTGGGCTGGGCTGGGTTGGGCAGGGCTGGGTTGGGTTGGGTTGGTTTGGGTTGGGTTGGGTTGGGTTGGGTTGGGTTGGGTTGGGTTGGGTTGGGAGGGACCTCAAAGCCCATCCAGTGCCACTCCTGCCATGGGCAGGCACCTCCCACTGTCCCAGGAACAAAGTGTCTGTGGAAGCAGCGTCCATCACAAGGACAAACCTCCCTTGGACAGGAAAAGAAAGGATTGGGATGAGGAAGTGTTGGAACCCTGGTTACTGAGAATTTTAGACTTTCTGTGCTGACAGGCACTAACCCCCCAAAAAACCACTACATTTGACCTGAAACCGTAAAAAAAACCTTCCAAAATTAAATAATAGAACTAAAATTATAATTATATAGTTTAAATAAAAGTAAATATCACATAGTAGAAAACTTAAAGTTTAAAGTTTTAACTTAAAGTTTAAAGTTTTAAACTACACGGGAGGATTTTGTAGGGAGTCAAGGCTTCCCCTTGGGAGCTCCTGAAGTGGCACCAGGACCCGTGGTGAGATGGGACTTTTCCCTTCTTGTGCAAAGTGAAGCCAGGAAGAAGATGAATATTCGAGTTTTTCCCCGATCCTCTTTTCCCGATTCTCTGTTTCACACCCTGCTCACGACCTCTTCTCCAGCAACAGCACCCCGAGGGTCCCAGGCAGGACTGGGGTCTCCTGCTGTGGGAGAGGAGCCCTGGGCACTCACACACCATTTTTCCTTCTCCAAGGGAATTACGGGAGTAAAATACACGGCATTTCACAGCGGGAAGGCTGGGCTGACGGTTGGTCTTGTAGATCTCAAAGATCTCTTCCAACTTTGAGGATTCTGTGATTCTCCTGCTCAATAAAATGCACCAGGCTCAAAGCTGTAAAAGACTGCTTAGACTTCACAGAGTCACAGAAAATCCTGAGCTGGAAGGGACCCACAAGATCATTGAAGTCCAACTCCTGCTGCACTGCAGGGGTTTGATTGTTTTGTTGGTTTTTTTTTTTCCTCCTGGGAGGATATTTTTCATCCCTGTAGGAGAAAAAAAAAAAAAATACATTAAACCCTAAAAGGTTTTAGTTATTGTTGCAAGAGCTCAATCCTGGTGGCCACCATCCCTTCCCTTTCTCTTTCTTTGCCAGCTCTCCGAGAGGAAAAGACACAATGAATGAAAGAAAGGCAGCAGAACCCTTGGAAAGGAGCAGGGTCTCCTCCCGACAGGCAGAGCCCCTGGCACGGCGCGCCCGTGGCACCGAGCCGCCGCTGCCGGCACAGCCTTGGCACCGCGGGCCGGGCCTTTGTGTCCCGGTCACCTTCCTGATGGCAGCGGGGAGAGGCGTCCGTGGTGGGTGACCGCATCGGCCACCCCGGCAGACGGAGGCGGGAGGGAGAAAACAGGGAAAAAGCAGGGAAATGGGGGTGCGGGGAGAGGGGAGAGCGGCACCCGCGGCTCCTGCCCAGGACCCGGCTCTGCCTGGGGCTTTCTGGGGGCTCCGAAAGCTCTGCTCCTGTTCCAGCCCGGGCTCCTGCCACCCCCGAGGGACATCCCCGCTGCTCTGGGCTGACCCCCAGCTCTGCTGAAGGGACTCGGGGTCCCCCCAGCTGCACCTCGTGCCTCACCAGAGCCACCCAAACTCCCCCATCCAGCCGAGCCCAAATCCTTTGTGCCGTGTGGGGAACAGGTGGGAATTCTGCAGGACGAGCACAGCCCTGAGCTGGCGCTCTGTAGGGGTTTTAGAGGGGTTTTAGATGTGTGTGGTGGATGTGGTGGATTCTCGCTTTCCCCCGTTTTCATATCAATAATCCATTTTCCACCTGCAGGCCCGGGAGCTGTGCAAAGGCTGGATTGAGTCGTCCCTAACTCAAACTCGGTTATTGTTTCTGTTCAGTGCAGCCACTCAAGAAGCAAACTGAAATGCCACTTGCAAATAATTCTGCGGAGTGAATATTTACATTTTGCTGCGGACACCAGGAGCTTCAGTAAAAAAAACTCGCCACAATAACTGGAGTGCAAATATCTCCCCTTGTAGGAGCTGGCTGGACTCTGTTACCCCACCACAGCTCAGTGCAAAAGGCAGGTGGCCACAGGTTTAACTCACTGAAAATTGACAAGGACATAGGAGTTAGAGAGTTTTTCTTTCTCGTTTGAGAAAGAATGAGCAGTCAAACGTTCACTTGAACAATGACCCACGCTAGAAAATCAGTGCAAAATCATTTCTAGCCTTTCAGCGGCCGAGCCGAGCCAGCGAGCTGTGAAATCCCAAAGCCCGGTGCACAAAACCCCTGAGAGAGCCTTGGCTTCCCTCACGAGAGCCGGGAATACCCTCGGAGCCCGTCTGGAGTCAGCGGCCAAAGGCAGCCGCTCTGTGGGGCTTGCACCGCTGCCGTGCAAAGGCACAATTTGCTCGGAAGCCTGTGCCTAATTTGGAGCACAATGAGCGGTGCCGCGGGCAGCGCTGCCGCCCGGAGCTGCCAGCTCGGCCCGGCCTCTGCCGCTCCCAAAGGAGACGGGAGCGCTCCCGGCCGGGGCCCGGCGCTGCCGGGGCGGCCCAGCGCCTTCCAACGCCTCCTTTCATAGCCACACACGGCCAAGAGCGGGCAGGGAAACCGGGCGACGAACAAAGGTGGCTCTGAAGTCATTTCCCAGCGCTCCATCCAGCCATCCGGTTTCGCTCCTCGCCCATTGAGGGGGCAGAAAGCGGCAGGAAGAGCGCGGCTGAAAGGGAACAAACCGGGGGGAGGCAGCCGGGGCCGGGGCCGCGCCGGGCGAAGCTCCCATTCTCCCTGCCCAGAAAGGGATGAATGATTCATTAGAGGCGTCCAAAAGGTAATGGATGTGGCGGGGAGGGGGGGGCGCGGCGTCCCGCGGCCAAGTTCCTCGAGCACCTGCGAGGCCGGGGCCCCGCGGCGGCCCCGGGAGCACAGAGCGCCTCTGTTCGCCTTCACCTGGGCCGGGCCGCTGGCACGGCTGCTCGCAGGAAGCAGAGCCCCTCTCTCAGCGCGCTCAGAAAGCAGTGCGAGCCGTCCCACATGCCAGGAGGTTGAGGGGGGGGCTCTGGGATCCGGCCCTGGGACCGAGGATGCAGAGCTAAGGTGCCAAATCCTGCCGCCCCGCGGAGCCCGGCAGGGGCTCGGGGCTGCTGCACAGCCGTGCAGGAGCTGGGATTGCCAGGGCAGCCTGGGAGAACCAGACACGGATCCCGCTGCCGTGAAACACAGCCGGGCTCCCTCAGGAGCCCTGGAAAAGCCCAGCCTGGCCCTTGGATCCAGCAGAGCACAGAGAACTGAGCTGGAACGGGAGTCGTAGTGCTGCCTGGTGACTCCCCAGACTGGGATGGGAACATCTTCATCCCTCTGCTTTTGTCTGCAAGTTTGGCAAATGCCCTGCACAGGTGGCACTTCCCCAGGGCTCAGAGGTGGCAGTGGCTCAGGTGGCCCCGGTGGAGAGCAAGGAAAGGAGTTTGGTGCCCAGTTCTGCTCCTGCAGGAGAGACCTGGAGGGGCTGGAGCGTGTCCAGGGCAGGGAAGGGAGCTGGGAAGGGGCTGGAGAATTCCTGAGGGAGCTGGGAAGGGGCTGAGCCTGGAGCAAAGGAGGCTCAGGGGGGACCTTGTGGCTCTGCACAGCTCCTGCCAGGAGGGGACAGCCGGGACAGGGCTCAGAAAAAGGGACAGGAGGAGAGGGAACGGCCTCAGGCTGGGCCAGGGCAGGCTCAGCTTGGCCAGCAGCAGGAATTTCCCCATGGAAAGGCTGCTCAGGCCTTGGCAGGGGCTGCCCAGGGAGCTTTGCAGTGCCCATCCCTGCAGGTGTCCCCTGGAGGTGGCACTCAGAGCTCTGGGCTGGGGACAAGGTGGGCACGGGGCACAGCTGGCACTGCCTGGGCTGGGAGGGCTTTTCCAGCCCCGGGCATTTGGGATTGCCCGTGTGGGATCTGAAGCATGTCTGCTATGGGAAGTTGGTGCTGGGTATGGAATTCTCCCGGCAGATTGGTGCCATCACTGCAGGCTGCAGCTCTGGCGGGTTTTGTGGGAGCTGCCCAGGAGAGACAAGGCAGCAATGAGGAACCTGAAGTGCTCCAGGCACTTTGTTCAATGGGATTTGACTCCCTCAGTTGTTTAAGTTTTGCTGCTGAGTGGAATAACACCCAAATCCCCCCCCCTCCACCCATCCCATTCCTGATCTTCTAGGGTGTGAGGAAGTGAAGCCCCTGCGAGAATCCATGGGAAGAGTAAAGTGGAGGAGCAGTGCAGGCAGCACAGCCTTTGCCTTGGAAAACAGTCGAGGAAATGATTCCTGTGCCTGTGGGGTCCCGTGGTGGGGAAGATTTGGCAGAGCAGGGAAAGCAAACACACCGGGCACTGGGAATGACCAGCCAGTGACACTGCTGGAGTTCCCTTTTAACCATTTCCCTCCTCCTGTTCCCATCCCCAACCTGTTCGTGCTCACGGGGGGTGAGCAGCCAGCCCAGGGAGTGTTTGGACAGGGAGATGCTGGAAAAGTTGCTCATCCATCGTGGTGTGGCCAAAGCTGCCCTCCCCAAGCCCCTCCTGCCAGAGAAGCCTTTGGAGAACCCAGACGGAGTCACCAGCAGGAGCCGGGTGACCCCTGTTCAGGTGAAGGGGTGCCAAACACACCTCCCGCACCCCTACCTGCCACTGTCACCCCAAACCGAGGCAAAATCGCCGCGCACGGTTAAATTCCCATTCCCTCCGGCCTTGGGTGGGGCTGTGCCAGAGGAGGCGCCGCAGGAGGCTCCGGCGGTATCGAGGGCAGCGCCGCTCCCAAACCCAGCCTGTCCCCGTGTGTGCCCCTCGGTGGCACTTGGGAACGAGCCGCGCCGTGCCCGTCCTTGTCCTTGTCCCCGCAGGAAGCGCCGGGCTGCGGCCGGAGCAGGGGGGGCTCTCCCCGCCTGCCTTTTCCAGATGGTCGCCGCGGCCGGCGAACAATGGCCAGGCCGGCAGCGCCACGGCCGCTCCCCCTGCATACAGAGCAGGGCCCCGCCCGCCCGTCCCGCTCCGTTCCCGCTCTGCTCCCGTTCCCGTTCCCGTTCCCGCTCCGTTCCCGTTCCCGTTCCCGTTCCCGTTCCCACTCCCGCTCCCGCTCCCGTTCCCGTTCCCGTTCCCGTTCCCGTTCCCGTTCCCGCTCCGTTCCCGTTCCCGTTCCCGTTCCCGCTCCCGCTCCCGCTCCCGCTCCCGCTCCCGCTCCCGTTCCCGTTCCCGTTCCCGCTCCGTTCCCGTTCCCGTTCCCGTTCCCACTCCCACTCCCGCTCCCGCTCCCGTTCCCGTTCCCGTTCCCGTTCCCATTCCCGCTCCCGTTCCCGCTCCTGTTCCCGTTCCCGCTCCGCTCCGCTCCGCTCCCGCTCCGCTCCCATTCCCGCTCCCGCTCCCGCTCCCGTTCCCGTTCCCTCTCCAGCTCCCGCTCCGTTCCCGCTCCCGCTATGCTCCCGTTCCCGATCCCGTTTCTGCTCCCGTTCCCGCTCCCGTTCCCGCTCCCGTTCCTTTCTCGCTCCCGCTCCCATTCCCACTCCGCTCCCGTTCCCGCTACCGTTCCTGCTCCCATTCCCTCTCCCGTTCCTCTCCCTCTCCCGCTCCTCTCCCGCTCCCGCCCCGCTCCCCGCACGCTCGGCCCGTTCCCAGCGGGATCCGTCCCTCCCTCCCGGCGCTCCGGGGATGCTCGGCCAAGGGCGGGCCGGATGGGCCCGGATTAAGTCTCGGTCTGGCCTATCCTTTGTCAGGATTAACAGGAGAGTTTTGTTCCTCCAAGAGCAAACCTGGAAGAAGCGTGGTTTTGGCCTCTGGAGGATTTGGGATTCTGGGGGTGTGAGCAGGGAATAAAACCCACAACGAAACCCCTGCAGGCTGCCCCAGGCGGAGCCCAGGAGCAGAGATCTGTTTGTGCTGCTTCTGCTCTGCTCTGCTCTGCCCCTCCTGGGCTCACAGTGCTGAAATGGCTTCAAATCATCAGTGGCAAATCCCTCCTTGGCCTCGGGAGCGCTCCACTTCCCAGAGCTCCCGGACCTGAGTGGGCTCCGGGGTGACCCAGCTGTGACCTTCCAGGACCTGGGGGAGCTGACAGGAAACACGGAGAGGGACTGGGGACAAGGCCTGGAGGGACAGGAGCCAGGGAATGGCTCCCAGTGCCAGAGGGCAGGGCTGGATGGGAGATTGGGAATTGGGAATTGTTCCCTGGCAGGGTGGGCAGGGGCTGGGATGGAATTGCCAGAGCAGCTGGGGCTGCCCCTGGATCCCTGGCAGTGCCCAAGGCCAGGTTGGACACTGGGGCTGGAGCAGCCTGGCACAGTGGGAGGTGTCCCTGCCATGCCAGGGGTGGCACTGGAGGGGCTGTAAAGTCCCTCTCAACCAGTGCCACTGCCATAGAGGGGACACCAGAAGAGAAGTTCTGGTGACAAAACCCACCTGTCCTCCCCTCCAGGTGTGGGGCTCATCCCAGTGGAGGATTGTCCATGGTTTTGTGAACCTGGAATCCACGCTGGGGCCTGACAAAGCTCCTCTGGACTCTGGGATTGCTGCACTCCCTGTTGTAAATCTGTGCTGCCCAAAAGGCTTTCAAAGCCTGAACATTTTATTCCCTTTGAAAGAAAACAGAAGAATTATTTTAACGATAAAACTAAAACTCCTGCCACAAATTCAGCTGAACATCCACCTTGGAAAGCTTTTATCCAGTGTGGTATTCCAGGATTGTCACTCCAGCAGGGTTTTCTCCCTCTCTCCGTGCCCAGCACTGCTGGGATGGCAGAAATCCAAATTACTGCCAACAGCCGGGCTGGCAAGTGTCCCTTTGGTGGCCCGTGGCAGCTCTTGCTGTGCCCGTGGAGTGGGCAGAGGTGTCCATGTGGTGGGCAGAGGTGGCAGTGGGGAGGGCAGAGGTGGCAGTGGGGAGGGCAGAGGTGTCCATGGGGAGGGCAGAGGTGGCAGTGGGGAGGGCAAAGGTGTTCCTGGGGGGGGCAGAGGTGTCCATGGGGTGGGCAGAGGTGTCCCTGGGGTGGGCAGAGGTGTCCCCGGGGTGGGAAGAGGTGTCCATGAGGTGGGCAGAGGTGTCCCTGGGGTGGGCAGAGGTGTCCCCGGGGTGGGCAGAGGTGTCCATGAGGTGGGCAGAGGTGTCCCTGGGGTGGGCAGAGGTGTCCCTGGGGTGGGCAGAGGTGCCCAGCTGCTGTTGGGGACTCTGTGCCTCCAAGGCCAGCCCTGAGGCGCTGCCAGGGAAATTCTCGGCCTGCGTCTGCTCCTGCCTGCTCTGAGCTGCTGCATCCGGACCCTGAGGCTCTGCTGCTGCTCATTAATGGCGCTCATTAGCCCAGCCAATTACCGCAGCCGGGCTCCTGGTGGATGCAGGGCTGATGTCCCTGCCTGCCACCTCTCAGGTGATCGGGTCCCGGCCCGGGCCGCTGCGAGGGCAGCGCGGCCGGGAAGCTTTGGCCGGGAAGCTTTGGCCGGGAAGCTTTGGCCGGGAAGTTTTGGCCGGGAAGTTTTGGCCGGGAAAGCTTTGGCCGGGAAGCTTTGGCCGGTTCTGCTTCTGGCCGAGGCTGCTGAGGGGGAAGTGAAGCTGCTGGGGTGCTGGAAGGGCTGGGATTTTGCACCCACAGCCACGGATGGGCCGCGTGGGGCTCCTGGGTGTGCTGCTCACGGTGACCTCGCAGTGATGGCAAAGACCGTTCTCCCTGAAGGATTTAATGGCATCGTGGGTGTCCAGCTGCTCGGACATCCGTGAGGAAATGTCATTGTCACACAAGCACGGAGTGATTTGGGTTGGGAGGGACCTCACAGCCCACCCAGTGCCACCCGTGCCATGGCAGGGACACCTCCCACTGTGCCAGGCTGCTCCAGCCCCAGTGTCCAAGCTGGCCTTGGGCACTGCCAGGGATGCAGGGGCAGCCCCGGCTGCTCTGGGCCGTTCTCACCCTGCTCTCTCCTCAAACCCCGACTCTGACCCTGCCTCAGTCACAAATCTGGCCTGGCTCCCGTCTCTCACTGTCAGAGCTCCTGAAATCCCGGTTCGGGCTTTGCCTCTCCTGACGAGGCCCAGCAGGCAGGAGGGGTTGGAGCACACCTGATGCCAGCTCAGGGCTGCTCCCCGGGCTGGCGTTTGGGCACCCGAGCTCCTGGGGTGTCACTGCCCCTCCCGAGCTGCAAGGACGGGATTTCTGTTTAATTTGGGGCCCCCTCGGCCAAGGCCAGAGCCCGGAGCAGGGCGCGCCGGGCAGGGGCAGCGCCCAGCCCCGTTCCCAGAGCGATCCGATCGTGCCGGCGGCAGCCGCAGGTGACAACTTTAACGAGAGCAGGAGCAGATGAGGAGTTTATGGGCTGTTAATAAACTGTAACCAATCGCTGAATGCCGGCGCGTTGTGTTCAAGCTGTTTGGGGCCACAGGTCCTTGGGAGAGCTTGCACTTGCTCTGCCTTTATTCCGACGTAGCAGGACATGAAAGGCCGTGGCAGACTCTTGATGTTTGTTCCCGTGAATAGACATATGTCCCTCACACTAGCACGGGAATATCTAATTAAGGCACACAATGCTGGCTTATACCCAGGGGCAGTGGCAAACAAGACGCTGTCACACTCTTAAGAACACAAACAAAATGAAAATTGCCTCTTTATACATTATAATGAATATGTTCTCCATGCATTAAAAGTTCATTTACTCCCAGGCTCTGGAAGGCCGGCTGGATTTCAGTTAATATCATCTTTTTTTCAGAAGGTTTGGGTAGGATTAGGGACAGGTTTGTTAATGAAGCTGCAGAGGATTTTCCCCCATAGACATGAAAAAGGAACAAAATCCGAATTGTGCGTTTATTGTGTTGTCTCAGGCAAATCCCACTCTTCAGTTCCCCACCTCAGCAGCGACTCCTCCCTTCTGCAGGACCCGTCAGCCGCGGATCTGTGGCTCCTTTCTCCCACCTCCCCTCTCCTTCAGCAGCTTTTGGCATTTCTGTGGGCAAGAGCCAGAACCTGGGGCTGGGGGCTGCGGGGGCTCTGTCCTGCTCCTGCACCGGGAATGTCAAAATGCCAGGGTGTGCCCAGGGCTGCGTCCTGATCTCTGCAGCTTCTCCTGGAGCTGATGCTTCCCTCCTCCCTTCCCCATCACTTCCAAACACCTCAAGCCCTGTGAAAGCTCCTGGGATGTTGCAGCCCTTTCCCCTTCCCCTTCCCCTTCCCCTCCCCCTTCCCCTTCCCCTTCCCACCAAGGCATTTTTTTTTCACTTTTCCTACGTTTCTCCAATTTAATTCCTAATCAACTTTTGCAACAGCTGCGAGAGCAAAGTCTGCAGGTGGGGAGAGCTGCGGGCTTTGAGGTGCTGCCCAGGGACCTCCACCAGGCCTTGGTGGGGGCAAGGAGCCCCTCACAGGATCCTGGAATCTCAGGATAGCCCCAGCTGCGGGGATCCACAGGGATCCCCTGCCCTGCTCTCCAGGCACAACTTCGCCTGGATCCTGTGGGATTCCCGGGGTGTTTTACAGGGCACAGGTGGCTCCCTGAGCCACTCGAGCAGGGGCTGGATTCCAGGGAATGCTGGCACAAAGCTCCTGCAAGCTCAGCCTCGGTGGCTGGAACTGCCCCTCCTGGCAAGTGAGGAGCAGACAGGGAGGGTCCTGGAAGGGCAAATCCCTTCTAGCAGCTCCTCTGCTGGTGCCTGGCAGAGCCACAAACCCTGCAGGGAAAGCTGTCCCCACAGCAGATCCCGGTGAGCACAGGGGAAGGGGCTGCAGTTCCACGGCCTCTGCTCTGGCATCTCAAACAAAATCTGTCACAGACTGGGTTGGGGGGGACCTCAAATCCCACCCAGTGCCACCCCTGCCATGGCAGGGACACCTCCCACTGTGCCAGGCTGCTCCAGCCCCAGTGTCCAACCTGGCCTCGGGCAGTGCCAGGGATCCAGGGGCAGCCCCAGCTGCTCTGGGCAGGTGACGGGGACATCCCAAGAGCCATCCCCCATTTTTCTGAGCACAGCTCCTTTCCCCATCCACCTTCTACGTTTTTCTTGCCCTCTGGGCCTGGAGTTCTGACTTGGAAAAGGGTTCTCCCCGTCCCCTTTGGGGCTCTGGGGTGGGTTTGGGAGAGGGAGCAGCTCCTGCTGTGCTGGTTTGCTCAGCTCCCATCAGGGGAAATCCTCCTCTGTCACTGGAGCAGCATGAAATTAATATGGAATTATTCCAGCTGGGGAGAGGAGCGAGGGAAGCTCCATGGGCTGTTCAGCACAGCCCCAGACGAGGGCTGAGCACAGCAGGGGGGCTGAATTCCCACCTTCGAGGGGTTTCTCTCTCAAAGAAAATGCCCCAGCTCCAGGCTTTGGAAGGACTTTGGGGTCTCCCTGTCCCTGTGGGACATCTCGAGCCTCCCCTCCTTAGGCACAGCAGGCCAAACCTCGCTCCACTCCCTCGGCAGGAACAAACAAGATCCCCCCACCCAAAACTCTGCTCAGTTTTCACTCAAAAGGATTTTCCTCATGAGAGTGATTAACGCTGTGGCTGATTTTGGGGGAAAAAAACCCAGCAAGATCCACACACACACAAAAATCCCCAAAACCCCAAAGAACCGTGTGTGTTTTTCTGGGTTTTTTCCCCCTTTTCCAAGCAGACAAAGAGGTGTATAAATGTGTCTTATGCATATATGTATATGTCTTCCTGCAAATAGCATTTAACAAATGCCTGCTGCATCTGCAGGATCCTCCAACAATCCTGGCACTGTGATCAATCTGCAGCCCGGTGATGCTTGCTGACAGTGATTGATTGATTTTCCCTGCGAATAGGATCAACATTGGGAATATATTAAAGTAAAAGGCACGCTCCTGGCTGGCAGGGAGCACCCCCGGTACTGGGCCTGATCCGATTGTGTTGGGCTTGGCAGCGGGACGATGATTGATGACAGGCGGGGAATGCGGGAGGAGCCCGATCCCCTCAGCGCCGTCCCCATGTGTGTGACACCGCTCCCCTGCCGGGACAGGGACGGGGACAGCCCTGCCAGGGGACAATGGAGCAGGGTGGCCCGTCCAGATAACCCCTGCTAATGCATATGGTGAGAGCTGACCTGGCAGTTCAAGGAGAGCAGGCGAAAAGCTGATGGGAAATTAATTCTCAGGAGTTTGTCAAGACATCTCCAACAAGTGAAGATAAATGGCAGAACAAAACTTCTAAAGCCAATCCCAAGAATGGGCCTGAATGGCGCAGGGAAGCACTCTTTTGCATTTACATCCATCTTTCCCGGGGAAAGCCGCGGGACGGGGCTGAGCTTCCCGAGGATCCCAACCCCGCCCCGCCTGGAGCTCCCGAGGGCTGCGGCACCCCCGGGCTGGCCGGGCCCTGCCTTCCCCCTGTCGCCTCCCTGCTCCCAGCGGGATGGACTGGGAATCTGCACGAAGCCTTTGGGTCCAGCCCGGCTGCCCCCGGACAGCACAGACCCCTCTGGCTGTGAGTTTGTAGCCCCCAAGTTGGGCAACTCCCCGGGGGCTGCCCTGGCAGGGGAGACCCTCCTGGAGCAGTTCTGTGTCAGGAACCAGAGACGCGTTGGACTTTTTCGGTCTCCAGCTTCTGTTTGTTGTTATCTTATCAAAACTTCAGCGCTGTCTGCACCAGACTCTGCGTGCAGGAAAAGCAGCACAAAAATGGCAACGACCTCGTGCTGCAAGGCCTTTGGAGTCTCATCAAAAACTGAGCTGCCCAATTAAGAAGTGACACCTAAATGATTTCCCTTTCTAACCCAATGACTGACCCCTACAGACCCGCAATGCGGATTTTTCTGCCCAATTACAAGATACCACCCAAACCCAAGAAGAAAGAGGAAGAAGAGGAAAGGAACTCGAGACAACACCCTGTACCCTCCATCTTGAACCCATCTAGAACATACAAAAAAACCCTAAATTTCTCACCCCTGTGGCACACTACACTGCTCTCTACAATCCCCACAATCCATTTCACACTTTTGTGGTTTCTGGTTCACCTGGAGGCTTTGGAAGTTTTCTCCATGGATGAGGGTCAGGGTCAGTGCTCCCCCGGGGGTCAGGACACCCCAGAGCAGACAGAGGAATATTCCCGGTGCCCTGGGTTTCCACACCTGGCTGGATTTCCAAAGGCTGATGCAGGCCAGGAGAATCATGGAATTATGGAACACCCCAACCCACAAGGATCACCAGACTCCAACGCCAGCCCTGCACAGGACATCCCCCAGGCCCCGCCAAGTCTGGAATTTTGGAGAGGTTTTTTTAAAAGAGAACATTTTCCTTATGCTGGTTAAAGCCCAGCTGGGTTCCCAATTTTCAGAATGAATAAAATATTCCTGGCATCAATTAAAGACCCATGTTTGTACTCAGCTGTGCTGACTAGGACCAGCATTTGTGTGCTCATTTTTGTGTCAGAAAACAGCCCTTGAGTGAAGGATCTGCTGTGGAGTCTCCCGATTCCAACACATTTCCCAGACAAAAGTGCCAAGATGTTTTTATTTAATTTTTCTTAATGAGCTGCCTCTTTTCCTTATCATAACTTCAGATAATAAATAACTTCATTTGATGGCCACTTTGTGAAATTCCATGGAAGATTCTCCTCAATTCTGAGCACTGAAAAGAATTTGTCTTTTTATTCTGACGTGGGCCGGGGTATTCACACTTTGTGTTGCTCAGTGATGTAAACTCCACATCTCCACAAGTTCAAAAAGTGGGCAAATCCCCACAGGTGTTTCCCAGAGCATTTGGACCTCATTCACTTGAGAGAGGTGGTGAGATGTGTCCACTGCAACAACTGATCCATGTCATGCTGCAGTTCCTTGCTCATCCACCATTTAGAGCTGGATTCTTCCTCATGAATGGACTCTGGGACGTCTGATACCGACCCAGAAGGGCTCGAGCACTTTGTGCCCTTCTGCAGCCCCCTTTTGGGGCTGGCAGAGCCTCGTGGCCCCACTGCCATCAGCAGTCACTGTGTCCCCTTAACAATTTTTGGCAGAAACATTACAATATTAAATGCCAGCAGTGGAAAGTTCCGTTTGGGTGACCCGTGATGCCCAGGGAGCTGGCAGAGCCCAGGGATCACTCCCACCCTGCACCTGCCTGCCTGTAAGGTTGGAAAGGACCCTCAGGAGTGAGGCTTTGGGAAAACCTCCCTTCCCACCCAAACCTCCCATGGAAAACCAGGTTTGCAGGGTTTGGAGGGAGCTGGGAGCTCGTGGGGATGTTGGTGCCAGAGCATGGTGCCAGTGGCAGGACAAGGAGCAATGGCCAGGAACTGAACCACAGCAGTTCCAGCCCAGCCTGAGGAAGAACTTCCTTCCCTGGAGGGGCAGAGCCCTGCAAGAGCTGCCCAGGCAGGGGCTGGAGTCTCCCTCTCTGGAGACATCCCAAACCCCCTGGCCACGTTCCTGTGTCACTGCTGCAGGTGGCCCTGCCTGGGCAGGGGGGTGGGCTGATCTCAGAGGTCCCTTCCAACCCCAGACTTTTGGGGTCTCATGGTAGCTGTGGAAAATCCGGTCCTCAGCTGCCCCTGAGCATTTGGGATGATCTGGGTAGCGCCGAGTCCCAGGCCTGGAGATCCCTGTCCCACACAGGATGGAAAAGGCACTGCCAGGGACAGCAGAGCTCTGCTCCACACCCTGCCCTGCCACAGCAGCAGCTGCTGGCATCACCTGGGGCTGCTTGGCTCCTGTCACAGCAGTGTCCCCCGGGCCATCAGACAGCACACGGGACATCAGCCCTTCCCCTCTGGGAGGGTAAAAACAAGAGCAGTGAAACGGGAGCCCAGGATTGTCCCTGCCAGGGCTGTGCCACGGGCCTGGTCTCTGGAGTGACACCGGCCCCTGTCCCACCCAGCACCCTGCCCCTGCCCTGGGGACGCTGCAGGGATGTCCTGGGGCAGTTTGGCCCCGGAATATCAGCGTGGTGAGGCTGTCAGGAGGTGCGTGGGACCTGTGAACCTCACCCTGCCGGGGGCTCCTGCTCTGTGCTCCTGGGCAGAGCTCAGAGCTAAAACAGAGCCACGTTTTCCTGTGGAGGATTGGTTTTAGGAAGGTCTTGAGGGGGCTGTGGGTGCTCACTCTGAACTCTCATTCCAATGAAAGGGGAGGGATCCTGCAGCCCCGAGCAAAGGCTGTGGCAGCTCCCATCCCATCCCATCCCATCCCATCCCATCCCATCCCATCCCATCCCATCCCACAAATCTGCACTGGCAGGAAGCAGAGCTGGTGCCCTGCAGAAGAGAAATGCCTGACTCAGGGATTTGCAGCAGATTTTGGTCATCTTGGCTTAAAATGTACCAGGCAGTGGCTGAAGAAATCCCCTGCTGAAGCGAGATGTGGACAACCTTCCCCTCCTCTTGGGTTTCCTGGATGCCTTTTGGTCTCTGCCTGAAATGTGCTGATTGAATCGTGGAATGGTTTGGGTTGGGAGGGACCCCAAATCCCACCCAGTGCCACCCCTGCCATGGCAGGGACACCTCCCACTGTGCCAGGCTGCTCCAGCCCCAGTGTCCAGCCTGGCCTTGGGCACTGCCAGGGATCCAGGGGCAGCCACAGCTGCTCTGGGCACCTGTGCCAGGGCTGCCCACCTTGCCAGGGAACAATTCCTGCCCAATATTGAACCTGAGTTTCCCCGGTGTCGGTTTTTCCCCCTTGCTCCCTGTCCTGTCACTGCAGTCCCTGGTGAGCTCTGCCTGCCCCTCTCTCCCCTTCTGGGCTCGGTGGGGAACAGAAGGAGAAAAATGAAAGCGGGAGGAAGGGGAAGGTGGGGAGGAGGTTGGGGAAAGGGGAAGGAAAGGAGTGAGGGGGTGAGGAGGGAGCCGGCTCAGACGCTGGGATGTGCGGGCAGGGCCTTCTTCCTCCTGTCGGGACAAGTCGCGATAAACCCGAGAGCGCCTAAAAACCGCGGAGGAGGGTGGAGGGAGGGGTCCGTGCGGGAGCAGTGCGGGTCCCTGGGGCTCCGGGCAGGTGCCCAGCGGCAGGAGCCCCGCGGAGCAGATGGGTCCAGCCCCCGCCGTAACCTTACCCGGCTGCGGGCGGGGCCGGGGCCCGCGGGGCTCTCCCTGCGCCGGGGGAACAGATGGGGAGTCCTGGGGGGCCGCAGGATGGCCGGGCTCATCCGCAGGTAGCCCGTGAGGGGGGGTTCGGGGAGCACAGGCGGTGCCCGGCACGGCTCGGTACCGGCCCCGGTACCAGCCCCGGTACCAGCCAGGTACCAACCCCGGTACCAGCCCGGTACCAACCCGGTACCAGCCAGGTACCAGCCCGGTACCAGCCCGGTACCAACCCCGGTACCAGCCCGGTACCAACCCGGTACCAGCCAGGTACCAACCCCGGTACCAGCCCCGGTACCAGCCCCGGTACCAGCCCCGTCTCTGCCCCGCTCCCGGGGAGGATGCCCGGCCTCGGCCTGGCGGGCAGGGGCCATTTGGGGTTGGGGGGGATGCTGCCCTCGCTGCTTTTGGCCCCGGTGTGGCCGAAACGCCCCCGCAGAAGAGCCGCGTTCCCCATGTCCCCCCCTGGCCGTCGGGGCTCCCCGGGGCCACCTGTTAGCGACAGGGCCAGGCCCCTGCGGGGGCGAGCCGGGCAGGCAGACGAGCAGGATTTACCAGCTTCTGGCCGCTGCCGACTTTTGCATCTGTCAGGGTGCTAATTATTGCCTTTAATAGAGACAAAGAACAGCTCCTAATGATGCTCCCTCTAATTCTCACCTGCTCCTGCCCTTCCTCCGCAGCAGCGCTCCCTCGCCGGAGCTCCGCTAATTGGGAAAGCTGCTCTGCTTATTGCGGCCTCCCCGAGGATGGGGGGGTGTGCAGGGGGTGTCGGGCACCGCTGCCGGGGCTCCAGGAGCCAAACCGGCCCTGGGGGGGCCGCGTCCCTGACGGCAGCTCCCCATCCTGCCCGCGGAGCGCTCGGCTCGGCAGCCCCGGGCGGCGGGGGCTGCGCTGGCCGCTGCCCCTCCCCGGCCCTGGGCGGGCAGCGCAGCCTGGCAGAAGGTCCCCGTCCTGGGCACCGTCCCCAGGCGCTGGCGGACACCTGCCCGCTCCTTCTTTTGGGCTTTCTCCCGCGGCGGGAGGAGGCAGAGGCGGGGGGCTTGCGCCTCAAGAGCCGCAGGGCGGCACCGGACCCGCACCTGAGGCGGCCCCGAAAGCCGGGGGCAGCCCCGGAGCCCCCCGGGCCAGGGCAAGGCCCCCGGGCCGCCAGCGCCGTGCTCGCCGTGCGTCCCCTGCGCTGTGTCCGTCCCAGCGCCGCTCGGGCCGTGCTGGCCCCGGGACGGGGGAATCTCCGCGGGGCTGGGGCATCGCCAGCATCGCTGCGAGGGTGCCGGGGTGGGGGACACTCCCTCCCAGCCCCCTTCCCTCTCCTGGAGGGGCTGGGCTCTCCCAGCCCCGCAGGAACGCCGAGGGGCGGCGGCGCCGGGAGGACCGCGGGGGCCAGCCGGGACCGCCTCAGTTTACCGGGAAAAACCCGAACCAAGCGAGGCTCCCCTGGGCCCCGCTCTCATTCCCCGCCGGTGTCTGCGCCCCCCAGGCTCCCCCCGAGCCGCGGGAATGATGAAGAACTGTGTGTTTCTGCGGGGGCTGTCTGAAATCAATGCGCTGCCGTTCCTCGGGCTGGACAGAGACGGGAACCTCACCGTGGGAACCTCAGCCCGTCCCGGAGCCCCCCGACCTCCTTCTCCTCAGAAACACCGGAGCCCTTTCCTCGGGGTGTGCGGAATATTTCCTGCCCCCATACTTGCGCCCGGAACTGCCAAAATCTCACCGGGCCACAGACACGAGCGGCTTCGGGAGGGAAAAAAAAAAAAATCAGGGGTTGTCCCCAAATAATTTTCTTTTGCCTGGATTTTCGTTTGGTGGGTTTTTAGTTGAAGGTCAAATGCGCAGACGCCGTCGCAGGGAGCGGACTCCCCAGCGCCAAGCTGAATGGTTCCTCTCCCCGAATTAATATTTAATTAATATTTCGCTTTTGCCAAGCGCTGGATTCGACAGACAGAAATTTTCACGTTACCGACGCGGTACCGGTCGTTTTTTACTTGCCGCCCTGATTCTAGGTGGAAGAAATGAGGAAGGGGAAAAAAAACCCAACAAAAAAAAAGCCCCAAACCCAAGCCTCAAACGGTTTTGATTCGCCGGCGAAGCGAACTGACAAAAAACTTCTCGAAAGTCAAGGATGAGCCAAAAATATTCCCATCCCTTCCCCATCTGTCTCCGCCTCCCCGGAACAGCGAGGAAGAGGAACAGGACATTTATTTTAAATGCTTTTCTTTTTTTTTAAATTTTTTTATTTCTTTAAAATCTCAACAGTGGATCCTTTTTTTTTTTTTTTTTTTTTTTTTTTTTTTTTTTTTTTTTGCAACCAAACAAGTAATAAATATTATTTAGCAACTTTTTTTTTCTTTTTCTTTTTTGGTTTTTTTTTTTTTTTTTTTTTTACAAAAATAAACAGATGATAAAATCTCTGCAAGGGGCAGCGATAAGAAAAGTTGTTATTTCAGAAACAAGCCCAAGTTCTCAGTATTGCAACACGGACAGGGTGAAAGTTCCTACGCAAGAAAGAGCGTTAAAGAGTTCAAACTTTGTTAAAGGCGGCAGGAACGTAAAAAAAAAAAAACAAACAAAAAAAAAAAAAAAAAAAAAACCGAAACAAACGTGTTATACGCTTAAAAGAACCCAACAAACCCCAAGAACCCAAAGGAAGGAAATCAAGGCAAACCGACCCCTTTTTCACTCATGAGGCTGACACAGAACAAGTGCACGGACGGAAAGCTCAGGCAGAGCGGACTCGCGTCGTTTTCGGTCTATTTACAAATCCCGCACCGGAGAGAAAACCGACACAGCCCCCGGCGGGCCGGGAGCGCGGAGAGCGGGGAAGAGCCCGACCTTCCCGGCTGCAGCTCCCCGCGGAGCGCCGCCGCTCCTGGCGGCCCCGGAGCCCCCCGGGATGGGCTGTCCGGGGGGATGCGAGCCAGGAGCGGCTCGGAAGGCTCTGCGCGTAGAAACGAGTCCGGGAGAGGGGAGGGAGCGAACGAAGGAACGAGCCAAAGCCCCTCTGCAGTTCTGGTTCCTCCGTTAGCGGCGAGCCCAGGCACCGCCGCCCTCCCCTCCTCCGGAGTCCTCGGCAACGTCGGAAAATTAAAAATACAGGAGGTGCGCGGGGCTTTACTCGTGCCGGGGGGTTTCTCCCGGCGTTCGGGGTGCAGGGCAGACCCCGGGCCGGGCTCCATCCCCTCCTGCCGCCCCTCCGGCGGCCCCGGGAGCGGAGCGGGGCGGTCCCGCTGCCGCCGGCGGGGAGCGTTTGTAGGTCCTGGAGGTGCCGGGGGCGCGGCGGGGCCGCCCCGCCGAGGGGCTCATTTGGTGTCGGTGGCTAATCTGGGCAGGCTGGCGGTGCCCATGCCGGAGACGTGGTGGTGCGGCGGGGCCGACACCTGGCACATGCTGCAGGGGCACGGCATCCCCCCCCAGTGCTGGAAGCCGCTGCCCAGCGGGGCGGCGGCGGCGGCGGCGGCGGCGGCCGAGGGCGACTTGAGGAGCCCGTGCGGGGGCCGGATGGAGCTGACGGCCGAGAGGCCGGAGCCGGGCAGGGAGGCGCTGGAGACGGCGGCGGGGGGCAGGATGGGGTGGTGCACGGGGTGCGAGGCCGGGTGGCCCGGGTGGCCGGGCAGCGGCGCCGAGTGCGCGCCCATGCCGCCGGGGCAGGCGGCGGGGTGGAAGCCGGCGTGGTGGCCGCCGTAGATCTCGCTGACCAGGCGCTTCATCTCCTCCAGGGAGTTGGTGAGCATGAGGATGTAGTTGCGCGCCAGCAGGAGCGTGGCGATCTTGGAGAGCTTGCGCACCGACGGGCCGTGCGCGTAGGGCATCACCTCCCGCAGCCCGTCCATGGCGATGTTCAGGTCGTGCATCCGCTTGCGCTCCCGGCTGTTGATCTTCAGCCGCAGCTGCTGCAGCTCCGGCTCCGTCATCTGCTTCTTGTCCTTCTTGGAGGAGGAAGAGGAGGACGAGGAGGAGGACGACGACGAGGACTTGAAGCCCAGCTTGTCCACCACCACCACCCCCGCAGCGCTCATGGCGCTGCGCAGCTCGGCGCTCAGCTCCGGCGGGGAGTCGCTCTGCGTGGAGCTGGACACGGTGCCGCCCGTGAAGCCCCCGCCGCTGCCTTTATTCCTGGCCGTGAGGAAGAGGTCATCGGGCTCCGGGGAGGACGGGCGGCTGGAAACCAGGCTGGCGTCCGAGTCCATGGCCCGGCGGGCGAGGCGGCGGCGCGCACCGGGCAGCCTGCGGGGAGGGGAGAGAGCCCGCGGGCGGCCCCGCGTCAGCGCCCGCCGCGGCTCGCCGGGGCACCGCGCCCGCCCCGTCGGCGAGCCCGCTCCGCCGGGCCGGGGAGCGACGGCCCCGGCGGGACCGGCCCCGCTGCCCGCCCTCCCCTCGCCGGGGGCGGCTCCCGCCCCGTCCCGTCCCGTCCCGTCCCGTCCCTCCCCTCGCTCCTGTCCGCCGGGCCGGGGCTCGGGGTCCGCGCGGGGGGCGCGGGCGCGGGGGGCACTCACCGTGCGCGGGGCGGCCGTGGCAAGCGGCGCGCCGGGACGGGCGAGCACGGCAGCAGCGCGCACCTTGCGGCGGAGCGGCGGCCGCTTTATAGCCGCGCCGGGGAGGAACGATGTCACCGGGCGGGAGGGGGGCTGCGCCAATCCGCGGCGGCGGCGGGGGGACGGCTGATGTCACCGGGGCCGCTCCGGCTCGATGGGGCGGGCGGGCGGGGGGGCGCCGGCCGGAGCGGCGCGGGGAGCCCGGCGGAGGTGGGGGGGGGGGCGCGGCGGGGGGGGAGGGACTTTTGTCAAATCCATAATAAAACGCAACAATGACAGCGCCGGGAACAGCTGTTGGGGGGGCGGGACGGGACGGGGACGGGGACGGGGACGGGGACGGGGACGGGACCAAACAGCCCCCGGCACGTCGGTGTTCCCCGGTGCCCGGCCCGGCCGCCCGGGAGCGCTCGGCCGCGGCCCCGCCGCACGCACCGGGCGGGCGCTTCCCCCGCCCGGTGCCCCTTCCTGCCCCGAGCCCGGGCGTTATTCCCCCGGCAAGTGGTGCAAAGAGAGGCGGAGGAAAGCGGGATTTCGGCCTCTCCGTTCCCCACGAGCGAATCGCCCCGAGCATCCCCCGGCTCCGGCCCCGCAGAGACCCGGAGAAGTTCTTGGAGCGGCCGCTTAAATCTGCCCCAAAAAAGCGTTCAGCGAGAAGGGAGCAGGAGAGGGGAAGAGAAAGAAAGAAAGAGTAAAAGACGTTAACAAACGAACAAAAAGTGACCTTCGGAAATGCCTCCCGCCTTCCTGCGCTGCTCGCCCGGCTCCCGGCGAGTCCCCGGCAGCTCCGCGCAACAGGGTCGGAGCTTCCTCGCACTGGGGTAAATCCCCCGGCCGCCCCCTCCCCGCCGGCCCCCCCGGCCCCTTTGCCTTTGTTGTATTATTTTTACACCCGTGTGTTTCCCAGCTGGCCCGGCAAGCCTCAACCATCCGTTAAATATGTATTTAAAACGTTAAGAAGTGAAGCGTGGAAATGTGTTTCCCAACGGTTGCGGGGATGATCCGTAACAGGTCAATTAGGAAAATCTGTCCCCGCGACAGCCGGGCCCGCCGCCCGGCGTGTGTCCCGCTGCCGCCGGCCCGGCCACCGGGGACGCGCCCGGGCTCCGGCCGGGCAGGGGGGACACCCCGAGCATGGGGGGGGCTGGGGCTGAGCCCTGGAGGTGCGGAGCGGGACGGGGAGGGGAGCTCCTGTCTCTGCAAAGTTTGTTTTATTTTGCGGGGAGCAGCAGCCGGAGCCGGGCGCCGCCTTCGCCTGGCGGCTCCGAGCGCCGCGGCGTTGGAGAAAACAGGACAACAAGGAGCACAACGAATTCAACCGCGGCGCCTCTCCCGGCTCCCGGCAGGGCCCGGCCTGCGGAGGGGGAACGGGCCCCGGCCGGGCCGGGAGGGGCGGCGGGGCGGGGGGATCGCCCCCAGGGCAGCGGCGCTGGCGTGAGAACGAGGAAAACGCCGCAGCGCTCGCCTCCTGTCTGCCAGGGCTCGGCAATTCTCCTTCCTAAAGGCTGGGACCTGTCCTTCTCCGAAGAAGAAGGCGTCAAACGGATGGGGGTCCCGAGCTCCCCGTGGGGCCCGCGGCAGAGCCCGGCTTCACCTGCCGGGAGGGACCGCGGGGAAAGGGGGAACCGCCCCCGGCCGTGGCCTGGACAGAGGGATGGACAGAGGGATGGACAGCGGGATGGACAGTGGGATGGACAGAGGGATGGACAGCAGGGAAAGGGGGAACTGCCTCCGGCCATGGCCTGGACAGAGGGATGGACAGAGGGATGGACAGCGGGATGGACAGCGGGGAAAGGGGGAACTTCCTCCAGCCATGGCCTGGACAGAGGGATGGACAGCGGGATGGAAAGAAGGATGGACAGAGGGATGGACAGCATGATGGACAGCGTGATGGACAGCAGGATGGACAGAGGGATGGACAGCGAGGACAAACAGCGGGATGGACAGAAGGATGGACAGAGGGCGGGGATGGACAGCGGGTGGGGATGCTGGGGGGCAGCCGGAGCTCGGGGCCGCTGTGTCCTGAGGCTGTTCTGGCATCACCCTTCCTTTCCCCTCCGCCTTCCCTTTCCTCTTTTCCTTCTCCTTCCTTTTCTCCTTTTCCTTTTCCTCCCCCCCCCTTTTTTTTTTTTTCATTTTCCCTTTTCCCTTTTCTTCTCTTTTCCGTTTTTCCTTTTTTTTTTTCCTTTTTTTTTTTTTTTTTTTTTTTTTCCTTTTCTTTCCTCTTCCCTCTCCGGAGAGGAAACCCCTCTCCGAGTCGGCAGCAGAAATCTCGGGATCTCAGTCCGTAAGGGAGCAATGTCCTTGGTGACCACTGTCCATCCGCCTGGACACGAGCTCTGCCCCGCGGGGCCGGGATCGGGATCGGGATCGGGTCCCGGATCGGGACCGGGACAGCCCGGTGCTGCTCTGCCGTCCTGTCAGGGGGTGCGAGGAAGAAGGGGACGATCTCTGCCGTGAGATGACAAGTGAAATGTCGCACCTCCCCCTCCCTGGACTCGGGAAGGCTCCGCGCCGCAACCGCCCCTCGCTGGCGCATCCCGGGAAGCGGCCCCGGAGGGGTCCCAGAGGAGCCCTTCACCCGAACTTGATTTTGACACTAAAATGTGGAGCAGAGCCCATTTGCTGGGCTATGAATATGTATTATTTTTTTTAATAGCGTCTGTAGACAACTAAGGCGTGAATGAAGGCAATCAGGGAACATGATGAAGTGATAACTTAATAAAAACCAGACTATTGCTTTCATGCTGGAAATCACTTGGAATGCCATTGGGTTATTGCTGGAGGGGTTTATTGCCCGTATTCCCCCCGAGCCCGAGGGACACCCTCGGCCCCGCTGGAGCTGCCCGCTCCGGCCGGGAGGAATCCGAGGCATCCGAGGGACCGAGGGCCGGGGTGTGGCTGCAGCTCCCGCAGCTGAAAGCAGTTTGGGCGCTGCCTCGGGAAGTCAGAGCCGTCTGCCTCCCATCTGGGCTCCAGGCTGGGCTGCGCCGCTCCAGAGCCTCTGAAAGTTCCCAGTTCAGACCGGGATCTGCAGGGATCCCCTGGGGTCGCCACTGCCGCGCCCCAAACCCCTCAGGAGCACAGAGCTCGGCACCTGCCAGCGGGGACAGGAGCTCAGGGAGCTCTGCCCGCTGATCTGGGGTGTGAGGGGGCAGTCACGGAGAGAAAAACTCCAGCGCTGGGGTTCGGCCCCTTTTCCTCGTTTTCTTTCTTTTTTCTTTGCACTAATTTCCTTCTGGCTGCGTCTCAGTCAGGTACAGATGGATTTTGCTGTTTGGACTTCCGGGCGGAGCCCAGCCCGGTGCAGCTCCACCTGCGCAATTATCACATTTGGTACCTGCGGTCTCCGGGAAGGAAACTCGAGCTCATTGAGCGGGGCAGTGGCTGTTACTCCCTCGGGGCTCTCCTCTTTTCCAGCGCTGGGTTTGTTTGTGTTAACACTTGTTCCGTGGAAGTGCTGGAGACACACGCGCTTTGCCAAAATCTCAGCATGCCTTCCCATTCAATCAGAGACTGGAAAAGCTTCTCATCTTCACAGGAGTCACCCAGAGGGAAGTCTCAGAAATACCAGAGCTGATGTTTGTGATATCTGCAGGATTAAAAACATGCAGGAAATTGGCCATCTCCTGTTCTCATTCAGCAGGAAAAAAAAAACCCTTTTTATTTATAAACTTTTGACACTCAAGAGCTCGCTGTCAGCGAGAACAGGATAATTAAATTGCCATTTAAAAGACAGGCCGGATTCCGGGGCTTGTGTCTGTCAGGCTCAGGTCCCTCCCAGGCACGGCCGATCCCTGGGATCCCCTCACACCCCTGGGATGAACGATTTGGGATTGCTCACCTGGAGAGGAGAAGCTTTGGGCTGAGCTCAGGGTGGCCTTGCAGGGCCTGAAGGAGCCCCAGGAAAGCTGGAGAGAGACAATTTCCAGGGGATGCAGGGACAGGAGCCAGGGAATGGCTCCCAGTGCCAGAGGGCAGGGCTGGATGGGAGATTGGGAACTGGGAATTGTTCCCTGGCAGGGTGGGCAGGCCCTGGCACAGGGTGCCCAGAGCAGTGGGAGCCATTCCCTGGCTCCTGTCCCTCCAGGCCTTGTCCCCAGTCCCTCTGCAGCTCTCCTGGAGCCCCTTCAGGCCCTGCCAGGGGCTCTGAGCTCTCCCTGGAGCTTCTCCTCTCCAGGTGAGCACCCCCAGCTCTCCCAGCCTGGCTCCAGAGGGGCTCCAGCTCTTGGGGCATCACAGCATCCCCTGGACCCATCCCATGCCTTTCTTCCCATGAAATGCAGCACGAGATTCCAGTTCTCATTTAAGTGTCCTGACCAACGTTTTCAGAACCCTTTGTCACACTTTGCCACTTGTGTCACTCTTGTACTCCCCTTCTTCTCTTTTTCACTTCCATGGCTTGAGTTTGGCTGGGAGCTCCTTAAAAATGAGCCAGCCCTGGCCAAGTTTTAGTGCTGAGAGAGCCCAAACCCATGGATGTGTTTTGCTTCCCATGCAGACACGCTGGAAATCAGTTTTCCCTCAGGTTATCCCTTTGTTCTGTCCCTACCCTGTGCTCATAAGGAAAACTCCCCAAAATTCCTGATGCTACAGGTGAATGCACCTGTCTGACCGAGCCCCGAGGATTTTGTTGCTCTGGCAACGATCCCTCAGGCAGAGGTGTTGGTGCCTTCAGAGAGGGTTTGGTGTGGAAGCAGCAAGGGCTGGGCTCTGTGGAAACACTCCCTGGCCAAGGGCTTTTCACTGCCGGCGTTATGGGAGGTCCTTGGAGTGGAGGAGTTGGAATTGCAGAATATCCTGAGGGAAGGGACCCCCAAGGACCCCCCAGTGCCAGCCCTGCCCTGCCCAGACCCCCAGCAACCCCAGCCTGGGCACCCCTGGCAGCGCTGTCCAAAGGCTCCTGGAGCTCTGGCAGCCTCGGGGCCGTGCCCATTCCCTGGGGAGCCTGGGCAGTGCCAGCAGGCTCTGGGGAAGAAGAGCCTTTCCCTGCTCTCCAGCCTGAGGTGCCCTGGCCCAGCCCCAGGCGCTCCCTGGCTGCTGTCCCTGTCCCAGAGCAGAGATCGGAGCTGTCCCTGCGCTGCCCCTCGGGAGGAGCTGCAGCCCCGGGGAGCTCTGACCTCAGGCTGCTCCAGGCTGAGCTGAGCCAGGGACCTCGGGGGGCCCCTCCAGACCTTCCCCATCCTCGTGTCCCTCCTCTGGACACTTTCCAACAGCTTCTGATCTTTTACTGAGACAGCCAGAACTGTCCCCAGCGCTGGAGGTGAGGCTGCCCCAGCCCAGAGCAGAGCGGGACAATCCCTCCCGCGAGGCTGTCGCTAGATTTGTTTCTTAATATGAAAAAAAGATCCTCCCCAGAAGGCTGGGAGGCGAAGCCTCTATTAGAAATGTTGTGAGATTTCTCCTCGGCGTGCTGAGAGTTTTGGGGGGCCGGAGCCTCGGCGGGCCCGGCGTTCCCGGGGGAGCAGCCGAAGGAGGCGTTGGGAGCGAGCAAATCAAAGCCCGCGCCGGGAGGACACCAGTCCCCGTCGGCCGTGATGTCAAAGGTTGCGGCAGTGTCCCCCCCGCCCTCGGGGTGCCTTTGTTCGGCACGGTGGCCCCAGCAGATGGCCCAAAACCCGCACCCCGGCCGGCAAAGAGGGACCACATGTGACGAACCGTGGATGTCTCATTAGCACACGGGGCGGGGGGGCTGGGGAGGGGAGCAAGGATGAGAAAAAAAAAAGATAAAAAGAATACACAAAGACATTTACATATTTACATTGTTTCTCCCTCATTTCCAATTCTCCTTTCGCTGAAGTGGCAGTGGGCTCGCTTTTCTCCTTCTGTTTGTGTGTTTACTTGTGCTAAATAGATTATGATAATCAGGCACATAAATGCATGCAACTGTTATTATGGCATTTTAATCACAGAGGTTTTCACGGGAAGCCTTCATTAGAATTCTCATAATCTCACTTGTTAGTGTAACAAACAGTAATAAATGCCAAGGAACTGGGATTAAGTCAGAGACATTCAGACATTAAAGGAGGAATATGGAAATGTTGTCAAATCTCCGCATTATTTATTGAAATGTCACATAAACAGTTCAGGTCTTTCAATATCTCTCTCATTAGAAGGAGAGGGTGTGCGGCCACCTGAAGGCAGCAATTCGATTTTTAGGGAGTGCTGGAACCATATGTCCCTCCTCGACTCTTCCCAACTTTCCTGGGCTGCCCGGGCTGGTTTTAAGCCATCGGCTCCTGCTCCTGCTCCACCCCGGAGCTGATTCTGGGGTAGGGGGAGGTTGCTCAGGGATGGCTGGATGTGGCATGGGAAGATGCCCAGAGCAGCTGGGGCTGCCCCTGGATCCCTGGCAGTGCCCAAGGCCAGGCTGGACACTGGGGCTGGAGCAGCCTTGGGCAGTGGGAGGTGTCCCTGCCATGGCAGGGTGGCACTGGGTGGGCTCTGAGGTCCCTCCTAACCTAAACCCCGCCGGGATTCCATGAAGGTGCCACTCTGGCTTTCATGTGGCTCCCCCGGATCCTTGCAGGGTGGTGCCCACTGGCCCTGGGGGTCCCGGCTTCTCCAGCCGAGCCAGAATTGTCCCCGCTGCTCCTGCCGGCCCCTCGGCAGGGGAGGGGATCCCGCAGCCGTGCGGGATCTGCCCCCAGCGCCGCTCCCGCGCCGTGCCCGGCGTGAGGAGGAGGAGGAGCGGGATGGGGCTTGGCTTTGCCATCGCCTTTTCAGGCCCTCACCCCGCGGGGCATCCCTGGCAGCGCTGCGGAACCGCGGCACGCTCCGGCTGGGAGCGGCACGGGCTGGGCTGGGCTGGGCTGAGCTGGGTTGAGCCGGGCAGGGCTGGGCTGAGCCGGGCTGAGCTGGGATGGGCTGAGCTGGTCTGAGCTGAGCTGAGCTGGGCTGAGGTGGGCTGGGCTGGGCTGGGCTGGGCTGGGCTGGGCTGAGCTGGGCTGGGCTGGGCTGGGCTGAGCCGGGCTGGGCTGAGCTGGGCTGGGCTGGGCTGGGTTAGGCTGGGCTGGGCTGGGCTGGGCTGAGCCGGGCAGGGCTGAGCTGGGCTGGGCTGGGCTGAGCTGGGCTGAGCCGGGCAGGGCTGGGCTGAGCTCCCCGGGCTGGGCTGGGCTGAGCTGAGCTGGGCTGGGCTGGGCTGAGCTGAGCTGCGTTCCCCGGGCTGGGCTGAGCTCCCCGGGCTGGGCTGAGCTGGGCTGGTCTGAGCTGAGCCGGGCCGGGCTGGGCTGGGCTGGGCTGAGCTGGGCTGAGCCGGGCAGGGCTGAGCTGGGCTGGGTTGGGCTGAGCTGAGCCGGGCAGGGCTGGGCTGGGCTGAGCTGGGCTGGGCTGGGCTGAGCTGAGCTGCGTTCCCCGGGCTGGGCTGAGCTCCCCGGGCTGGGCTGAGCTGGGCTGGTCTGAGCTGAGCCGGGCCGGGCTGAGCTGAGCTCCCCAGGTTGGGCTGAGCTCCCCGGGTCGGGCGCTGCGAGCGGCGGAGCGCAGGCACCGGAGCCGCTCTTGTCCCTGCGGCTCAGCAAAGCCGGCCCAGCCCGCGCAGGCCGGGCCCAGCCCACTCATGAATGCTCATGAATATTCCCCGAGCCCTCCCCACCCTCCTGCCCCTCCCCGGGGCGTGCGGAGGGGGTTCAGGGCTGGTCCCTGCCCCGGCACCCACGGGAGGCGCTGGAGCAGCGGAGTTTCCCCAGAGGTTTGGGTCCCCCCTCCTTCTCCTTTGGTACTTTTTTATAAGAACCAGAATGAAATTTGAATCTAAAAACCAGCCAGGCTTTGCTGGGGTTTCCCATTTCCCACGTTTGGCTTGGGGTGGCCTCGGGGCCCTCCCAGGTGTGGGACAGGGAACAGGTGAATTTTCCTCTTTTCCTGCCTTCAAGCACACAGTGGGAGGAAGTTTTGAGGAAGGGGTAAAACCGCCCTGCAGGAAGTTTCGTTGCCCCAAGGGAGGTTTAATCAAACCTGTCCTGGAAGGGAAGTTCGATTTCCCTTTCCAGAGAGAAGATCCGTTTTAGAGGAGGCACCAGATCGTGTTTTATCAAATAGAATCCCAAACCAGCTCCTGTGCGAGCAGGAACTGCCGTCCTGTGTGTGCGGGAGGCAAATCCGTGTGGCACAAGGAAACAGCAAAGGCAGAGGCATTCCCCGGGATGAGCTGCACTGGAAACGCTGCACCCCGCAGGATTCCCAGGCTGGATCCAGCAGGATTCCCAGGCTGGATTCCCAGGCTGGATCTGAGCCCAGCAGGATTCCCAGGCTGGATCCAGCAGGATTCCCAGGCTGGATCTGAGCCCAGCAGGATTCCCAGGCTGGATCCAGCAGGATTCCCAGGCTGGATCTGAAACCAGCAGGATTCCCAGGCTGAATCTGATTCCCAGGCCAGATCCTGACCCAGCAGGATTCCCAGGTTGGATTCCCAGGCTGGATCTGAGCCCAGCAGGATTCCCAGGCTGGATCCAGCAGGATTCCCAGGCAGGATTCCCAGGCTGGATCCAGAGCCAGCAGACAGACCAGGGCTGGCTCACAGCACAGGTTTGGAGCCCTGGGATCTGCAGCTCTGTGCTCTCTGCCTCCCTCCCCTCCCCTCCCCAGACATCCCGAAGGGATTGCTGTTCCCGGGAGCTGCTCTCCCACTTCATTCCACATTCCCCCTTTCCTCTGAGGGGCAATATCCCTGCGGGCTCAGGAGTTTTTTAGGATTTTTCCCAGGCTGTGCCTCTCGCCCCTCGCCGTGCTGAGGATCCGTTTGTGCCACCAGCCTCTGGTTTTGTGCCACAGCTCAGCGCCGGGGGGGCTCTGTGCTGGAGTGCCCCCCCTTCCCACCGGATTCCCCCAAGGATCCTCCCCGAGCTGAGGAGCTCCAGAAGGGCAGGGGGTTTTATGTGCTCGCTGTACGGAACAAAACGGGGAGAGATTCCTCCCTTTCGGCAGGGCTCTGGCAGAGTTTGAGCTGTTTAGGGCATGCTGGATTTATTCCTCCGGGTTCTTTGTGCTCTTTCCCCCGCCAGGCTCGGCTGGGAGCTGCTCTCCCGGCCGGAGCATCCCTGAGCCCTTCCCAGGGCTCTGTGCCTGGCCCCCGTGGGCCGGGCTTAGGGCACATCTGGCTTTGGAACCGCTGGAAGCAAGTGAAAATGGAAATGCCTGGAATAGCAAGGCTTCTTTTGAATCCCACGTGGAGCCTCCACGGCACTGCCTGTGAGTGAGGTCCTGGTGCTGCCCCTGAGCTGAGCATCCTCCAGAGCCGCCTCGGAGGAGCTGCAGGGGTTCCCTGGCCAGAACCTCAGCACGGCCAAGGCTCTGCCCTTTGTGGCCACCTCTGTGGCAGGAGGAGCTGGGAGCTGGAGCAGCGAAACCGGGAGGGCTTGGGGAGGAGTCACGGGAGAGGCTCAGGCTGAGGGACTTGTGAGGGGAAAGTTTGGGAAGGAGTCAGGATCATCAGAGAATCCCACCCAGTGCCACCCCTGCCATGGCAGGGACAGCTCCCACTGTGCCAGGCTGCTCCAGCCCCAGTGTCCAAGCTGGCCTGGGGCACTGCCAGGGATCCAGGGGCAGCCCCAGCTGCTCTGGGCACCCTGTGCAGGGTCAGGAAATGCAATTCCTGCGAGGGGGAAGGGGAAGGAGCTGTGGGTGCAGCACCAGCATCCAGCACAGGGCGAGGAGGAGACAGTTTGGCTGTGTTTGGCCTGGTTTGGCTCTGTTTGGCCTGGTTTGGCTCTGTTTAGCCCTGTTTGGCTCTGTTTAGCCCTGTTTGGCTCAGTTTGGCCCTGTTTGGCCTGCTTTGGCTCTGCTCAGCTCTGTTTGGCCCCGCTCTCATTTCAGAGCCTGCCCAGTGGCACGGCCACAGGGCTGTGTCCCTCGGGAGCCGTGCCTGGCCCGGGCCAGCCCTGCCCTCCCGCCCCGCTGCCGATGGGCACTGTCACCGTTCCAGGCCTGGATTTGGGCACTGTCACCGTTCCGGGCCCGGATTTGGGCACTGTCACCGTTCCGGGCCCGGATTTGGGCACTGTCACCATTCCAGGCCCGGATTTGGGCACTGTCACCGTTCCGGGCCCGGATTTGGGCACTGTCACCATTCCAGGCCCGGATTTGGGCACTGTCACCATTCCAGGCCCGGATTTGGGCACTGTCACCGTTCCAGGCCTGGATTTGGGCACTGTCACGATTTCGGATTTGGGCACTGTCACCATTCCAGGCCTGGATTTGGGCACTGTCACCGTTCCAGGCCTGGATTTGGGCACTGTCACCGTTTCGGATTTGGGCACTGTCACCGTTCCAGGACTGGATTTGGGCACTGTCACCATTCCGGGCCCGGATTTGGGCACTGTCACCGTTCCAGGCCTGGATTTGGGCACTGTCACCATTTCGGATTTGGGCACTGTCACCGTTCCAGGACTGGATTTGGGCACTGTCACCATTCCAGGCCCGGATTTGGGCACTGTCACCGTTCCAGGCCCGGATTTGGGCACTGTCACCGTTCCAGGCCTGGATTTGGGCACTGTCACCGTTCCAGGCCTGGATTTGGGCACTGTCACCGTTCCAGGCCTGGATTTGAGCACTGTCACCGTTCCAGGCCCGGATTTGGGCACTGTCACCGTTCCAGGCCCGGATTTGGGCACTGTCACCGTTCCAGGCCTGGATTTGGGCACTGTCACCGTTCCAGGCCTGGATTTGAGCACTGTCACCGTTCCAGGCCCGGATTTGGGCACTGTCACCGTTCCAGGCCCGGATTTGGGCACTGTCACCGTTCCAGGCCCGGATCTGGGCACTGTCACCGTTCCAGGCCTGGATTGTCCCTCCCGGGCTGCAGCTCCCAGCCCAGCGCCGCTCCCAGGGCAGGTCCAGGGCAGCTGAGAGGGCCCAGGGGATGCCTCAGGTTTGGATTTTCTATTTTCCACACCCTGCACTGCTTCAGTGTGAGTTCTGAGCTTCACATTATGGGATGGTGAGCCCTGCACAGGGCAGGGAGACAAAACAATTCCTGCTCCAGCTGGGCACCAAGGACAAATGATCCAAACTCAGGCCCACATGGAGGGGTTCCATGGCTGCTGTGCAAGCAAAGCTGAGCTCGTAGAAGAAATAACAATTGATGGTTTCGAGTGTACCCATAGCAGGAAAGAAGACAAGGCCGTCAGCACGGGAACAGGTTAGAAAGGAGACATGAACATTTTTGTGAGTTGGCCTGGGTGCATAAGCAAATGTGCACACGAACCTCATTACATTTCTGTGAAACTTTTGCCAATCACATTGACGGTGATTGCTTTGCACCAATTAACGTAATGAGTTATTGCGATGGGGTTGATGACTTAAGATCACGCTTTGTGAAGAGTATACAGGCTAGAGAACACACAGAATAAAAACTTTTTCTTCTTAGACTCTGACCACATGTGTGTGTATGTGTGAGTGTGAGTGTGAGTGTGTGTGTGTGAGTGTGTGTGTGAGTGTGTGTGTGAGTGTGTGAGTGTGTGTGTGTGTCCCATCCGACCAAAGGGTATCAGCCCCAGGAGCACAAACAGCGTGGGCTGGAGAGAGAAAAACAAGCAGGATGGGAGTGCCTGGGCTAAAGCTGGGATGGGACAATGAACTGCAAGGTGCAAATGGAGCAGAGCTGATCCCAGTGAGAGCCCCCGGGAGCGCTCGTGCATTTTGGGACCATTTTGGTTCCTCTTGGCTGCAGCCCTGGCTGGGCTCTGGTGCTGCCCAAGGTGGATCCATGGAGGAAATCCTTTCCATAAATCCCTGTTTATTCTTTAAACTCTGCTCTAGGGCAGCTCGCCAGAGCCAGGTTTTTGCTGGAATGAAGGATTCCTGCAGCCTGATGGCCCCGGGGCTGGCTCGGCTGTTCTCCCTGCTGGAGAGCTCTCGCCTTTCCCTCTTTTTTCCTGCCTCTCCCTCTTCTCTTCCCGGTTTTCTTGGGCCTTCCTGGGTGGTGCTGAAGTTGTGATGTCTTGAATACCAATAGTGAAGCTGAACATATGTGAACCTTTCCTAATCCTGCTAATCTTCCTTCAAAAACCTTTCTGAAAGTGGAGGCAACATCCAGATTTAAAAAAGAAAAAAAAAAAAAAAAAAAAAAAAAAAAAGGGAGGGGGGGAAGAGGGGAAAAAAAGGGAAAAAAAAAAAAAAAAAGCTCCTGAGCATTTTAATGACAAATAATCTTTGTAAAGGGGGAGGGGGGCTCTGCCTCAGCTGGAGATGGAGCTTATGAACTGCAGCAGGTAGAAATAACTGCTGTATTACCTCATGTAATCTCCGCTATTCAGGGTCAGATTAGGCCTGAATGCGAGCCCAAAGAGACTTCTCTTGTCAAGCGGGGACTTTGTCCCCAGCACGGCTATTAGGCGCTAATTAGTTGTGACACAGAATTACCCGCAGCACAATGGCCACCGCAGCCTTACAAGTCCTTTGAAACTGCTCGGAGGAGCTCAGTGGATGCTACTTTCAATTTTCAGATTCCGCTCGGAGGTGGGAATGATTTCCTGCCGCTGGGACCTGCGGGGATTTGGCCGCTCCGGGCCGGGGACGCGGCGGCTCCCGCAGCTCCGGGCAGGAGGGATGAGCTGACAGCTCCTCCTTTGAGCTCGTCAGCCGCGGTGACTCCGGCTCGGTCCGCACGCGGCTGCTGGGACAGCTCCATGGATCTGGGACAGCTCCAGGGATCTGGGACAGCTCCATGGATCTGGGACACTCCCAGGGCTCTGGGACAGCTCCATGGATCTGGGACACTCCCAGGGCTCTGGGACAGCTCCAGGGATCTGGGACAGCTCCAGGGATCTGGGACAGCTCCAGGGATCTGGGACACCTCCATGGATCTGGGACAGCTCCAGGGATCTGGGACAGCTCCAGGGCTCTGGGACACTCCCAGGGCTCTGGGACAGCTCCATGGATCTGGGACACTCCCAGGGCTCTGGGACAGCTCCAGGGATCTGGGACAGCTCCAGGGCTCTGGGACACTCCCAGGGCTCTGGGACAGCTCCAGGGCTCTGGGACACTCCCAGGGCTCTGGGACAGCTCCAGGGTTCTGGGACAGCTCCATGGATCTGGGACAGCTCCAGGGTTCTGGGACAGCTCCATGGATCTGGGACACTCCCAGGGCTCTGGGACAGCTCCAGGGATCTGGGACACTCCCAGGGCTCTGGGACAGCTCCATGGATCTGGGACAGCTCCAGGGTTCTGGGACAGCTCCATGGATCTGGGACAGCTCCAGGGATCTGGGACACTCGCAGGGCTCTGGGACAGCTCCAGGGCTCTAGGACACCTCCATGGATCTGGGACACTCCCAGGGCTCTGGGACACCTCCAGGGATCTGGGACAGCTCCATGGATCTGGGACACTTCCAGGGATCTGGGACACCTCCATGGCTCTGGGACAGCTCCAGGGCTCTGGGACACCTCCAGGGATCTGGGACACCTCCATGGCTCTGGGACACCTCCAGGGCTCTGGGACTCCTCCAGGGCTCTGGGACACCTCCATGGCTCGGCAGGGGAAAGGAGCCCCGGTGGGATCGGTCACTGCCGAGGTGGGACTGTCCCGGGGCACTCGGGGGATGCCTTGTTCAGGCTGCCCTGGAGCAGAGGCTGGGCAGAGTTTAAAGAATAAACAGGGATTTATGGAAAGGATCTCCTGCATGGATCCACCTTGGGCAGCAGCAGAGCCCAGCCAGGGCTGCAGCCAAGAGGAACCAAAATGGTCCCAAAATGCACGAGCGCTCCCGGGGGCTCTCACTGGGATCAGCTCTGCTCCATTTGCACCTTGCAGTTCATTGTCCCATTCCAGCTTTAGCCCAGGCACTCCCATCCTGCTTGTTTTTCTCTCTCCAGCCCACGCTGTTTGTGCTCCTGGGGCTGTTACTCTTCAGTGGGATGGGACACACACTCACTCACACTCACACACACTCACACAGACACACACATGTGATCAGGGTCTAAGAAGAAAAAGTTTTTATTCTGTGTGTTCTCTAGCCTGTATACTCTTCACAAAGCGTGATCTTAAGTCATCAACCCCATCGCAATAACTCATTACATTCATTGGTGCAAAGCAATCACCGTCAATGTGATTGACAAAAGTTTTACAGAAATGTAATGAGGTTCGTGTGCACATTTGCTTATGCACCCAGCCCAACTCACAAAAATGTTCATGTCTCCTTTCTAACCTGTTCCCGTGCTGACGGCCTTGTCTTCTTTCCTGCTATGGGTGCACTCGAAATCATCAATTGTTATTTCTTCTACGAGCTCAGCTTTGCTTGCACAGCAGCCATGGAACCCCTCCATGTGGGCCTGAGTTTGGATCATTTGTCCTTGGTGCCCAGCTGGAGCAGGAATTGTTTTGTCTCCTGCTCTGTGCAGAGAGCTCACCATCCCATAGTATGAAGCTCAGAACTGCACATTGAAGCGGCACAGAATGTGGAAAATATGAAATCCAAACCTGAGGCATTGTGGGGACTGCGGTGCCAGCAGGCACTTCCCGCTGTCCCCGGGGATCCCCGGCAGCCCCGGCCCTGGGGCAGCCCCCGGGAGCCTCGGGATGGAGCCCTGAGGCAGCCCCGGTGTCAGAGACTGCGGCCAGGGGTGAGCCTGGAGCCTCCGGAGCTGGGAAAGGCACGGGGAGAGCTGGATCTGCACCTCGTGCCCGCCCCAGGGACGGGGGATCGGCTCCGAGCCCTCGGTGCCAGCGGCAGCCCCGAGGCCGTGCCCCGCTCGCTGTCCCGTGACAAACGGGGCCGTTCCAGCCGTGCCAGGGCCCCCGCAGGCTGCAGCCCAGGGGAAATCTCCTTCCCACCTCGCCAGCGCCGCCACGGCTGCTTCCCCATCTGGGAACGGCCCTGAGGAGGGGAAGCCCAGTCCATCCCTGGGCTTTGGGTGCCCTGGGGGCACCTGAGGAGCCGGGGAGCTCCTGGAGCTCCTGGAGCCGCCTGGCCGTGCCCGGGGGGTCCCTGCCCCAGCGGGAAGCAGCTCAAGGCAGGAGCTGCTGACCACACCTGAGGGCTGTGCCCAGTTCTGCTCCTGGAGGGGCTGGAGCGTGTCCAGGGCAGGGAAGGGAGCTGGGAAGGGGCTGGAGAATTCCCGAGGGAGCTGGGAAGGGGCTGAGCCTGGAGAAAAGGAGGCTCAGGGGGGACCTTGTGGCTCTGCACAGCTCCTGCCAGGAGGGGACAGCCGGGGGGTGTCGGGCTCTGCTGCAGGAACGGGAGTGCAGGATACAGGGAATGGCTCTGAGTGCCAGAGGGGAGGGCCAGGCTGGACACTGGGAATTGGGAATTGCTCCCTGGCAGGGTGGGCAGCCCTGGCACGGGGTGCCCAGAGCAGCTGGGGCTGCCCCTGGATCCCTGGCAGTGCCCAAGGCCAGGCTGGACACTGGGGCTGGAGCAGCCTGGCACAGTGGGAGGGGTCCCTGCCCATGAAATGAGCTTTAGGTCCCTCCCAGCCCGGCCCATTCTGGGTTCTCTGGTTCCAACCCTCACTTCTGTGCTGCCAGCCAGGTCCTGGGTGTGATCCCCCCAAAGAACAAGGACCTGAACTCTGCCCAGGGCTCACAACCTGGGGCTCTGCTCTCCAAGATGCGGGAATATTTTCCTTTTGAATCCCGCACTGGTGCGCGTTCCCTGGCCCAGGCACAGCGCTCCTGATTGCGGTGGGATCCCTGCACCTTCCCAGCAGGAAAGGAGAGCTCCCACCTGGCTCCTGCTCCTCTCCACCCCGGGACTTCTCTCAGAGGGCCCTGGGTGCTCACTGCAACAGGGAGACAAATGAGAGCAGGCAGATAAATGAAAACCAAAAGTGCAGGTTTTATTACCCTTCCCTTGCTGAAAAGCACCTCCTTCCCAAAGTATTCCTGTGGATTTCAAAGCCAAACAAAATCTCCTGAAAGGGAGAGGAACAAACCCAGCAATCTGCTTGGGCACTCAGCGCTGTAATTTGTTAATTTATCCCCAGTAAATGAGTTAAAGTCAGCACCTTTGATGTAAGCACGTGATAATGCGAGATTATTATTTTTCCTTAGGTATCATTTTCACAAAATATCTGAACCTCAGTTTTAGTGAGGAGCAAGGCTTTAATGTTTCTGGAAAGAGAGAAAACTTATTTAAAATATATATTATGTTACATTATGTTATGTTATGTTATATTACTTATTCTATTCTATTCTATTCTATTCTATTCTATTCTATTCTATTCTCTTTTACTTTATTTATTTATTTATTTATTTATTTATTTATTTATTATTTGATTGGATTTGATTGGATTTTACATTATATAAAAAAAGTTATAGTTTGTGTTCCCCTTTTTAGCAGTTGGAGCCCAGCTGAGCAGGGATTTGCCCTCAGCCCCCAGTGAGGGGATCAGGCCCCCTCTGCTCTGCCAACAAACTTGTCCCATTCAAACTCGAGCCCAGATTTAGGCCGGGATCGGGGGCTGCCCTGTCAGGGCTGAGCCTGACCTGGGGCCGGCCTCTCTCCTGACTTTATGAGCTCCAAACCCTGCGCTCCCCGGGTCACCCCTGTCCTGCCCCACTGCTGCTGGCTCGCTCCATCTCCGAGATTAAAGCCATTTTTCTCTCCCCTCTGCCCTTTCTCACCCTCCGGGGAGGGCTGTGCCTCCTCCAGAGAGCTGCGGCGTAAACCCCGCGTGCCTTCCTCACGCCTTACTCCGAGGTGCAGGGCAGCTGCGGCTCTGCCAGCTCTGCTCGGGCTCAAAACCCCGCAGGGCTTTGGGGCTCCGGGCTTCAAACACTGAAACGCAGCACGGGCCGGGGGCTGCGGGGACCCCCCGGCTCCCAGCCCCTCCGCCGGGGCACAAACCTCGTGCTGGGTGTGGGGGTCAAGTGTCCCCTGTCCTTGGACCCAGCCCCTCCGGGTGGCTGGGGCTGGCTCAGCCTCCACCGGCAGGTCCTAAACACGTCCAGGGCTGCGGCAAGAATTCGTGGATCCACCCTCAAAGGTTTGGCTGATTTATTTTTGCCATAAATCTGTTCCTTTGGAGCGATCCGAAATTGATTTCAGGCTCGCTCCCTGATTTTCCCCCATTTGGTTGTGATTTGGGATGTCAAGGAAATGGTGCTGAAAGCAGAAGATGAGCGGCTCTGAAGAGGGATTATCTGTCCCATCTGGGCAGAAGATGCTGCAGGGGGGAGAAGGGAGAGGAGAGCTTGGGCTTGATGTGTTTGCACATGTGCAGAGCCGGGCAGGAGTGGCTTCCGAGGGAAAGGGAAATAAAAGAGAATCCTGAGCTCCACAGAACCATCCCAGGGCAAGCCAGGAGCGTCCCTGGGCAGAGAGGGGAAAGCAGGCAGAGGGAAGGTTCAGGGGCTGCTGGGCTCTGGTTTGGAATCAAACAAGACCTTTCCTGAGGGCCTTGGCCCTGCTGAAGGGACAAACCAGATCCCTTCAGCAGCTCTGTAGGAAAATAGAGTGGGAAAGAGGGAAAGGCTTGGTGAATTTCAGTCTTTTTCATCTGCACTGACACCAAATGAGAGGACTCTGCTCAGTGGTGCCAGTGGCAGGACAAGGAGCAATGGCCAGGAACTGAACCACAACAGTTCCAGCCCAGCCTGAGGAAGAACTTCCTTCCCTGGAGGGGCAGAGCCCTGCAAGAGCTGCCCAGGCAGGGGCTGGAGTCTCCCTCTCTGGAGACATCCCAAACCCCCTGGCCACGTTCCTGTGTCACTGCTGCAGGTGGCCCTGCCTGGGCAGGGGGGTGGGCTGATCTCAGAGGTCCTTCCCAACCCCAGCCATGACGGGATTCTGTGATTTCTGACATCTGGGACAATCTCCTGGTGCCATTTTCTGCAGCTCAGGTGAAAGAGCTGTCGTAGTTGAGACAGAGACAGTACAAAGCAATACACTCAGAAGGCTTCAAACCCTTTTTTATTCTATCATGCATGCTTTTTATGCATTCTTACAAAACTCAGAAGTTTGCACTTTACTCATTGGTCACCAGAGATAAACCAAGTGTTTATTGGAACAGGCAGTTCAGGTTTCTCTTATTTACCCTTCTTTCTCTCTTGGTTTCTGTGTCAATGACCTTGGTAGGAAATTCTTTCAGGGGTGAACATGGATCCTCTGATCAAACTTCTCTCTGGCTCACAGGAGTCGCTGTAAAACCTCTCCAACAAAGAGTGACAGACACTTCAGCCTGGCTCATGTCCCGTGTGCATTTTGTACACTCTGCTGAGCTGGGGCGGCTTTGCCACCCCAGTTTGTCACACCTGGGAGCTCCCCTGCCCTCTGCAGTGCCTCCTAAGATGCGGGCATTTGTTGCAAGCTGGACACTAAAAGAGAGAAACTCAAGGAAATGATAATTTCCTTACAGCAGCTTGAGGAGCCAGCCGGGATGCTCAGGTGGGGCTCACCTGGCACTTCCTGAGCCCGGCAGCTCCAGGTGCTGCCAGGACAGGGCAGGGCAGGGGGCAGCTGGGGGACAACGCCCTGCTGGTGCCCACACCGGCGTGACACGTGTGGAGCTGGGACACAAGGGGTGTCACAGGGGTGTCCCCCACATCTCCTCACCGAGGGCAGCGCCCCAGGATTGTCCCATCGTTCTCCCGTGGGCTGAAGGCTCCCTGTGCTCCCCTCCAGCCCGTGGTGCTTGGGGACATCTGGGGACAGATGGGACACGATGTGACAGGGTGCAAAGAGGGCTGGAGGACTCCGTGTTTGCAGGTTCTCATCCACCTGGTGCCCAGGGATGCCCCTCGAGGCACAGGGACCAGGGCTCCACCTCTGCAGTGCTGGAGTTCACTGCTGGAGGAAGAAAAGGAGGGAAGGACTCGTGGCCGTGGCTTCCCCAGGGAGAGGACACCCAAAGCTGGCAGTGCTGCCCCCCTGGGCACCCAGCACAGCTCCCGAGCTCCCAGCGCTGCCTCAGGTTTAGATTTTCTATTTTCCACATTCTGTGCTGCTTTAGTGTGCAGTTCTGAGCTTCACATTATGGGATGGTGAGCTCTGTTCACAGAGCAGGGAGACAAAACAATTCCTGCTCCAGCTGGGCACCAAGGACAAATGATCCAAAGCTCAGGCCCAGGAGCACAAACAGCGTGGGCTGGAGAGAGAAAAACAAGCAGGATGGGAGTGCCTGGGCTAAAGCTGGAATGGGACAATGAACTGCAAGGTGCAAATGGAGCAGAGCTGATCCCAGTGAGAGCCCCCGGGAGCGCTCGTGCATTTTGGGACCATTTTGGGTTGTGCTGCCCAAGGTGGATCCATGGAGGAGCTCCTTTTAATAAATCCCTGCTTTATTCTTTAGCTCCATCGAGTCTCTGTTCTAGGGCAGCCTTCCCAAGGCATCACCAGGCTGGCACAATCCTCAATCTCAGTTTTAATGGATCTTCTTCCCTGGATCTCCTTCCCTGCAGAAGCAGCTGTGATGGGCACACAGCTGGAATGGCCCAGGCCCTTCCACCCCCATGGCACGGTGCCCAATCCACCTTGGGGACACTGGGGACAGGCCACACACCCCGAGTGGCCGCAGGGACACTCCGAGCAGCCGGAGCCATCAGCTCAAGTCCCTCAGGACCACGAGGCTCAGCCCTCTGTCACAGCCTTGGCAGCTCTTCCCAGCCCTGGCAGTGCCCAAGGCCAGGTTGGACACTGGGGCTGGAGCAGCCTGGCACAGTGGGAGGTGTCCCTGCCATGGCAGGGGTGGCACTGGGTGGGATTTGGGGTCCCTTGAACCCAAACCCTTCTGGGAGCATTGCTGGCACTGCCATCAGCAATTCCTCTGCCGCCCCTTCCCCATCTTGCCAACCTTACAGGAAAAAGCTGGACAGCTTTTCCAGAAAAAATCTGTTCCTGCAGTGGTGGCTCTTCCCTGGGGAACCTCAGCTCTGCTCCCACTTCAGGGAGGAAATCTGGGACCCTCTGGGCACGTGTTTATTCCTGGGAAGGAGCTCAAACCCTCAGGCAGCAGTTCGGCAGAGAGTTCACCCCACAGGGGGATTTTCAAGGCTGCAGAGCCAAAGGAGGGATGCTCTTCCCAAAAAAGTTGCTCTGGCTTGGGTGACCCAAGTGAAGACCAGGCAAAACCTCCCAGAAGTTTTGGTAAAGTGGTGGAGCCTGTCCAAGTGAGTGGAAAACAAATAGAAAGTGAATGGAAAGTAGATCAGAGCAGTAATGGGAAATAAAGAGGTGGGCTGCTGGGAGGGGATGTCCCTGCCTGGGCCTTGTAGTTATATCGGGAATACTGGGAATATTGTGTGTACTGGGATATTGTGTGTACTGGGATATTGTCTGTGTGGGGAATATTGTGTGTATGGGGAATATTGTATATATTGGGAATATTGTGTGTACTGGGAATATCGTGTGTATGGGGAATACTGCATATGTTGGGAATATTGTGTGTATGGGGAATACTGTGTGTATTGGGAATACTGTGTGTATGGGGAATATTGTGTGTTTTGGTAATATTGTGTGTATTGGGAATACTGTGTATACTGGGAATATTGTGTGTACTGGGAATATTGTGTGTATTTGGAATATTGTGTGTATTGGGAATATTGTATATATTGGGAATATTGTGTGTACTGGGAATATCGTGTGTATGGGGAATATTGTGTATATTGAGAATACTGTGTATACTGGGAATATTGTGTGTTTTGGTAATATTGTATGTATTGGGAATACTGTGTGTCCTGGGAATATTGTGTGTACTGGGAATACTGTGTGTATTGGGAATACTGTGTGTACTGGGAATACTGTGTGTACTGGGAATATTGTGTATATTGGGAATATTGTGTGTACTGGGAATACTGTGTGTACTGGGAATACTGCATATGTTGGGAATATTGTGTGTATTGGGAATATTGTGTGTATTGGGAATATTGTGTATATTGGGAATACTGTGTGTACTGGGAATATTGTGTGTATGGGGAATACTGTTTTTATTGAGAATATTGTGTGTACTGGGAATACTGTGTGTATTGGGAATACTGTGTGTACTGGGAATACTGCATATGTTGGGAATATTGTGTGTATTGGGAATATTGTGTATATTGGGAATATTGTGTATATTGGGAATACTGCTTATGTTGGGAATATTGTGTGTATTGGGAATATTGTGTATATTGGGAATATTGTGTATATTGGGAATACTGCTTATGTTGGGAATATTGTGTGTATTGGGAATATCGTGCATTCACCAAGGGGGATTTGTACCAAGGATGCTCAGCTTTAAATCTGGGTACAAAGAGAATTTTTGTGTTTTTGTTTGTTTGTTTTGGGTTGTTTGGGTTTGGGGTTTTTTGTTTGGTTGGTTGTTTTTTGTGGGTTTTGTGGTTTATTTTTGCTTTGTTTTAGGGTGGTTTTTTTTGTTGTTGTTTTGTTTTTTGTTTTTTTTTGTTTTTTTGTTTTTTTTTTTTGTCCTTGAAGAATGAAAGTGTCCTGGCTGTGTCTTGTCAGGAAATTCTTAATCTTTTTACCAGTCCCTGCATAGCAAAACACGAGATTTTTTTTATAAACCCACTTCTGGAAGCTTTTAGTATTTACTACACCACGGAATTGTTTTTTGCTGTTGTCTCAGCCCTTTGATGCTTCTGGCTGGGCTCTCGTGCCAGCGCACAGAACTTACAAGTGGCACAGATTTTTAAAGGAAATTATACTTTTTTTGGTGTTTGTTATGGTTTTTTGGGGGGCTTTTTTGGTGGGTTTTTTGGGGATTTTTGTTTTTTTTTTTTTTTTTGTGGTTTTTTTTTGGGGGGGTGTTTTGGTTTTTTTTTTTTCCAAGTGATAATAGGGCTGGACAAAAAAGTGACGCTAAATTTCTGCCCCAAATTCTCCCCCTGAGGCCTGACCGTGCCTCTCCCGACGGGAGGGAAAGGAAAGCCTCCTTAATTTATTGGAGGGGTGCTCTTTCAGCCCGTGTTTTAGTGGGAATTTACAATGCCCCATGCCCTCATATTCACCTTTCCCTCTTCTCAAGTAGGTGCACACAATGGAATTGTCTCGGCCGCAGAAAAAGGGATGCTTTTCCCGAGCAAGCCCCATTAATTGGGAAGCAGCAGACAACTGACAGGAGAGCGCGGGGTGTGATTATCAGCGCCGGGTGAGAGCCATTAACAAATGGAGAGTGTCATCTTCAGAGCACAAATATTTTCCCTGCCCATAATACCCTCTCGAGGGGACCTGAAGTGGGGCCGCATTGTCCGCCTGCTCCCGAGCCCACCGCCCATCATTTTTTTGTGCCGCTGACGGGTTTGGGAGGCAGGGATGCCGGCACTCGCGGGCCATTGTGCTTCTCCCCCGGGACAAAGCGTTCCCGGCCCTTCCTCCGGCCCCGGAGCCGCACGGACACCCCGAAGCCGGGGGATAAAATCCCAGGCATCGCCCAGCAGCGCTCTGAAAGCCGGGGGACAAAATCCCAGGCATCGCCCAGCAGCGCTCTGAAAGCCGGGGGACAAAATCCCAGGCATCCCCCAGCAGCGCTCTGAAAGCCGGGGGACAAAATCCCAGGCATCCCCCAGCAGCGCTCTGAAAGCCGGGGGACAAAATCCCAGGCGTCCCCCAGCAGCGCTGGAAGGATTTTCCCGAGGCGCTGCGCTTTGGGCTGAATCCCCTCCCTGCCCGCTGTCCCGTTCTTTTTGTCCGGCCCGGTGGAACAGAGGATGGGTTTGTCGGCCTGAATCGCGGGGATTGTTTCACATCATCGGCCCATTGAGGCTCTCCCCTCCCCTGTTGTAAAACACCAGCCCCGGCCCGGGGAACAGTGGGGGCTTTGTGCGGCCGCACGATACCACCCAGATTTTACCTCGGCCCTCGCCGATCCCGGGTTTTGTTCCCCCTCAAAAGAAAGCATTTGCTCGGGGGAGGGGAGGGGGTGTTCCTATTGCTTCCACTAACACGGAGGTTAAAGGAAAGATTGATGGGAGAAAGTTCACCTAGAAAACCAGGATAAATTTCTGGCTGGCCAAGGCCAGTTGTTTCATTGTCCGAGGGCCATGTTTTTTGTTAATTATCTCTCACTCTCGCCTTTTATCCGGGAAGCTGGCAGCAAAGCGCGGAGAAAGGAACAGGATATAGAGGTCAGCGGGTCCCGTTTGGCCACCTAGGTATTCCATTGGGGCTGCGGAGGGGACTGAGGAGCGGGCCCGGCTTCTGGGGCGGGGGGAAGTGGGGACCAGCGAGCAATAACCGGGGGTAGCCCCGGGATTCACAGCCCAAAGTCCCACTCCTGTCTGCCAGCTAAAAAGGAAAGAAAAAAGAAAAAAAAAAAAAAGGAGGAAAATAGGAAAAAATAAAAAGCAACACTGGAAAGGGACTTTTTCTTTCTTTCTTTCTTCTTAAAGGGAGGAAAGTTGCTTCAAACAAGCTCATGTTGTCAAGGAAATAAACCTTAGTGAGGGGAGGCATTAAACACACAGCTGCTGGACTTGGCCGGCCCGAGCCACTGGTGGCAATGACAATGATTCTTGGTGGCAGCAAACCAGATCGAAACATAAATAGGGCTGCATGAAAGGAGAGGAAATGGAACAAAACAGTTCCTCGGGTACCACTGGCAGAGGAATAACATCAATTTCGATTAAAAAAGCAAAAGAATTCTCCTGTTTCCACACATTAGTAAAGGCATGCAAATTCATAACTGGCCAACAATGTACCTTTGAGATGCAGCTGCGCCCCACAAACGGGGCCTTTCTCCCCGCAGAGAAGCGGGGCTGTCTTAAGCAGAAAGAAAACAACCATTGAAAAAAAGCCACCAGGGTCCCCAGCAGCGGGAGGGGAGCCGGGCAGAGGTGGGGGAACGTGGTGGCTTTGGCAGATGCAGGAGAGCCGAGCCTGCCGCGGAGTGGGGCCTTCGGCTCTGGAGGTGCCCGAAGGCGGCGGCGCTGCCCGGGCAGGGCGGCTCTGGGCAGCTGCTGGGCACAGCCAGGGATTTCCACGGCCCCGGGGGGGACAGGGCAGCGCTGGGGAGGGCACACAAAGCCCCCGGTGCCGTCCCAGCCTCTCCAGGAGGGAGGGCTGCTCCTCTCCGCGGTGTTTCAGGGGTTGGGATGTGCCCAGGCTGGCCTTCCCCGCTGGGGACACATCTCAGGGAGCCACCGCGTCCCGCCGGGGCTGACCCCGCCTCTGGCTCGCTGCAGAAACAAACTGCTCTGCGCCCACTTGTCTGGGACGGAGTCGCAGGAATGGACCTGACCCCCCCCCCAGGCTTCCTGTTCCTGCCCAGAATTCTTCATCCCGGGCGCAATGGGACTCCTGGCAGGGCTGTCAGCCAGCTTCCCAAAGAGCAGCACCGGGCCCTGCTCCTCCAAAGCAGCCCTGGAGCAGCAGCAGGGAGCTCAGCCCCGCAGAGGTAAAGCTCTTTGTGGCTGCAGGGCTTGGAGCCCCCACGGAGATGGGGCTGGGGCTCCTTCTTGGTGTGTGGGCATCATTCCTCCCCGTTTTGTGGGTTTGGGAGCCCATTCCCACGGCTAAAATCCCATCCTGGCTGTGTCAGCCCATGGAACGCAGAGAATATCAGAATATTTTAATGCTCTCCACTGCAGCCCCTTCGGGTCTTGGGTTAAACCCACGGGGACTCAGTGAGGGCAAGGCCCAGGATTCGGCTCCTTTTCTGGAAATCAGGTTTTCCCCTGGAGCTGCAAACCCATCACCAGGAACGCTCCCTCTCGGATTTATCTTCTTCATTCGATAGAAATCATTTGTGAGGGGACAAGGCCACTGTCACGGAACAGAGTGGCATTGACACCCCCGAACAATGCCATAATTATTGCCCAGCCATAAAATCAATGGCTGTCTGTTGGTGAGTCACTGCTTTTAAGCCCCTAAACCGATTGAGAGCTCTTGCCTTGTCCTCCTGCCCACCACGGTGACAGTTGGGTCCCCGCCTGGGCCCGTGAGCCCTGGCAGCATCTGACAGCTCCTCATTAATTGGCACTTTTGTTGTCCTTGCACGAGCTGGAGGGGGACTGTGGCAGCATTGTCCGGGCCGGGCAGATGGGGCAGAGCCGTGCCCGCAGGCACAGGGACAGGGGCTGCAGGGACAGCTGGGCCCTGCCCTGGCACTGCCCGGCCACCAGCGCTGGCACCGGGCTATCCCGGCCTCTCCGGAGCAGCAGTGCCAGGGATGCCAAGTGCTCGAGCTGCTCCTGAGGAGCCTCGAGGGACGGAACGCTGGGATGGCCCCGGGCATCCCCCTGCGAGGAATACAGAGCCTCCAGATGGGATCCCTGGGGAGCTGGGGGCACATGGGGATCCCTGGGGAGCTGGGGGCACACTGGGGATCCCTGGGGAGCTGGGGCTGTCACCTTACACTGGGGGATCCTGTGGGGATCCATTGCTGTGACCCCACACTGGGGGAACCTCTGGAGAGATGGGACCATGACCTCACACTGGGGATCCTGTGGGGATCAGGGGCTGTGACCCCACACTGGGGATCCCCTGGGGAGCTGGGATCCCACACTGGGGAACCCCTGGGGAGCTGGGGCTGTGACCCCACACTGGTGGATCTGGTGGGGATCCACTGCTGTGACCCCACACTGGGGGATCCTGTGGGGATCCATTGCTGTGACCCCACACTGGGGATCCACTGCTGTCACCCCACACTGGGGATCCTCTGGAGATCCGTTGCCAGGACCCCACACTGGGGATCCTCTGGGGATCCATTGCCAGGACCCCACACTGGGGATCCCGTGGGGATCCACTGCTGTCACCCCACCCTGGGGATCCCGCGGGGATCCATTGCTGTCACCCCACACTGGGGATCCTGTGGGGATCCATTGCCAGGACCCCACACTGGGGATCCTGTAGGGATCCATTGCTGTGACCCCACACTGGGGATCCCGTGGGGATCCATTGCCAGGACCCCACACTGGGGATCCTGTAGGGATCCATTGCTGTGACCCCACACTGGGGATCCCGTGGGGATCCACTGCTGTCACCCCACCCTGGGGATCCCGTGGGGATCCACTGCTGTCACCCCACACTGGGGGTCCCGTGGGGATCCACTGCTGTCACCCCACCCTGGGGATCCCGTGGGGATCCACTGCTGTCACCCCATACTGGGGATCCCGTGGGGATCCACTGCTGTCACCCCACACTGGGGGTCCCGTGGGGATCCACTGCTGTCACCCCACACTGGGGATCCCGTGGGGATCCACTGCTGTCACCCCACACTGGGGGTCCCGTGGGGATCCACTGCTGTCACCCCACACTGGGGATCCCGTGGGGATCCACTGCTGTCACCCCACACTGGGGGTCCCGTGGGGATCCACTGCTGTCACCCCACACTGGGGGTCCCGGGCAGCTGCCGGGGGTGCCGCCGCCGTGCTGGCCCTGCTGTGTCACCCAGGGCTGGCGTCCCCAGGGCCCCGCTTCGGGCGGTCCCCAGGCGCGCAGAGGGACGGCAGGGAGCGGCAGGAGGGCAGAGCCAGGCTGGGCCACGCCCGGCTGGCCCGGGGGCTGCCCCGATGGGGTCCCCGCAGGCTGCGGAGCTGCCGTGCGCCCCTCCGGAGGGGACACGCGAGTCCCGTCAAGCCGCAGGGGGGGGGACACACGGGGACAGCTTGGCATTTGTGTAAGAACAGGGTCAGGACACCGCGTCATCCTCGGCTTCCCTGCCAGCAGCCGATGCAAATGGGCCGGGACGGAGCCCCCGGCGGAGCCCACCTGGCCCGGCGGCCGCGGCTGCCGAGGGACCGCAGGGCACGGCAGGGGACCGCAGGGCACGGCAGGGCACGGCAGGGGACCGCAGGGCACAGCAGGGCACAGCAGGGCACGGCAGGGCACAGCAGGGCACAGCAGGGCACGGCAGGGCACGGCAGGGCACGGCACGGACGGAGGAGCAGGAGCTCCCGGGGCGATGTCTGCAGGAGATGCGGGAGCTGCCAGCTGGGACGGGCTCCTCTCCAGGGGCACACACCACAGCTCCCCCCGGGAGGCGCCGGGCAGAGTCACCTCCCGGCCGAGCTGTGACAGCACCAGCGGCCAGGGGACAGCAGCGAGTGTCCCCAGCTGGGCTGGGCTGGCTGTGGGCAGGAGCAGCCTCAGGACACCGCCGTGGGAATGAGAATTCTTAAAGACTTCTCAGCACACAAACAAGGTGCAGCTTTTGGCTCCTCCCGGCAGGGGCCCCCTGGCAGGTCTGGCTTTATCCGGACGGATGTTTGTCCTTGTCCTCCAGACAAACCACTGGAATTCCCTCTGCAGCTCCTCCCCAGATCCCTCTGCTTTATCCCAGGCTGCCCTGTGCTCATCGCTGGTCCACGAGGGCCCCTTCCCTTCCCTTCCCTTCCCTTCCCTTCCCTTCCCTTCCCTTCCCTTCCCTTCCCTTCCCTTCCCTTCCCTTCCCTTCCCTTCCCTTCCCTTCCCTTCCCTTCCCTTCCCTTCCCTTCCCTTCCCTTCCCTTCCCTTCCCTTCCCTTCCCTTCCCTTCCCTTCCCTTCCCTTCCCTTCCCTTCCCTTCCCTTCCCTTCCCTTCCCTTCCCTTCCCTTCCCTTCCCTTCCCTTCCCTTCCCTTCCCTTCCCTTCCCTTCCCTTCCCTTCCCTTCCCTTCCCTTCCCTTCCCTTCCCTTCCCTTGTTCTCTCTTTCTGCATTTTTCCCTTTCTTTATTTTTTTCTCACACTTTCTCGCTTTCTTTTTCCTTTCTTTTTCCTGTCTCTCCTTCTCTCCTTCTTTCGTTCCTTCTTTCTTTCATTCTTTCCTTCTCTGTCTTCTTTTTTGAGTCTTTATTCTCTTCGCTTTCCTTCCTTTCTCTTTCCCTTTTTTTTTTTTCTTTTTTAACCTCTTTGCCTCTTTCTCTGTCAGACACAGCCGGGCGGTGCCTGTAACTACCCCAGCACTTTGCATTTCCCTTTATTCCATGCGAGCCCGGGTCCTTCTGCTCGGCGTTTTCCAGAGGGTTTGGGACCCGCCGGTTTTCTCTCTGCTGCTGACGCTCAGGAAGATCTGAGCACCCAACTCGAGTGCCGCGAATTTGCTCCTCTCAGTGATTTTCTCACTTCACTGTGCACTTTTTAACGCGGCTGGAGGCTGAGGGGTGTCCAGCGGCCCGCTCGTGTCCCTGAGCACCGCTTGGAGCCGAGCGCTGTGCAAACAGCTCCGTTCTGGCTCTGAGCACATCCCGTGCCTGCCTGAATGGCTTCGGCACAGCCCCGAGGTGCAGCGGGAGGTTCGCAGCTGCAGCGGCTCCTGCTGCAGCAGCCTCGGCAGCGCCCGCAGCAGCCAGCGCCGAGCTGGGCTTAAACCCGGCCTTTTGTGCACAAAAAACCAGCGCTGAATAAAAACAAGTGCAGCTGGAAATCTCTCCGCGAGCGATTCAGAGCGGGAACAACCCTGCACCCATCAGAGAGAGAGGAAAATCATCTTCCTTAAGAATAGGGAGATACTGAGAAGTCTTAAAGTATATTAGAGCAGCTTAGAGCTCTCGATGTGGGGGAGAAACCCCGGATATTATCCCCGGTGCTAAGGAGATTATCAATGGATTTCACTCCCCAATCCTTTTTACAACCCCCATCTCATTAGAATAAGTAATAAAGATGACATCACAGAGAGGTCTAATTGATCAAAAAGAGCTCCCTTTAACTGTGTCCAGATTCACTCCTGCATTCAATGCCATTTTTTTTTCCCCGCAGAAATTCAGCTCTGCCTTTGATGGAACAGTTGAAAAGTTTTAGTATCAAATCAAACTCGCGTCGTTATTATGCAAAGCTTCCCCCGGTACTCCGCTTTGGTAAATGACCTCTATTAGCATGCAGATTGACTGGGGATTACCAGAAGGTTTCCCAAAATAATCATCAGAAAATGTCTTTCTAAGGGCTGCGTTCCCCCTGCGCTGCCCGGCCCCTCGCCCCTTCTGCCGGCGCGGCTGGGCACAGCCCCCGCCCGGGGGGCAGCCCCGCGCTGTCCCCAGATGGTCGCGGGGCTCCTCTTGTCCCCCGGCACGCTCTGAATAGGCCCGGGGATTCCCAGCGGGAGCAGCGAGGGGAATGGTTTTGTGCAGGGCAGCAGGAATTTTGCCCCAGATGCCCCCACAGCCAGGATTTCCCTCCCTGCCTGGCCGGGAGAAGCTGGGGAGGAGCCGGTGCAGGCCGTACCTGGGTGGTGTTCTCTCCACACCCCGATTTAACTGCTCCATTTCTGGTGGAATCAGCCCCTCGTGAGCAAAGAAGAGGCTGAGGGAGCTGGGAAGGGGCTGGAGAATCCCTGAGGGAGCTGGGAAGGGGCTGAGCCTGGAGCAAAGGAGGCTCAGGGGGGACCTTGTGGCTCTGCACAGCTCCTGCCAGGAGGGGACAGCCGGGACAGGGCTCAGAAAAAGGGACAGGAGGAGAGGGAACGGCCTCAGGCTGGGCCAGGGCAGGCTCAGCTTGGCCAGCAGCAGGAATTTCCCCATGGAAAGGCTGCTCAGGCCTTGGCAGGGGCTGCCCAGGGAGCTTTGCAGTGCCCATCCCTGCAGGTGTCCCCTGGAGGTGGCACTCAGAGCTCTGGGCTGGGCACAAGGTGGGCACGGGGCACAGCTGGCACTGCCTGGGCTGGGAGGGCTTTTCCAGCCCCGGGGATTTGGGGATTCTGTGGAATTCTACCACTTTCACTCCAGTGTCCCCCCTGAGGGACTTCAGCCCATGGGATGTAGCCAGGATTTCCCTCAGCCCCCCACACAGATCCCCAAATCCCCGGGGCTGGAAAAGCCCTCCCAGCCCAGGCAGTGCCAGCTGTGCCCCGTGCCCACCTTGTCCCCAGCCCAGAGCTCTGAGTGCCACCTCCAGGCCTTCCTTGAACAGCTCCAGGTGATTTCCTCACCTGCCTGAGGTGGCTGCAGGAGGCAGAGGGGCTGGGGCTGCACAGACACGGTTTGGTGATTACAGACAAGAATTAATTGGTAATTAATGCCTCCATAAGGTGACCAGCTATGGGCACTGATGCAGAAAGTGTCAACACCGGCCCAGGGAAATCTTTGCTCTGTTTGGGGTGACCTGCAGAGCCCCAGAGCTGCCCATCACCAAACCTGGCACCTCAGCCCAGCCTGTGCTGCTGCTCCTGCTGCTCTCACAGCTCTGCTCTCCAAAACTGTCCCCAGGGGCTTCACCCTGGGCTCCCCAGTCCCTGCCTGGTGCCAGGGCTGCCCAGGGGCTCTGGGAGGATCAAATCCTGCTCATTCTCTGGGATCCAGCAGTGCCGACAGCAGAGGGGACAATTATCCACGGGAGCAGATCTGGAAATGCCCCTGATTCCCTCTTTTCCTGGTTTTTCCATGTGGTGATGCCTTGGGAGGCTGCATAGAGCAGGGGCTGGGCAGAGCTAAAGAATAAAGCAGGGATTGATTAAAAGGATCTCCTCCATGGATCCACCTTGGGCAGCACCAGAGCCCAGCCAGGGCTGCAGCCAAGAGGAACCAAAATGGTCCCAAAATGCACGAGCGCTCCCGGGGGCTCTCACTGGGATCAGCTCTGCTCCATTTGCACCTTGCAGTTCATTGTCCCATTCCAGCTCCAGCCCATGCACTCCCATCCTGCTTGTTTTTCTCTCTCCAGCCCACGCTGTTTGTGCTCCTGGGCCTGAGCTTTGGATCATTTGTCCTTGGTGCCCAGCTGGAGCAGGAATTGTTTTGTCTCCCTGCTCTGTGCACAGAGCTCACCATCCCATAATGTGAAGCTCAGACCCACACACTCAAGCAGCACAGAAAAATAGAAAAGCCAAAGCTGAGGCATGATTTCCCCCCGTGGCACATCTGTGGTGCTGTGCCTCAGGATGAGTATTAAACCCCCCTGCAGGTGGGGGGCTCCTCCTTTGTTCTCCTTTTCCCCCTTTTCCCTCCCAGCTCGGAGCATTCCCCAGCCCAGGAGTCCTGGATCAGGGATCCAGGGAATGTGCCCTGCTGGAAGCACCCCACGGATCTTCCAGCCCACCCCCAGCCCTGCACAGACCCCCAACAATCCCGACACTTTTTATTCTCTGGAACCCAAGGGTTCACCCAGCTCCTGCCTCCAGCTGAGGAGCAGACAAAGTGGAAATCCTCGATGAACTTGAGAGCTCTTACGCCTGAAACTCTGAAGGTTGGACCTTCCCACAGAACAAAATCCTTTCAGGTGCCAGAAGGTACCAGTGGATGATTGTGGAACAGTTCTCTCTGTAATTATTGGAATTCTCTAATATTTCTGTATCCCTTTTCCCCTGTAAAGGTCTTTAAACATGATTGAGTATCTGTCTTTGGGCATTTGGCTCTCCTGGTTCTCCTTGTTTCTTCTCTCAGTCTTGATTTTGGGTCCCTTTTCCCAGCGGACCTGGACCCAACCTGGTGCATTTACAGTGAATCAATGAAACAAGGCCAAATTGCAGAGCTCAAAATCTCCACAGCAGAAGAAATTCTCCTTGAAAGGAGGAAGGTGCCAGTACTGAACTCCTGGGGGCTTTTGAAGTTGTTTTTTGTTTGTTTGTTTGTTTGTTTGTTTGTTTGTTTTTTGTTTTGTTTTTGTTTGTTTGTTTGTTTTGTTTTGGTTTGGTTTTTGTTTTGTTTTGGTTTTGTTTTGGTTTGGTTTGGTTTTGTTTGTTTGTTTGTTTGTTTGTTTTGGTCAATTAGGTAATCAAGCATTTATTTATTTGTTTGTTTTATTCTGTATTTTAATGTTGATTTATTAAATTATTTTTTTACATGATTGTGTCCTACATGTGTGCACTAACAGGATTATTTGCAGGGTCTGGGATTCTTGGTGGGTAAACTGGGCCGGCAGAGTGTCCTGGGATGGCCAGGAGAGCCCCTGGGATCCAGGGGAGCATTGGGAAGGGCATTCCCAGCAGGTCAGGGAGGGGATCCTGCCCCTCTGCTCAGCTCCAGGGAGGCTCATCTGGAGTGTCCTGTTCAGCTCTGGGCTCCACAGTTCAAGGAAGACCAGGAGCTACTGGAGAGGGCCCAGGGAAGGCCACAGAGATGATTTGGAGTCTGGAGCATCTCTGGTGAGGAGAGGCTGTGGAAGCTGGGCTTGGTGAGTTTGGAGAAGGGAAGGCTGAGAGGGGATCCCTCCGTGCACACAAATGCCCCCTCCGTGCACACAAATGCCCCCTCCGTGCACACAAATGCCCCCTCCGTGCACACACATCTCTCCAAGAGTGCCAGGATGGTGCCAGGCTCTGCTCAGTGGTGCCAGTGGCAGGACAAGGAGCAATGGCCAGGAACTGAACCACAGCAGTTCCAGCCCAGCCTGAGGAAGAACTTCCTTCCCTGGAGGGGCAGAGCCCTGCAAGAGCTGCCCAGGCAGGGGCTGGAGTCTCCCTCTCTGGAGACATCCCAAACCCCCTGGCCACGTTCCTGTGTCACTGCTGCAGGTGGCCCTGCCTGGGCAGGGGGGTGGGCTGGGTGGTCTCCAGACCCTCCCAGCCCTGCCTGTGCCCATTGAGGGATCCTGGCGCCTCTGCCCTCTCCGAGATGAAAACCCGGGATCATTCCCGACGCAGGCTTGGTTTCTGCCCCCCTCAGCCCGGCGAGGCAGCGCAATCTGTTCCCTCCGGGCCGTTAATGGCCCATCCCGCAGCCAGGACCGAGTTTGTGATGGAAAGAGCCCGTATTGTTTGCTTAACAGTCAAGTGACAAATTATTTAATTAGCACATATGCCATTTGTCTCCACAGCTGTGTTCATCGTTCTAATTGCAAAGCAGCCTTAATTTATTGCGCCTATATTGCTCCCTAATACTAAACACGGTAATTATATGCTTCCATTAGCCCACTACACCCTATGGAAGGAGGAAAAAAAACCGGGAAAAAAGAAGATTAATTCCTCCACACGATGTATCTCTCCTCCAGCAAAGGTGTGGATGGCTCGCCGGGAAGGGAAGCTCAGGCAGCAGCTGGAAAAGCGACACCTTCCCCGGGCGTTTTCCTCCCAGCCACTTTCTTTAAACTTTTTATTGCCAGGATTTGTCCGTTTGGGCTTTGTTTTGGGAAGCGCCTCCTCGGGCGCGCAACCCTGCTTTGAGATCTCCACCTGCTGGAGAAATCCCTGCACGCAGGAAGGAGCTCCGGGAAAACCCGGGCTCCTCCGCGGCCAAACCCGCTTCTCCTCCTCCTCCTCCTCCTCCTCTTCCTCCTGCTGCTCCTCGGCAGAGCTGCTCCGGCCGGGCAGGAAGCGGCGCTTCCCACCTGTCCCACCTGTCCCCACTCATCCCACCCATCCCACCTGCAGCTCTTCCCCTTCCCAGATCGGTCCTGGGCTCTGGGATGTGCTGCTCCGGGCAGGAGAGGCCCAAGCCCTGCTCAGGTCACTCTGGAGAAGCTGCTGATGTTCCTGCTCTGGCAGCTTCTTGGGAACCATCCCAATTTTCTTGCTCTGATAAACCTGGGGTAGTGGCTGGATGAGCTTTAAGGTCCCTTCCAGCCCAAATCATTCTGGGATTCAGGGATTCAGGGATTCAGGGATTCAGGGATTCAGGGATTCAGGGATTCAGGGATTCTGGGATTCAGGGGTTCAGGGATTCTGGGATTCAGGGATTCTCAAACGATGCCCTTTCTAACAGGAGAAAATCTGGGAGCCAGCACCTCTGTCCGAAACCCCCCACGGGGGCTGGTGCTTCCCCTGAGGGGTGACCTGAGGCTGCAGGAGGGGGAATGCCACTGTCCCACAGCACAGCTGGAGCTGAGCCCGGCCCAGAAGGCCGGGATGCTCGGGAATGCCGCCCCGGGCACAGCAGCACGGCCTGGATGGAAGCACACCCTGAGCCCGCAGGCAGGATGGAAGGCCGGGGCTGGGGCTGCTGTCAGCTCGGCCAGGGGAGATCACCGCAGATCCCAGCCGGGAGCCGAGCAGCTGCTGGAGCCTCTTCTCCTCAGGCAGAGCCTTTAAGTGCATCCCCAGCTCGGGAGCGCTCAGCCGAGCCCGTCTGAAGTTGAGAGGATTTAAGCAGATGCCCCTCTCTCACTAAGCCGGGGCTTAAGCCCCTGAAGGGCTGCGGAGCTGCCGGGGGCGGGGGCAGCTGCAGGAGCCGCTCCCTTCCCTTCCCTTCCCTTCCCTTCCCTTC